>NW_005871196.1:2406636-2475978 GCF_000147115.1 Myotis lucifugus
TCCCCGCCTCGCCCCGCCCCGCCCCGCCGAGTCCCGCCCCCGATGACGTCACTGCCCAGGCCAGCCGGCGCCATTTTGAAAGTGGAGTCGCCTGCTCCTGCTGCCGCCGCCGCCGTCGCTGTCGTAGCTGCCGCCGCTGCTGCAGGAGGAAGAGCAAGAACGGGGAAGCCCCTGAGTGAAACCCACCATCCTGCTGGCTCGTCTGCCCGCCCCTCCTTCCTTCTCCCCCGACCCCCGACCCCGACCCCCACAGGTGCCATCCGCCGCCATCCGCCCTCTCTACCCCCCCATCCCCAGGTGAGGGGGGTGAGTTCAGGAAGCGGAGACCCCGAGGCACCCAGCAGGGTCACCATTTGCAGCGCAACATGGCAGGTAAAGGAGAAATCACCCTCGGCCACTGACAAGGCTCCGCTTCCTTTCTCCTCCCTCCGTCACCCCCTAGCGACCGCTGAGCCTCTCGGAGAGCCGCGGGCGCCTCGGGTTTCGGGGAACTGGTCAAGTGGGGTGCGGTGTTGGGGGGAGGGCTCTGCGCGGCCAGTGGTCGCTGTGATGTCGAATCGGCTTTTCACTGAGGGCTGAGCCTCGGCATGGATGGGGGTGGGGTGCGCGCCGGCGAGCTGCGGGGTGAGGCGTGGGTGGGGCGGGGTGGGGGCGCGGGCAGATTTGTCCCTCCTGCTCGGGAGCCGGGTGTGACCTCCGTGCCACCCTCTCCCCGGACTTTTTGGCGGATCTTTCTTCATTTAATTACTGTTTCCCCCCTTGCTTGATGCAAGCCTTCTTGGGTGTCTATACAAATATATTTTGCACTGAGAAGGAAAAGTGCTTTACAAGTTAAAATGCAATGTGCCCCCCTCCCCCGGTAGGCACGTATATTTTGAGACTATTAACCTGAGTTTTTTTGTGTCGAACCATCTCCTTTTCGTTTCTTACCCTTGACGTCCAAAGAGTGCAAGGCCTTTCATACAGCAAGTTGCATGAAAAATGTGATTTCAACTTTCCGTTTTGCATGTTAGCTTTTGTGCAGATGTCCTTTTCCCAAAGGGGTTTCAATTGAGTTAAAATAGTTGTGGAGTTCAGGGATATAAATAGCCAAGAGGGAAGAGATTTAGGTAAAAGCTTGGAAGGGGGGATGATGCATGGGGAAAACCAGGTTTGAATATTTAGCAAAGAATAGATGTGAAGGAAGAGAAAGGTAATTGCTTCGAGGATTCCTTTTGTACATTCTGGTGTGGCTGAATATCTCCATCTAGTAGACTTGATTCTAGATCGAGGTTCAGTTTCTCCATAGATCCAGGACATTTCCTCTTCAGTATGTAGACCTGAAATAGAAGCATTCAGGGACCAAACCAGTTTTCTTGGCTTATTTCAGTATTTAGATAGATAATTAAACCTTTGGAAGAGTTAACAGGTTGGATTGACTTATGGTTTGCTATAAACAAGTTGCTCTTTGAATAATTAGTAAAATTAAAATTGTTTTGCACAAGATGATGACAAATTAGCAAAATTAATTCTTTGCAAGGTCCCTTGGAATCTGAGGGGTAAGGTGAAGAGAGGCAAAACAGGCTTCCTTTGAGAATCTTCTCACCAGCTTTTTTCCTCTGGAGCCACTGATTTTGCTGGCAGTTCAGTGCAAGAAGTGGGTGGTGAGTGTTGTGTTTGCTCTATATGCGCTTTGGTGATAGGGTTCATACTCGATCGTTCATTACTCCTCACCCAGGCAGTGATGTTCCTTGAAGTTTTCTACTCGTTCCATGTTTTATGGTAGTTTAGCCTTACTGATTCTTCTGCAGACTTTTTGCACACTTAAAGAAAAACTAACTTTGGCTATTTGCTTTTTTTCTTACATTTAAGCAAGACCTACCAGTCAGTATTTGAGGGGAAGGGAAAATGGAAGGGAACTTTTGAACACATGTACAATGTTAATGACAGTACATGGCCTTTTAATTTTTCATACCCAGATCTCTTTTTTCCTAAAGCAGTACCAACTATTGGGGACTAACCTTTTCCCAATTAGTGCTCTGGGGTGGTGGTTATGTATGTGGGCAGTACTAGGCTATTATATTAGTATCATGCCAACCGTGGATACCATCTCACTGTTTAGTAGAGTAAACATGAACAGAACTCAGTTTTAATCGGTATGTGTTCTTTTTTCCAGGAGCTGGAGGAGGGAATGATATTCAGTGGTGTTTTTCTCAGGTGAAAGGAGCAGTAGATGATGATGTAGCAGAAGGTAAGAAAGCATTTACTAGTGCAATTTTTGAATACAGAATCTTCAAAATCTTGATTACGGAAGGATTTCTTTGTAGATGAGTCTGTTATATAGGAACATTTTGTGTTGTCCAAGCAACGGAAGAACAGTTTCCAGAAAATAGTCTTAAATCTTTCATTCTTTAGGCCTCATTATTTTCCATGAATTAAACGAAAGGAGCAGTAGATGATATATCAAACACCATCAAAAGAGAAATCCAAGGTTTATGTGATAAAGGTTTCCTTGTTGTGTGAATTCCACATACAAGTAAATGGTGATGCATTTTCATGTTGTACATCATTTTTAGGTAATTTAAGGTGAAATAGGTGCCATCAACATTCAGCTCAGAAAGCATCTTGACAGTATCTTATATTTTAGAGGGAAGCTTTCTAGTTGTGTTTTGTTTTGTTTTAACTTGCCTACTTTGAGAGTGTGGTGTTGATTAGCGTATTCAGTGAAGAAATGTTGGCTCAAATGATTCATTTTATTGTCTTATAAGGATTAATTTAGGTGGATAAAAATAACAGTGCTATGGACATATCACATGTCTTCTAGGGAGCTTATTGTGCAGTTAAAAGCTGGATTTGATCAGTTGAAGTAATAGTATAGTATTAGTTTTTTCCTCCAAATTTGTTTATTAGTGTATTTCAAAAGTGTGAAGTTTTGAAACTTTAGGATTGTGTTCTCATTTGAGATGTGGAGGAGACATTATTTCCCAAAAGTAGTTACATTATTTTATTCAGCAATATTATTTTTAAAGTTCGAATTTTAATATAATAGTATTCTGTCTTGAATGACAGTAGGAATTTTCCAACAAAACTCAGATAAATTAAAACATGTACTTTTAAGCCCTGGCTGGGGAGCTCGGTTAGAGCATTGTTCCGATCCGCCAAAGATGCAGGTTTTATCCCTGGTCAGGGCACATACAAGAAGCAACCATTGAGGCAACAAGTTGATGTTTCCCTTTCTCTCTCTCTAATAATAAATTTAAAAATGTACTTTTAATTTTTAAAAATGTCTTGTGAAAGTTTATAAATCAACTTTCTCAAGATTATATTGTCCTCATATTAAGACCCTGTTTCTGACTTAGAATACTGTTGTTTTGAGGATTTTTTCATGTTATGGTAGGATAATGGCTTTGTGTTTAGCCAGTAGAATACTTGGCTATATCAGTGTCATTTTTAATGCAGTGTCTGATCAGAGTTTGGTGAGTCCTGTGGGGAGCCAACTTGCATACATTATACTTGTGATACTTTACAGGACACACTTACATTTCTTCTTTTGAATCCTCATCTGTTTTTCAGATGAGAAACCAGAATCTTAAAGAAGTTAAGAGACTCATTTATGTTCATACAAATAAGGCAAATCAAGGTTTTCTGGTGAAACCTTTTGGTGTTAGACTTGTTTAGAGAAATAAATTCTAAGTTCCAGGGAGGAGTCATGTGTTACTCATTTTGTAACTTCATTACCTGTTGAATAGTAGCCACTCAAATACTGGATCATAGCTCTATGCTGTTGTGTAATACTCACCAAGTTATGAAAGTGCTGTATACTTGAAAAACATTCCTTGGTTGATTTATTTCCATTTATTCCTTTTATCAGAGATCTGTTGAGGGGGGCTCCTGAAATCTGAGCACTGGGGCCACGAGGTGTCTAGAACACAGCCCTGCCCCAAAGGAGTTCATAGTTTACTTGTTAAATGGTGGGCAGAAAGACTACATGGGTGTTTTTTGTTTCCTCATTTGTTTTTTAAAATAGAAAATGTCCAAAATTCCAGGAGTACATGAGGGGGTGCCATAAGAAAATGCAGTTGAGGTTTATATGCCATTTTAGACAAAGGAGAATAGAGTGGGGAGGGGGGGATGGGATTTCAAAGGGAAAATAGGCAGTTTACAGGTAGATGGGAGAGTGAACATGTAAAATTCTTTCTGAGCCACTCAAAAACAGTGGTACCCAGAGGGAAGTGCAATAAACAGGCTTTACTAGGCATCTCTCTGTATGCCACATTTAGTTTATATTATGATGCTAAGGTGACCCTTCCTTTAAGCAGGGTTTTCTATTGAATTCCTTTAGGCAGGTAGAGGGAGGGTCAAAGGTTCTTTCTGATTCTTCTGTTTCCTAACAACCAGCCCAAAATCAATACCTAAAAGGCATATTTTGGGGTGGCAAAACTTTGGTCCCCTTTAGCCCTGCCTTTGAAACTTGGAATAAAAAGTTTCACATTCCAGAAGCTAAGTTGGTAGGTTGCTCCTTTTTTATTTAACCAACCAGTTCAGTTAAACTTTTGTGTCTCGTTTCATGAAGCATTGGTGCAGATGAGCTCCCAAATTAGGCACGTGGATTTTATTTAATCAGGAGAAATTGATAATTCCAGACTGAACTAAATGATTGTGATATGTATGATGGATCAGTTGTTCTCTTCTGCTGATACTTAGTAGCTTCATTTTGCTACTGATTTATTGCATATTTTTCTGAGATTGTTAAACATTACTTTAGCATACAGTATATTCCTAGCATTACCTTGCTGAGGCTTAATATGTATATTTTAATAAAAATATGATTTGTTCTAGTATCTATGTCTATACAAATGTACTAATTTTCAATTTTCAACTTAACACTCTTTTAACTTGGGTATTTTTACATACTATACTTTGCATATCCTAGTCTGTTGTGTTTGCTAAGGGAAGATTTGCTTTATTGAAATGAAATAAGATTAATACATTGGCCCCCTTGGTTTGTACTAATCTCCAAACAGGTTACATTTAGCTCAATCTTTAGCTTTGTTTGCCTATTTTCTGTTAACACTTAGCACAGGTTCTTTCCCATCAAAGGCACCAAATTGTCTCTTTCCCCTCCTACTTGTAGTTGGCTCTCATGGCATACCATTTTTACTTCTGTAATGTTATAATCTTTCCATACTCACTTTAACCTTAGTACAGGTTCTCAATATCTCTCATCAGGTTTGGATTAACTTCCCAAATGATTTCCTGCTTCTTGTGTTGTTTTCTTCTAAGTCAGCGGTTCTCAACCTGTGGGTCGCGACCCCTTTGGGGGTCGAACGACCCTTTCACAGGGGTCGCCTAAGAACATCGGAAAACACATATATAATTATATATTGTTTTTGTGATTAATCACTATGCTTTAATTATGTTCAATTTGTAACAATGAAAATACATCCTGCATATCAGGTATTTACATTACAATTCATAACTAGCAAAATTACAGTTATGAAGTAGCAACAAAAATAATTTTATGGTTGGGGGTCACCACAACATGAGGAACTGTATTAAAGGGTCTCGGCATTAGGAAGGTTGAGAACCACTGTTATAAGTTAACCTTAAATGTATTCCCAGTGTTATTTTCTTTAGAAATCTTCAGTGGTCATTGTATCCATAGGATTATAAATTACTTTCAGATATTTCAGTCTAGAATATGAAACCCTTCACCACTATGGCCTCTACCTCTCTAAGTTGATTAGCTAATATGGTTTACAGTACAGCTAAATGGATACTGTTCTTCAAACAAAACCTATACACTTTTGGGTCTTTGTGTTTTGCTGTCACTCCTCCCACAATTTTCCTTCATAACATTTTGTGTGTGTGTGTGTGTGTGTGTGTGTGTGTGTGTATAATATATATATATGTATATTTAGTACCTCAAACCTCTACTGTGATACTTATTGTAAGCTTAGTGCAGGACTAATGTATCTTTGTACTCTACACTGGCCTATATAAAAACTGCTGTGCATAGAACAATGCCTGGCACACAGTAGGTGTTCAGTCTTTGTTGAGTGAAGGAATATAAATGTTACTATTATTATGAGGTTATGAAGGGGGAAGACAACAAGTGAAAGGTAGGCTGATGAGATCTTTCTGGTCATTATGGATTTATTTACTTGGTAGGATTTATAATGGGATTGATGACATACAGCAGTATAATAGAAGTCAGGAGAACTTGGGTTTTTATCCTAATGACAGATTAGTATATATCACTTTAGATAAGCTCTCCACTGGGTTCCAGTTTATTTCATTTTAAGATTACAAGACTGGATTAGGTGATTTCTGTTGTTCCTTCTAATCTTGTTAATTCTCAAAGGTGTCCTAGAAAGAAACAGTTAAATTGATTGAGATGCTGTACTCTCTGGGAGCCTTAATCCTATATAATAAAAGTCCAGGGACCATAAGAGTAACGACTGGAACAACCACTCGACCAGTCGCCATGAGGTGCATTGACCACCTCTTGGTCCCCCCCCCCCCCAAACCCCGCCGCAGGCGAATGGGGAACCACGGGGAAGCTGGTGGGTGGTGGCGGGGCAGGACTGGGGACTGGCGAGAAGGCGGAATGGCTGACCTCTTGGTCCCTCCCCCCGGGGCTCACAGGCTCCAATGGATTAGTGATGGTGAACAGGGGAACCTGGGTCGGTGGCGGGAGGACCGGGCTGGCTGTCAGGCCGTTGTGATTCCCAGCTCATCCCAGGCTGCTCAGGGGCTCAGTCCAGCGGGAAAGCGGGTGCCGGTGACTTAACCTCCATGCGTGTGCACCGGGCCGGCCACTGATGGAGTGCGCTGCCCGCTCAGGGTTGCTCATGCAGGCGCCGCTGCTGCTGCTGCTGCTGCTGCTGCTGCTGCTGGGGCTTGCAGTGCTGATGGAAGCTGCGGGGGCGTGCCTGCGACCTACCCGCCCCGGTGGTGGAGGCGGTGTTGGGCCTGGGGACTGGTGAAGGGGCAAAAGATGGCTCTGATCACAGGCTAGGCCTACGGACCCTAAGCACACGATTTTGTGCACTGGGTCTCTAGTTTAAAGATAAGTCTACTGAACTTAGTTACTCAAGGCTTAGAATTTTCATTAATTTAATATTTAATATTGTTAAATATTAAGTACTTTTTATGATTTTCATTATTTTAATGTAAGTATAATTTTCCTTAGCTTCATACTTGATACTCTTAAACTTTTTTTCATAGGAAATTATTTTAGAATGTGATTTTATTACATGAAGCCTGTTTTTATGGTCCTTTGATCCAAATGCAGTGCATCTTTTAAACACTTGGCTTCCTGTTTATTTTTGGTAGGATTAAGACGTTTATGGATGGTTCTTAGGAAAATAATTTTCAATGGTAGAGTGAAAATACTCCCCAAATAAGGACATAAATAAAATTTTGAGAAACAACTAATCTTTGGGGTTTCACATAATATTTAATGGTTTTAAATCCATTCTATATGTAATGCTACATGTTTTTTAGAGTAGAATGCATGTTAGATTTAGGCACTCAATTAGCAGGAAAAAAAGTGGTAGATTTGTTGTTTGCAGATTTCAAATATTGGCACACTAGAGGCCCGGTGCACGGATTTGTCCAGGGTGTGCCCGGCCCGTGTCGCCCAGTCCCGATTGGGGCCATCTCGCCCAGTCCCTACTGGTTGGAGCGTCTGCCCCCCTGGTGGTCAGTGCATGTCATAGCGACTGGTCGACCAGTTGAATGAACGGTCAGACACAGCATATTAGGCTTTTATTATATAGGATTAGCTATATTCCAAACCTAATGACTCATAGCAATGGTCTTATTTAACATTTTTACCTTATATCCCATGAGATGCTCCTCCTTTCTTTTAAGTACTAACTTAATGCAGTACAATCACTTGGAGTAATGTAAATTTGCACATAAAATAACATGAATAACCATATTTATCTGATATTAGGCAGTATCTGTGTCTTTTTAAGATACTAATTTTCTTATTCCTTTATTGATAAAAATATAAGATAATGGCTTTGAAAGAGTTTTAGCTGACATTTTGTCTCAGGTTATTAAAATAAACAAAAACCAAAAATTAAACTTACTTATTTCTTAATACTCTCTTCTAGTGAACTAAAATTTAAGCTTCTTAAAACTTATGGAGTAAGCAGCATGATGGAAGTTTGTTTGAAGCAAAGAATTAATTTTATTAGTAAAAGTTCCCATATTTTATGTATTTGCACACATATATTGCCTAGTTTAGTTGAATTGCAGGAAGAAAGGTAAACTATATTTTAAGTTTCTTATGCTAATAAGTCGGAAAATTGAAGGGTTGGAGATAGATGTTTTAGTTAATATCCTCAACAATAATCTCCCTTACTTTAGGTGGCATTGGAAATTATAATTGAGTAATCAAGAGTCAGCAAGTTTCTTTCTTAGTAGAAGGAAAGAGAAGTAAAGGCCTGGTAATATGTAAAATATATTTCTTGTAGATAATTGCATTTAATTGTCACTATATAGTCAGTATCTGGAAGAAATGGCATGGCCATCTTAATTACAGCAGCCAGCGTTTATTTAGTGCTTAACTAGGTATTGTTTCAGGTGTCTTATGTACAGGGTGTTCCCCCCACCCCCCCAAAAATGTATATACTACTAAGCTGGTAGCCCAATTGATGTTTCTTTCTTTTTTTTTTTTTTTTTAATTGTATTGATTTCAGAGAGGAAGGGAGAGGGAGAGAGTTAGGAACATCAATGATGAGAGAGAATCATTGATCGGCTGCTTCCTGTATGCCCCACACTGGGGGATTGAGCTTGCAACCCAGGCATGTGCCCTGACCAGAAATTGACCTATGACCTCCAGGTTCATAGGTCAACGCTCAACCACTGAGCCACAGCGACTGGATGGGCTGATGTTTCTTTTCTTTTGAGATTTAACCCATTGGAATTAGTAAGATTTAAAGTGTGTACATATACATTTTTTTTGGAGGACACCCTACATGTTCATTAATCTTCACAAAAACTCCATGAAATAAGTAGACATTGTTGTTTTTATTTTTTCTTTCCCCTCCCCTTTTTTTTAAATCCTCACCCAAGGATATGTTTAGAAAGAGGAAGGGAGAGAGAAATATCAATGTGAGAGAGAAACTTCCATCAGTTGCCTCCTGTATGAGCCTTGACCGGGACTCAAACCTGCAACCTTTGGTTTACTGGGACAACAATCCAATCAACTAAGCCACCCGGCCAGGGCAACACTGTTGTTTTTCCATATTACAGATTAGAAACTGGTCTAGGAAGATTAATTTAGTAACTGTGTGTTCTTGAGCAGGTGGTAGAGCTGGGATTCTTAACCTGAAACCTTTTACTTTCCCTAATGTAATTCTATTTTTTCAAAACTCTAGCTACTTCTTTTAGTTCAGGTGAAATTGTTTGAGGTTGTTAGAATGTGACTTGCTTATAATAAACTTTGTTTATAGTGCCTAGTAGATTATTATTGTTTTGAAGTAAATTTGCAGGCCTGCATTTTCTGCTGATGGAATTCTTTAGCTAGAACGTGCTATAAATGGGCAATAGGGGCTTTGTGAACCTTCTGAGGTTGTATGTAAAATTGTATTGTGTGTGCTTGTTCGTATGTGCACTTTTCTGGTCAGAGGGGGTCCATAACCATTGTTAAAACAGCTATCATTTATTGCGTTTAAAAGTGTGGTCTGGGCAACCCTTCAATTCTTTCAAAAAGCTTATCAAGTCGAAAGTATTTTCATAATAACAAAAATGAATTTGCACCAATGGTACAAAAGCAACATAGGTAAATCTGCTGGCGTCTTTACATGAGTTAAGGTTTTGGCACCAAACAATACCAGTAAGTAGTCATGGTCGTCTTCCATCACCATGTATCAGCAGTTTAAAAATGCCAATTTTACTTAAGAATGTTCTTGATGAAACAGTAAAAATTATTAATTTTATTATATCTTGACTGGAATACATGTCTGTTTTTGTGTGACAAAATGAGAAGTATACCTAAAGCACTTCTTCCATGGGCCAGAGTACAGTGGTTTTCTGGAGGAAAAGCATTGGTGTAAGTAATTACTATTTGAGTTTCAAGCTGAATTATCTGCTCTTTTCACTGAGCATTATTTTTACTAGTAGAAACTACTGATAAATTCTGGTTATTGAGACTTGGATGTTTGGCAGACGTTTTTCTCAAATGAACAATGAATCTTTTGCCTCAATGGACAGTATTTGTTACCCTTGGTAAATTTTGAGTTTTCAAGAAAAAATTAGAATTTTAGAAATTGGTATCTGCCATCCTGAGCTTGATAACTTCCCAGTACCTAAAGATTTTTTGGATGAGATCAGTAATGATATTAATGACTACGATTTTTGATATTGTGTAGTGAAATGTGCCAGCCTTTGGGAGGTCTGTGTAACTGAATCAGTATTTTACCTGTGATTTTTAAACATCATGCCTAAGCCCCACCGGTGTGGCTCAGTGGTTGAGCATCAACCTATGAACCAGGAGTTCATGGTTTGATTCCCAGTCAGGGCACATGCGGGCTCCATCTCCAGTGTGGGGCGTGCAGGAGGCAGTTGATCAACGATTCTCATCATTGATGTTTCTATCTCTCTCTCCTCCCTTCCTCTCTGAAATCAATAAAAATATATTTTTTTAAAAAACAACACAAAAAACATCATGCATAAGTAAAAGTGCAAATTGGAACATTGGATTTTAATGTAATGAACAGTGAATAGGGTTTCAGATACCACAAACCTTTAAGAAACTACCACATGTTGAGTTTTGGTGTAATATCAAAGAGAGATATTCATAACTATCTGCAAAGCCTATTAAAATACTCCTCTCTTTCCAACTATATACCTACGTGAGGCTGGATTTTCTTCATATATTTAACCAATACAACAGGAGTAGTATGTTGAATGAAGAAGCAATTAAGAGAATCTGGCATCTTCTGTTAAATTAGGCATTAGAGAGACTTGCAGAAATGTAAAATGCCATTTTTCTTACTAATTTATTTTGGGAGGCAATAGTTATTTTTCATAAATTTGTTAATGTTTAAGGCTTATCATTAATATTTTTTAAATGAATAAATATTTTAAAGTTTAAAAGACTCATGAACCTCAAGATAAGCGATCAGAATAGTACATCAATGTCTTAAAGCTTTCCTGTGACTTGAGGTTTCAGCTTGCTGTTCTTTCTTTCTTTCTTTATTTTATTAAATAATTTTTATTTCTTAAAGTATTACAAAGAGTATTACATATGTCTCCTTTCCCCCCCTTTGACATTCCCCTGGCCTCCCCTACCCCCCAGTGTCTTGTGTCCATTGGTTATTCTTATATGCATGCGTATATTTTGGTATAATAAAGACCAGTTTATATTGGTCTTTATTATCCGTTTCAACCTCACCAGGGCTGTCCCAACCTCACCGGGGCTGTTTCGGCCACACTGGGGCCGTCCCAACCTCACCGGGGCCATTCCGACCTCACCGGGGCTGTTCCAACCTCACCGGGGCTGTTCCAACCTCACCAGGGCCGTCCCGTTTTCTACTAAGTGCACAGACTGCTTGTCTGCCGTCCCCATCGTCCCACGTGAGACAGGAACTGGTGGACGTGCTTGTGCGTTTGCTGGTACAGCGGTTCCATGTCGCCAGCCCAGCCGGGTCCGGCTCCGGCTTCCTCCGAACCTGATTCTGCTTCTTAAATGTGTCCCTTTTGGATGCGAGGAGTTGAAATCTGCAGTTTGTTGGGTTGGGCTCTGTACTTGTGTCTCTGCACATCCTACTCAGTCTCAATGCTCTTCTTTCTTTTCTCCCAGTTGTAGAGCTTCCACTGGGCCAGCTTTCCCATGGTTCCGTATGATAGTTGTTTGTCCTATAGTTGGTAGTTTCAAAGTTGTTGTGGGAGGCAGCACGCATAGGTCTGCACCCCACGCCGCCATCTTGGTTCTCCTGGGTCTGCTTCTTGAGTGTGTCTCTTATGGGTGTGAGGAGTTGAAGTCTGCAATTTGTTGGGTTATGCTGCAAAAGCGCAGGTGGATCTTTTTGTGCCACTGTTACAGCTTCAACGGGGATGTAAATTGAGTAGGGTGGGGTCTCAGGGAATCACCGGGGCGGAGCAAATAGCAATGGCGTCTCCGCGGCTCCTCGCCTCTCTGGTACTCTGGGACTTCGCGTCCCCGAGTGCCGGCGAGCAGCTGTGCCACAGAGCCCCCCTCGCTTTCCAACCGCTGCAAGGCTGTGCCGCCTCTCCCCGTAGGGTCTGGTGCCTCATGATCCCGCCCCAAACAAGCTCAGTGGATTCGAGAATTTGTAAAAGCACAGGCGTTTCCTCATGTGCCTCTGGCACAGCTTGGATGGGAATGTAAATTGAGTAGGGCAGGGTCTCAGGGAATCACCGGGGCGGAGCAAATAGCAATGGCGTCTCCGCGGCTCCTCGCCTCTCTGGGACTCCGGGACTTCGGTCCCCCAGTGCAGGCGAGCAACTGCGAGCCAGAGCCTCTCTCGCTTTCCGACTGCTGCAAGGCTGTGCCGCCTCTCCCTGTGGGGTCTGGGGCCTCAGAGTCCCGCCCCGAACAAGCCCAGTGGATTCGAGAGTTTGTAAACCCTTCCGATTGAAAAAAAAAAACCCGTGCATCCAGTTGCAGCCCGCCTGGCGCGCGACTCTGTACCTCTGTTCTTGGCGCCTCTGTAGCTCCTACTCAGTCTCACTGCACTTCTTTCTTTCCTTCCAGTTGTAGAACTTCCACTGGGCCAACTTTCCCATGGTTCTGAATGGTAGTTGTTTGTCTTATAGTTGGTATTTTCAATGATGATGTGGGAGGCAGCACCCACAGGTCTACGCCCTATGCCGCCATCTTGGTTCTCTGACAGCTTGCTTTTAGATACCAAATCAGATCAGCCTTAAACTCTTTCATCTGGTGATCTTGGTGAAGAAAGGATACTTTCAGGACTTTAAAATATGTGTTTTTAAATTTAACTGTCCCTGAGATTAAATACCAGTACATATTTGCCAAAATACTTGAGCTCTAAAAGTTTCCAGGGCATTTTCCACTCTACTCAAGTCCAGCTATCATTAGTAGTTAATGTATGATTGCTGAACTCCTCAGAGCCTAGTCTAGTGCAATTCTGGGTTGGCCGCCTGGTCATTAGAAAATAATTGGTGCGCTTGACATTGTGTTTTGAGCCCAACATGTTGAAGTTTGATGTGCTGTTTTATTCCTGAAAGAAAGGCATAAAATATGCATAACAACTTTCTATTTCCCAACTCTGTTAACTAGGAGAAGGAAGAAAAGGAGAAGAAACAGTATTTTTCTTTAAATTCTAATTTAAAGTACAACATAATTCTATTTTAAAATAGTTGCTGAATTTCCCATTCTTAGAATGCAATATCAACTATTTGTTGCTTGGTATTTTCAGCATTTTTGTGGCTATTTTCTGTTCTTAAAAAATTTGTGAAAGTATTTAGGACTTTTAAAACTTGATGTAGCAATTTTCTTTCCAGGTTCAAACATTGGGTTTATTTAAAAAGAAAGCTAATCTATTATATTAAGTAACTACTTTTAGTTAATATTAGCAGTAGTTGATTAAAATGCCATCTAGATCTTTGCCAGTGGCATATCATTATTGAATGCTTCTATATACCATGTTGTGCTCCCTTAATTGTAGTTTCTATTGGTTGACTTCCTTGAATGTTCAGATGTCAACTGGAGTCTCTGCATGATCTTTGTCCAGTTCAAGGGGAATCGTGGATCAACCAATGACCCTGTTTAAGAACCTCAGCTTTAATGTAAAATTTTGCTGATGGTTTTATGCCTACTGAAATCTGGAGGAGTCAAGGATATTTTTATATGGTAATGATAATTTTTAGTCCATTAAAAAGATATTGTTTCTTAGGAATCTTCTTAATATTTTTAAAAAAATATTTTTATTAACTTTTTAGAGTTAATGCAAGAGTGGAAAAATCAATGGGCTGCCTCCTGCATCCCCAGCAGGGATGGAGCCAAAACCCAGTCCTGTGCTTTGACCAGGAATTGAACCAACAACAGGATGACACCCAACCAACTGAGACACACCAACAGGGCTTCTTAATACTTCTTTATTGTGATGTGATATTAGAGGGATGAATCTTCTCTAAGATGTTGGACTTAATGGCTTTAGTGTATTCCCTTGGTAATTTTTTTTTAAAATTGCAAATTTCTGTCACTTTAATTATAGGCAGAAATATTAGAGAAATATATTGGATTTTGAACCAATTGCCCCTTTTGAATTTCATTTAGAAGGAATCTAAATTCTTCTTCAGTAGTCTGTATTAAGAGAAAAACCAAAGTAGGTAATAGGTATTGGTAGGCAATTTTTAAACATTTTCTAAAGATCTGGAATTTCCCATTGTAGAGGTTCAGGTCTGCTTCATTTGAAAGGAGAAATAGAACTTTTTTTAGTGTTACCCTTTTCCCCAGCTTCCCGGAGGTAACAGTTTTATGAGCCTGGAGTAGATCTGTTTCTAAGATCGCATAAGAGGAAATTTTAATATTTTCTATTGGCTGATAGTCAGGGAAGGCTCTTTTGCAACACACACAGGCTGTTGTAGGCAATAAATAGTTCATGTCAAATTATTTAGGGATGGGATGCAACATGCAAAATGGTTATTATAGAAACTCGTAGTAGAGATGGGATTGCCCTTAGGTTTTATTTTCCTTTGACATTAAAAAGAATTACTTTTTCCTAGCAGCAGAACTAATTCTTCCAGGGAAATACTTTCTAGCTCCCTAATATTTTAATGCATCTTTATTGTAAAATAAACACTTGACATAAAGTTTACCATATTAGCCATTTTAAGTTATAGTTCAGTCATGTATTAGCTATATTCATACTGTTATAAAACATATCTTTAGAACTTTCTCATCTTG
Source organism: Myotis lucifugus (assembly GCF_000147115.1). NCBI lineage: Eukaryota > Metazoa > Chordata > Mammalia > Chiroptera > Vespertilionidae > Myotis > Myotis lucifugus. Next base: position 2,421,527 of record NW_005871196.1, read on the forward strand.
TAAAACTGGAACTGGACCCATTAAAAGCCTCCCCATTCTGTCTTCCCCTGAGTCCTTGGTTTCTACCACTCTGCTTTTTGTTTTATATGAATTTGACTAATTTAGATAACTCATGCAAGTGGAATCTTACAGCATTTGTTTTTTTGTGATTGGATTTCATGTCCTCAAGATTTATCCATGTTGTAGCATATGACAGGACTTCCTTTTTAAGATGGTATGTATATACTATATTTTGTTTTATCTGTTCCTCTGTTGATGGACATTTAGGTTGCTTCCACCTCTTACTGTGTGCCCCTTGTCATTTTATATATAGCAGGGGTTCTGTGAGAAGGAACAGCTAAAGTACTTCCTATAAGTGATTGGTGGTAGACAGAAAGAGCCCTAGGCAGAATATGAAAGTATCATATTAGAAGACATTAAAGAACACAGATTGGTACTTCTGTGAGACAAATCTATTATCCTAGATTAACAGTTTGAAAATTAGAACTGGATTACTTTATTTTGTAGGCTATTCCAGGATAAAATTAGGCAAAATCCAAAATTTTGACCAAAATTTCACCTCATTTGTTTTGCAGTTTCTGGTTTAAAAAAAGAAAAGGATCCCATAGATTTTATAAGTCACTTTCCCTTACTATAAAACTCTGTATTGATAATAAAGACAGCCAGTATGTTGTTTGATGTGTGTTTTTTTAATTAAGCAAAGTCTTCAGCATTATAGGAAAACTTGATAACTGCATTGCATTTCTTTGTAATGAAATTATTGATAAGGAATGATCAAGGTTGCATTTCTTCCTTTGAGGTAGACATTATTGTCATTTTGTGAACGAGGACACTGAAACTCATTGAAGTTGAGCAATTTAAGTTATTATTATGAGTTAATAAAACTATTCTGTCCTTAGGACTCCCACATTGCTTCTATACCGTTAAATTTCAAAAATACTATCTCATTAAATCTAAATCTCTGGTTCTCGTGGGATGGGTGGAGCTAAGGCAAGGCCTTATTCATCCATAGTCAACTAGTGTATGTTGAGTGCCTAGCACTATGGAGAATGTGAAGGAAATAAAAGATATGCTTTCTTCATTTTAGATACATTAAAAAGGTCAATTTTATTAAAATTAAGCATTTTCTATAACACTTGGTGGCTTTTGGTATTAATCTGTTCATATTACTAGGAGATCCTTGGCTAATCTCATGCAAAAATTTTACAGTTAATGCCAGAATGTGAGTAGTAAATTACTTTCTTTTTTCCAAGTTGATGTTGAGATGTGCTGTAGGGGAGGTAAATGAAAGAATCATACCTCAGGTCTTTCTAAGACATAATTAGGTCTTTTAATGGTTTCAAATGATTGTGAGTTGAATTTATCTACACTAATAAAAGACAAAAATGGTAATTGGCGTACGACCGCTACCCTTCCCATTGGCTAATCAGCGTATCCTTATGCAAATTAACTGTCAGCCAAGATGGCGGCCGGCAGCCAGGCAGTTGGAAGCGAACATGAGGCTTGCTTGCTCCAGTGACTGCCTGACTTGCCGGCCTCTGAGCTGGCAGTTTGAAACATTCTAACAAATATAGCCGGCTGGGATCTCAGAGCTGAAGTTATACATTGTTTCGATTATAGAACGGCAAACAAACCAGCAGCGGAAGCCTCAGAGCTAGAGCCAGAGCTAAAGCTGGCCCAGAAGAAAAAAAGAAAAGAAAAAAAGGAGTGGTTGGGAGCTTCCCGCCAGCCTGAAAGCAGCCCTCAGCCCCTCACCCAGACTGGCCAGGCACCCCAGTGGGGACCCCCACCCTGATCCAGGACACCCTTCAGGGCAAACCAGCCGGCCCCCAGGCCTCTATCCTATATAGTAAAAGGGTAATATGCCTCCCAGCACCGGGATCAGCGGAGCCGCGAGGCCTCCTGGCACCAGATCAGCATGACAGGGTGCAGCGCCCAAACTCCCTGATCGCTCTGCGGCTCTGTGTATGACAGGGTGTGCATCCCAACCCCCTGATCGGCCCTGCTCTGTGTGAGACTGGGGGTGGCGCCCAACCCCCCCCCCCCCACGGGCCCTGCTCTGTGTGTGACGGGGTAGAGCCATAACCTCCCCATCGGCCCTGCCCTGAGTGTGACAGTGGCATCGCCCCAACCCCCTGATCGGCCCTGCTCTGTGGGTGATAGAGGGCGGCGCCCCAACCCCCTGATCCGCCCTGCTGTGTGTGTGACAGGGGGCGGTGCCTTAACTCCCCTATCGGCCCTACTCTGTGAGTGACGGGGGGGGGCACTGCCCCAACCCCCTGATTGGCCCTGCTCTGTGCATCACAGGGGGTGGCGCCGCAACCTCCCCATTGACCCTGCCTTGAGTGTGATAGGGGGTGGTGCCCCAACCCCCAAATCAGCCCTATCCTGAGCATGACTGAGGGTGGCATCGCAACCTCCCAATCCGCCCTGCTCTGTGCATGACAGGGGGCGGCGCCACAACTCCCCAATCAGCCCTGCTCTGAGCCCCACCAGGGGCTGCACCTAGGGATTGGGCCTGCCCTCTGCCACCCAGGAGCAGGCCTAAGCCAGCAGGTCATTATCTCCTGAGGGGTCCCAGACTGCGAGAGGGCACAGGCCGGGCTGAGGGACCCCCCTTCCCCCCCGAGTGCACAAATTTTTGTGCACCGGGCCTCTAGTTGGTAAATATTATTAGAGATTTCTCCAGGTAAATGTTTGTAGTAATTTACAAGCCTTTTTCTCTCTTTTCTCTGTATGCTATTTCAAAACTTTTGTTTCACAATTCCTTAAAAAGTTAAACATAAATTTACCATCTATACTAATAAAAGGGTAATATGCTAATTAGGGTGGACGTCTATTCGGACAAAGCCACAGTGGCTGTGAGGCCCAGGGCTCAGGCAGCTGTGGGCTCAGGCAGCCTTGAGCCCCGGCGGCTGCAAGGCCCGGGACTCAGGGAGCCATGAGCCCTGGCGGCCAGCAGTGACAGCAGCAGCGGGTGATGGGGGCGGCGCCTTCCCCTGATCAGCCCGGTTGCCTCCCACAGACCAGGCCTAAGCCATCAGTAGGACATCCCCTGAGGTCTTCCGGACTTGTGAGAGGGGGCAAGTCAGGCTGAGGGACACCCCCCACCCCCCCACCCCCCGCACAAATTTTCGTGCACCGGGCCTCTAGTGTAAGAATTGACAATGTATTCACAAAAACTTGTACACAAAAGTTTATAGCAACATTTTTTGTCATAGTCGAAAAGTGGAAACAAACCAAATGTCTGTCAGTTGATGATGTATTTGAAAAAGATTGTGTAGTCCGTCCAGTGTGACTCAGCAGTTGAGCGTCCACCCATGAACAAGGAGGTCACAGTTCGATTCCTGGTCAGGGCACATGCCGGGGTTGCGGCCTCGATCCTCAGTAGGGGGCATGCCGGAGGCAGCTGATCAATGAAGTTTCTTATCGATGTTTCTATCTCTCCCTCTCCCTTCCTCTCTCTAAAAATCAATATAAATTTTTTTTTTTTTAAGTTGTGTAGACCTGGCTGGGTGGTTCCTTGGTTAGAGTGTCAGCCTGTCTACCAAAGGGTTCGATTTTCATTAAGGGCATGCTCCTGGGTTGCAGGTTCGATCCCTGGCCCCGGTTGGTGTTCGTGTGGGAGGCAACGAGTCTATGTGTGTCTCTCTCACATTGATGTTTCTCTTTCTCTACTCCCCCCTTCCACTCTCCAAAAATCAATGGAAAAAGTATCCTGGAGTGAGGATTTAATATTGTTAAATAAAAAAAAAGATTGTGTATTAGAACAAAAAAAAAGATTGTGTGTTCATATAATGGATAATATGCAGTCATAGAAAGGAATGAAGCACTGACTGGTACACACTGCAACATGGATGAAGTTTGAAAACATAATGCAAAGTGAAGAAAGCAGTCACAAAGGACTACATATTATATGATTCCATTAACTTACCAGACACTGAATAACTGCACAAATTAATAAGTGTAACGCAAATAAACCTATTTTTCTTGTTCTCCAAAAGCGAAATATTTCCTGTTGCACACACCAAACAAGTCAGTCCAAGACTAATGACGTGGCATTCGGCTGCTAAAATATTCGCTGCTAGTATTAGTGGAGAGAAATGGTGCACCTGTGCATAAGGCACGTAAGGGAAAATGAATGCAACACGGTTATAGTAATCAGTCATTAGCGAACATTGTAGTTTGTTATTAATAATTATGTATAACAGGATATTGTAAAAATTAAGTTACAAAATTTTTATTAAAACATTTCTTACATACTGTTGTATTGACTGGGCTGCAAAAATATTCGTTGTGGGTTGTGAGTTTGACGTGCTTGCTCTACATCTATCAAGAATAATTGGGAAATGAGAGGGGACTTTGAACATGCAGTAGTGCTCAAAGCATCCTTTGCTATTAGTTTAATTTTCCCTTAGAAGGTAGGAGTGGAGTTTGGAAGCATTTGAAGGTCTAATCTCAGGAAAATCCCATAAAGGTATTGACCCTTAACTGCTAAGGCTCTAAAAAGCCCTGCCCTCATTCCCCTTTGTTGCCTAAGGCAACATTGTAAGTACAATATTCTTTTACATATAAGTATTTTCTTATTACACTTTCCTCCACAGTTTAGCTGATGATCTGAATCCTTTACCAAATTTTGAGTAGGATGAGGAATATATGTAGAGCCCATAAAAAATTCTACAAGAGTCCAAAGAGAAAGCAAATTTTACTGTAGTAATGAAGACCCTTTTTTCTCTTAATTCCTTATTCAGAAGTGTGCAATATTGTTGTTTTTTTAAAATATGTTTTTATTGATTTCAGAGAGAGAAAGGGAGAGGGAGAGAGATAATGAAACATCATTGATGAGAGAGAATCATTGATCGGCTGTCTCCTTCATGCCCCCGACTGGGGATCAAGCCCACAGCCAAAGATTGTGCCTTGACCGGGAATCGAACTGTGACCTCCTTGGTCATGGGTCTATGCTCAATCACTGAGACACACTGGCCAGACTGCAGTTTTGTTTTGTCAAAAGAATTGTATTAGACCGATACCAGTACTTCTGGAGCTTTTGAATTTCCAGGGAATCTTGTCAAAATGCAGATTATGATTCTTCTTGCAGGCATGTAGCTGTTAGTCTTTTTAATTTTATTTTTATTTTTTAAAAACATTTTATTGATTTTTTTACAGAGAGGAAGGGAGAGGGATAGAGAGAGTCAAAAACATCGATGAGAGAGAAACATCAGTCAGCTGCCTCCTGCACACCCTACTGGGTATGTGCCCCCAACCAAGGTACATGCCCTTGACCTGAATCGAACCTGGGTCCCTTGATTCCGCAGGCCAAAGCTCCATCCACTGAGCCAAACCGGTTAGGGCAGCTTTTAGTCTTTTTTAGAGAAAGGGGCAACAGGTAGGGTAGTATCTTAATTTCTTTACTGAGCATCCATTGTGCTATTCTCACATCAGTTAACATTTCAATAAATGAATAAACACCTCCTAGGGAGCTTTGTCCTAGCTGTTAAAGGAGTAGCTTCCATCATAGCATTATATGTTAGCTATCCCTAATTGTTAGATTAAATTTGTGTTTGCATTTCAAGTTTAGCTCAGATCTTACTAAATGAAAAGGTTTTCTTTTGCTAGTAATTTGCCTTTTTAAAGCAGATTGTCCCTCAGTGCTGTAAAAAGGATGAATTTAGGTAATGAAATCTTAACTTCATAATTGGTTGTTTCATAACATCTAACACAGGTTTTTAATAAGTATAAATGAGTAACCTTTTAATTTTTATGTTTGTGATTTTGTTTGCTTCATTAGCCTTGAAGTACCTTTTTATTCTCCAATCAGAATTTCTCTCCCTCCCCAGCTACTTAATCTTAGTTTTGTTTTAGGTCGATTTTGATTTTATCTGCATAGCTCATGCACAAGTTAATAGTTTCAAAATGCTTGTGAGGAAAATTGTTTTATGTCCTCTTACATATCCTCAACTTGTGTCTCTTTTCCCAAACTCTTTTTTGCTCTTCTAGTATTTATTTTCCTACTTCCAAACATTATGCTCATATAGCTGTTTCTTTATCAGTTTACATCCTCAAATATAAATGGTAGCTAAGAATTGAGCTCTATCCTGCTCCTCCCCTGTTTTCTCAATCTTTTTATACCATTAATATTATTTGAACCAATGTTCAGAGTTGTAGCAGTCTGAATAACGCCTCCTCTCTCAAAAGATAACCACGTCCAATCCTGAGAACTAGTGAATATTACCTAGTATGGCAAAGGGACTGGAGGTATAACTAAAGGCTTTTGAGATGGATTTATTTAGGATTATCTTCTTAGGCCTAAGTGTAATCACAAGGTTACTTATAAAGAAAAAATAGGAGATAAGGTCTAAATGGGAAGTAGTAGATGTGACACCAGAAGCAAAGGCTGGCATGATGAAAGGACAGGGTTGCACAAACCAAGGAATGCAGGAGGCCAGAAGCTTAAAAAAAAAAAAAGGAAGAAAGAAAGAAAGACACAGAAAGAGATTTTCCCCTGGAGTTTCTAGAAGTAGCTTGTTTAGCTGACACCTTTAATCCTGTAAACCTGACTTTGGACTTCTGGCTTCCAGAACTGTAAGAGAATTTGTGTTGTGTTAAACCACCAAACTTGTGGTAATTTGTTACAGTAGCCATAGGAGACTAATGCAGTGGAACCTTGGTTCTCGAACTGAATTTGTTCTGGAAGGCTGTTTGAGAAACAATTTGTTCGAAAACCGAATCAGTTTTCCCATTAGAAATAATGTAAATTGAATTAATTTGTTCCAGACCCCCCCCCCCATGATTCCCTGTTTTAGTTTTTCTTATGTGCAGTACATGTCTAATGCACTGTTTATAAACAAACACTTCTTTTCTTAAATTTATCGAACCACCCCCTACTAGCCTTAATTCAGCCTCTGTTCCAGGGGTGTCTTTTAGGAAGTCGGCATGCTTTTTCACTTATGGTGGCCTCTGAAATGCTGTCACCAGCTAACTGCTTTTCATTTGTCCAGTTCAGCAGTTTTTCTACCTCTTCAATTGCCTGTGATCATTGTTTCTTTCACACCCTTAGCAACATTAGCACTCTTGATGGTCTCTGTATGTTTTAAAATTGTCCTAATTATCCATTTCTCTAGCAACAAAAGCAGAAAACACACACAAAAATATTCACAGCACAATTTCCTGAGATGTAAGTAAGGCAGGGTTTAGCTGTAAACTGACTTTACTGGTCCACTCTCTCCTTTTTTTGTTACAGGAGGAGAAGCTTTTTGTCAAGCTGATGTATCAGCATGAAAGGGTTGTCAGGTGGAGAACCAACATTAAAACAGACTTTTCATGAATAACTTGGTCAAGAACCCTATTGTTCGAGGTGGGAGATGTTTGAGAACAGATTTGATTGTCGAAGAGTAGGCATTTATTATGTCCATATAAATCATGTTCACGGCTATAAATTGTTTTCTCTAGAGTTAATAATTTTACCTTGTTTTTTCACTTTTTGTTTTTTTGTTCACTCTATCTTACATTTCTGCACTTTTCAATGTAATTTTCTCCATGATCAAAAGAATCAGATAATCTATTAGTTTATCATCTCCCTTCACCCATACCCAAGTTCTCCATTGTGATATTTCAGTCTGGAATGATTTCCTTCATTTTCTGTGAATCTATCACCAAATCATCCTCAAGTCTGTCAGTATATTGAAGCACATCATATATTCTATTAGTTTTACTTTTCCCTTGAGTTCTATCCCTTCCATATTCCTTCAGCCTGGCCTGTATGTTTTCTAATTTTATTGTGTAGCTGTTGTCCTTGGATTTTCCTTTGTTATTAGCATTTTCACGTCACCATCATGGGAATTCTTTTTGCCTCTTCTTTGTTGGCTCTCCTTGTCTGGGATCCTGTTATCAGAAGGGGGACCTGGCCCTGAGCAGGTCTGCCTAGGGCCGACCTGTAGTGTGTGGGTTCCTGGCTTCATGAAGGAAAAATTTCACAACATGAGTCTAGATGAATTTTAGAGGGTGTTAGTTAAAGTTGGGGGCAGTGAAACAAGAAAGGCTGGGGAAATGAGCCTAGGCTGGTCTGCTTTTGCTCACTAAGAAGTCAAAGAAAAAGGGGCCTTGAGGACACAGGTTCAGGGGAGTTGCACAGGATGAACTACCATTGCCCATTGCTGTCCTGGTTGCAAGTCTCGTGGGGTCCCTTAGAGTAAAGGAGATGCATGCTAGTGGGCAAGAGAGGGTTAGGAGGCATGGGCGTGTGCTGGACCTTCATTTAAAGGGATTTTAAAGGTTGGGTGTACCCAGCCAGTGTGGCTCTGTAGTTGAGTGTCAACCTATGAACTAGGAGGTTACAGTTCAATTCCTAGTCTAGACACATACCTGTGTTGGCAGTGGGGGGCATGCAGGAACCAGCCAATCAGTGATTATCATCATTGATGTTCCTATCTCCCTCTCCCTTCCTCTCAGAAATCAATAAAATCCTATATAATAAAGAAGTAATGTGCAAATTGACCCTCACACCATAACGCCATCACAGGATGGCAGCAGGGGCGGGGCTGGCAGCACACCGCGGGGGCGGGGCATCAGGGCAGCACTTCAAAACTCAGGCCGTCCCGCAGCGCACTGGCCACACGGGGTGGGACTTCGGGACTCAGGGCGGTCCCATGGTGTGGGGGGGTGGGAAGGGTGTCCTGGGTCTCGCGTGATTTCACGTGAGGGATCACTAGTGTAGGTAGGTAGGTAGGTAGGTAGGTAGGTAGGTAGATAGGTAGATAGATAGATAGATCGATCGTGATTTCACGTGAGGGATCACTAGTGTAGGTAGGTAGGTAGATAGGTAGATAGATAGATCGATCTATCGATAGATAGATAGATAGAAAGAATCACAGTCTTAAAAATAAAAAAATATTTAGGGGGAGGTCTAAGGGAAGATCTCAATAGAGTATTCATCAGCTTTATGCTGATGTATAAAAATGAGGTTTATTCTGTTAACTTTATCTGTCCTTGGGAATGGTTGGCAAATGGCACTAATTGGATTTCTGCTCTCTGTCTCCCTGAGTTAGGTGATTTAAGCTATTTACTTAGCAGAATAAAGGAAGAGAAGTGCAAACCATTTACTCTTTTTAAATGTCCCTGGTTTAGTGAAGATAGGAGTTACTAGATGGCTGCAAACTGCTGTTTAACTATCTGGTCTCCGTTTCCCTATATCACATGTCCTGGCTTACTGGCCTGTCTCAATCCCATCCATGTATTTTTCTTTCTTGGTTTACTCCCTCATTTACTGGTGCACAGCATCCAGTATTTCGTGAAAAGGAGTGAATGCATGGGTGGTACAGCTTTTGAGACCATGCCTATTTGGAAAAGATATCTTTATTCTATTTTCACACTACAGTAAAACCTCAATATAACCGACCAATTCAGGTGAGGAGGTGTCCATTAAAGCTGAAAGTTAGTTATATAATAATAAAGGTAGGTTTAATTAAGTATGTATGAAAAGTTTAATTTCACAGAAGTTTTCTATATGTGTTACAGTAATTTTAAATTTATACTGAATTGGTCTAGTAAATTCTTGAATTCACCAGTCATTTCCAGTAAACAAATGTACACAGCTGGGGCCTAACTTAGTGCATTAAAACTGCTACAGAAAGTCACAGAACCAATTACTCCGAGAGGTGTGATCACATGCTTATCATTCGCTGTTTTAGTGGTGACTCTTGGATTTAGACTATAGTTGTAGATAGATAATATTTATTTACGTGTGCAAAATTGTCAAAAATAACAGTTAATAACAAAAAAAAACACATGTTAATTTAATTATAAGCAAATCTTAGCTAAAAGCACTTTAAAATTAACAGGAAGTTAATTTTCACATGTGACATATGGACCGGAAAATTTGTCCGTTAAATCAAGGCCCACAAAATCGAGGGTTTACTGTAACAAGTTGGCTAGTTATTGGAAATCATTTTTCCTCAGAATTTGTAAGGTGTGTCCACTATGGCATTGGAGAAGCCTGATGCCATTTTGGTCACTATTTTTTTCTCTCTAAAATGATAACGCCTTATATTTTGTCCTGCTTTCTGGGACAGTTTCTCCATTTTGTTTCCAACTGTGTCACTGACCTTTTGCTTTCAGTTACTATATTTTTAAAAGCTTCCCCCACTCCCCTTTGGAGTATTTCTTTTCTTTCTTTCTTTTTTTTTTAACCCCTGTTTTGTAAATGGAGTATCTTTGAGAAGATTAATTTTATTAAAAATTTTGGCATTCCATTTCCTTTGAATTCTTCTGTTCTTGTGTTAGTAGACTGCAGTATCTGGCCATCCCTGGTTGCCTAGGGATGAAGTGCTAAAAAGCATTATCTGGCTAAGCTAATAATCTGTGGGGCTTTACTGAGCAGTTATGAGCCAGGGACTCGCACTATCTCAATGGTGAGAAGGAACTTCAGTGTCCTGTCTCAGAAGGAGGTGTGTGTGGGAGATGTCATCCTCAAGCCTGCGTGCTCTGCCCACGTTCTGGGAGTCAGGAAGATAGGTGAACAACTCACTGTTCAGTATGTATCTTTTCACTTACTATTGCTTTCAGTTAGGTACATACTTCACTGATAACCTTCTCTGGTTCAATTTCTTCAGAAAGTAAAGGTAGTTAGTTTTCTTCCTCAGAGTGGGGCTTCTTTACATCTTTGGTAGATGTTTCAACCAGTATCCCTTTTTTTGAATCCCATGCCTCATGGTGGTCCTTTTCCTGACCCTTTGCAGGATCTGCAGGGTGAATCTGCTTGCCTCTATTTGGCAATTTCTTCCATATGGTCTTAGGTTTCAAGTTCCTTTATTCTGCTAAGTTACCTCCTTACATTTTCCAGCACATTTGTCCTTGAGTTCCTTCTGCAACTTCCTTGCATGTTCCCTTTATTCTTATTGTCTTAAACAGTTTTTATTCACTTACTGTCATTTTTAGTGGGATCTGGAGGGGAGAGATAAATGAATGTTTTAATATATTTTATTGATTTTTTACAGAGAGGAAGGGAGAGGGATAGAGAGTTAGAAACATCGATGAGAGAGAAACATCGATCAGCTGCCTCCCGCACACCCCCTAACTGGGGATGTGCCCACAACCAAGGTACATGCCCTTGACCGGAATCCAACCCGGGACCCTTCAGTCCACAGGCCGACGCTCTATCCACTGAGCCAAACCGGTTAGGGCAAATGTTTTAAAGCTCCATGTTTAACAAGTGTTATCAACAACAAAATGATTATAGTTTTGTTTCCTTTATGTCTCAGAACACTTGGTAATCACTTTCTCTGCCATGGAAAAGGAAAATTCACAGGATTGTTTTCTTAGATCTAAATTATAATGTATGCTATAGTTTTAAATTTTATTATTTTAATTGATGTCCCCCATCCACCCCTCCTTTCTTTCCCCCTCCACCCAGCCCCTGCTCCATGCCTTCCCCACACTATTGTCTGTATCCATGGGCTGGGCATATATGCCCATATGTTTTTTGGTTAATCTTTTCCTGTCCCCTCTCCCTTCTGAAATCTGTAAGTCTATTCCCTGCATCTGGACCTATTTTGTTTGTCAATTTATTTTGTTCATTAGATTCCGCATATAAAGTGAGATTATGTAGTATTTGTCTTTCTGTGCTATAATTTTTACTACACCAAACCTTGTTAAATTGTGTAATTCTTTTCCTCAATTACAGCAAAAAATGAGAAAATTTTTAATAAAGCCACTAACTTGCTTTTTCAAATCTAAATTTTAGGCATTGAGGAGTCGGCCAAAAGCAGTGAGACTTTAAAAAAAATTTTATTCTTAAATTTTGAAATGTATTCTGATTTATTAAACTACATGAATTGAGTCTTTACTGCTGTGTATTCAACTACAGCAGTGTCTGATAAATATAGTAGATGCTCATAAAATATTTGTTTATTGAATGCTTATGTGAAATTTGTTCACATTTAAAATGTCAGAGAAAGCTTTAACTTTATTAGAAATAAAGGAGTTTCAGTTTACTCTTAAAATCACTTTTAATTAATTCAAATGCTTGTCCCATAGTAAAGGCATTTATAAATAAAATGTAAGCTTATAGTCAGTTACTGATTGCAGGGCAGCTAAGATCATAATATTCTATTGGGAATGTCATTTATTCCTGAAACCAAGACATAGAATAAGGGAGTAGTAATAGGAGCACTCATCTCCTGATGTTAATAACATAGCATTAGTATGCTTAATATGATGCCGCCTCTTCTACCTCTTCGATATTTTCATTCATTCTCTCCCTTGCTCAGTAGTAGCTCAAGCTACAAGGGCTTTCTTGGTGGTCCAGGAACATATGCTGTCTTGTTCTTACTGAGGACTTTAAACTTACCCTTTTTAACCTGGAATATATTTTACCCAGGGTTTTGCATGGTCTTGATTACCCTGTGTAAATTAAATGATTGCCCTTCCAATCCCAAAGTGTACTCAATGTTTCTGCTTTTTTGCTCTTGTTCAAAACCCTTATTATTACTTAAAATAATCTTGTTTATTATTTGCTTGCTTCTTTTAGGCTCCATCTCAAAGTTTAAGTTTCACTCATGAAGGAATAAACTTTCATTCTGTTCTACCACTTTATTCTTAGCATCTTGAATGGTTTCAGGCACTTAATAGTATCTGACAGTGGGCTTTTTGTAATTATTTGTTGAATGGGTAGATAAATCGTACAAGGTGTTTTCACATATCCCATTTAAAAATATTTGAAAGTTCCATTTTTTTATTTTACTAAATGTACATATTTTTTTTTAAAAAAGGGAATAGAGTAAGCTAAAGAAGTTTAATAGCACAAATCATTCTTCCCAGTTTTGTGAATCAATGAAATAAGGCCCAGAGAAGTACCCAGCAACACACAAGCTGTTGATACAGGCCACGCTACTGTAAAAGTCCCAAATATACAGTGGTTCCCAAAATTAAAAGCTTATTTCTCTCATGTAACCCACCAGTGGTATAGAGGAATCTGAAGTGGATAAGCTACTTTTGTCCCAGGTTTCTTCTCTCTTGTCGTTAACCTTTCCGTAGAATATTGCTGTTGTCTGCGTGGTCAGGTCTGGCTCATCTGTGTTCAGCTTATGGGAGAGAGACCGAGAAGGAGGGCAAGTAGGTTCTTTTTAAGAAAGTGACATGGAAATTTTACTCATATCCCCTTGTTCAAAACTTGTCACAGAATAGTAACAATTAAAAATCTTCAACTTGGGTGTAATTATGTCTTGTTTGATGGGGGATGGAAAAGGCTTACATCTCCCTTTTAAGAGGCATGAATGCTCCTCCCCCAATTATGAATGCTCTATAGGGGAGATTATTAGGCTGGGTGATCATTCGGGAAAAACATGCCACCTTAGATCTTGTTTTTGGTGCTGGCTAGGTAAGAAAAGGCAAGTCTGGCATTTTTTTTCATTATAGGTGGATTTGTGGTTTTAGGACTAAGCTAAATATGAAATGAGGTCAGGCAGATAATATTAGATCTATACAATGAAATATGAAGAGCTGTGTCTGCTGGAGGCAGGAGCCAGGGGGTTTCTGTGAAAGGCATTACAGCCTGTTAAAAAGAAACCCAAGGAAGAGAGTCTCTTGTTTTGCTACAGTGTATGAGAATATATGGAGCTGCTGTATTCCCTTCTTCTGTTCCTCTATTTTCTGACTCATTTTGAACATTTTTAAGCCCGTAAAGAAGTTGAAAAATAAATACGACTATTTTTTATATTCACCGATTATAAACATTTGCCACATTTTCTTTATCTCTTCTCTTATATACACATCTGCACTCATGCCCCCAGATCTTTTGGAAAGTAAGTTGGAAACAGCATATGGTTCTTTACCCCTAAATAACCCACTCAGCTTTTATCACTTTGAACAAGAATATTCTTTTGTATAACCACAGTATTATTATAATACCCAAGAAATTTAGCATTAATTCAGAAATGTTCTTTATTATTTTAAATATATTTTTATTGATTTCGGAGAAGAAGGGAAAGGGAGAGATAGAAACATCAATGATGAGAGAATCATTGATTGGCTGCCTCCTGCACGCCCCCTACTGGGGATCCAGCCCACAACCTGGGCATGTGCCCTTGACCGGAATTGAACCTGGGGACCCTTCAGTCCACAGGCTGACACACTATCCACTGAGCCAAACCGGCTAGGGCCAGAAATGTTCTTTTTAAAACACTTCATATTTAAACTTCTTCAACTGCCTCAAAAATTGTCCTTAAAATATTTTTTCAATCTGGGATCCAGTCAGCATTTGGCTAATTTTGAAGAGTCAAGGCTTGTTATCCTAATACATAAAAACCCTGGGTCAAAACGACCAGTAACAACTGAGGCTAGACCAACCGGAAGTCAGTTCTGCTGTCAGCTCTGGGTTGCCCAGCACTGACTGCTGAGGTGGCTGCAAATCAGGGCCAGAGAGAGGCCTGAAGAGAGAAGCAGAGACTGGTCCCTTGCCTCTGTGGCAGCTTTTGATCAGCACTTGCCTCTCTCTTTCTCTCCCAGTCTGGCCAGCAGCCCCGCCTCCATTTTTCTCCAGGCCTCTTCTGTGGCTGCTGATCAGCCCTGCCTTTCTGATCAGGCCCCTTGATAGGCCCAGAGACGCTGACTGGCATAGGAACTGACCAATCAGAACTAAATCTGGGTGAAGTGTGAGGAACCAGTGACTGCCTAGGAGGCGGAGCTTTTGGTGCTGACTGGCATAGAAACTGACCCATCAGCCCTAGCCGGTTTGGCTCAGTGGATGGAGCGTCGGCCTGCGGACTCAAGGGTCCCGGGTTGATTCCGGTCAAGGGCGTGCACCTTGGTTGTGGGCACATACCCAGTGGGGAGTGTGCAGGAGGCAGCTGATCGATGTTTCTCTCTCATCGATGTTTCTAACTCTCTATCCCTCTCCATTCCTCTCTGTAAAAAATCAATAATATATATATTTTTAAAAAAGAAAAAGAGAAGAAACCAACCAATCAGAACCAAATTGGCCGGCAGAGGAGGGCAGTTGGGGGGCGAGATCAGGCCTGCAGGGGAGGGCTGTTGGGGGCAAGATCAGGCCGGCAGGGGAGGGCAGTTAGGGACGAGATCAGGCAGGCAGAGGCCGTTGGGGGTGAAATCAGGCCAGCAGGGGAGAGCAGTTGGGGGCGAAATCAGGCCGGCAGGGGAAGGCAGTTGGGAGCGAGATCAGGCCAGCAGGGGAGGTCCGTTGGGGGCAAGATCAGGCTGGCAGGGGAGGGCAGTTGGGGGCAACAAGGCCAGCAGGGGAGGGCAGTTGGGGGCGAGATCAGGCTGGCAGGGGAAGGCAGTTGGGGGCGATCAAGCAGGCAGGCAGAGGGGTTAGGAGCAATCAGGCAGGCAGGCAGAGGCAGATAGGGGTGAGCAGGCAGGTAGGCAGGTGAGTGGTTAGGAGCCAGCGGTTCCAGATTGGGACCGGCAGTTGGACATCCCCGATTGGAGAGGGTGCAGGCTGGGCTGAGGTAACCTCCCTCCCCTCCGAATTTTGTGTACCGGGCCACTAGTCTTACATATAAAATAACACTTTCTAGATTTCACTGTTTTAAATCCAGGTTAAACAATAAAATCCAGGTTAAATATTTTTGGCAAGACATAATTTGCTTACATAATGTGTACTTCCTGGTGCATCAAATCATGTAAATTTGTCTCATTATTGATGATTCTTAGTTTGATCACTTGATCATGTAGTGTCTGCCAGATCTCTTAAAAAGAACTTTTTACCCCTTTGTTATTAATAGCATTCAGTGATGGTCTTTGCCTGAGGTATTCTGCTTTGGCAGATGCAGAATGGTAATTTTCTTTTTTTAAAATTTATTGGGGTGACATTGGTTAATAAAGTTATAGGTTTCAGGTGTACAATCTATAATATATCATCTGTAGAATGGTGATTTTCTAATTTCCCAGTTTTTCCTCTTCTTTTTAGTATCTCTGTGAACTCATTGTTTGTTTATGCCACCATTCCTTTTGATATTCAACTTGTCTTAAATTTGGCCTAATGAAAGACCCATCAAATCCCTCCTGTTTATATGTCTTAATCAGTCCTTGATCACTCCCTGTTTTTCTGACACAGGATGATTCAAATTGTACTTTCTCTGCCCAGACCTGGAATTAATATTCTTCTAAGGATCCTTGGGTTCTGTTAGTAGGGAATGGTATTTAGAAACTATTTTCTGTGCTGTGTTCTTTACTACTGGAATAGAATTATTTCTAGGCCCTGTCATTTTTTTTCTAGACAGAACTAGTAAATTAAAAAGGATTTGGGGGGTTTTGTTTTTAAATTATGAGTTCATATAGGTTGAACTACATACAGTACCTGATTTCTTCAAAAGGTATAAATTGCAAGAAAAAAAATAGAAGGCATATATAGATTTAAAAAGACTTAAAAGATATATCAATCAATTGTAGTTTGAAAACCTTACTGGGTTGTTAATCAAACAGTTAAAAAATATTTTTGGACATAAATCGAAAATTTAAATATACCCTATACATTTGATATTAAGAAAATACCATTGGTTTTTTACAGATATGATGTTTGGTTATATTAAACTGGTGGTCTTTTCAAGGTATCTTTTGAAATATTTATGGGTGACTTAATTTGTTATCTGAGATGTTCATAAAATAATATGGCATGGCTTTGTAGATGAAACAGAATTGTCCATGAGTTTGTTGTAACTGCTGAAACAGTGTCCTAGAAACATAGGAATTCATTATACTCTGCTCTTCAACATATTTTTGTGTATAATTGAAACACTCGGGGATAAAAATTTTTAAATATCAGTTTATACTGATCTGCCGATTTAGATTGAATACCACAGAGTTCTTCCTTACCTCTTCCATTATATATTTGTGGGGTGTTGTTTTTTTTTTTTTTTCTCCTCTCATGGTGAGAACCCTAATTCCCAATCTTATAACTATGTTTTGTCAGATAAAGATGAAAAGACCTAAATTTTTTATGAAATAAACCAGTGAATTAATTAACCTTGAATTTAATTGCCCTAACTTGGGACTGTAGGAGTTAACAATTTTTTATTATGGGAGAGAACAAGTAATTTTATTGTGATTAAAATACAGGAATGGGCAAAAATAAGTTTACAGTTTGTATGGTAAATAATGCAATAATTAATGAGTAATAATACAAGAACAAACTTTTACATACTTGTAACTGTGAACCTACTTTTGCTCACCTCTGTATATATAACGTAAGACTTATTGTTTTAAGTATTTTTAAATGTATAGTTTAGTAGCTGTAAATACACACACCATCATCCATCTCCAGAACTTTTTTATCTTCCCAAATTGAAACAGCATTACCATTAAATGGTAACTTCCCATTCTCTCCTTTCCCATCCACTGACAACTCCCTAGTCTTTCTGTCTGTGAATCTGACTACTCTACGTACCTCATAAAAGTGGAATTATATAGTATTTGACCTTTTGTGACTGGCTTATTTCACTTGGCATAATGTCCTTGTCTTAGTCCATTTAGGCTTCATAACAAACTACTGTAGACCGGGTGGCTTAAACAACAATTTATTTCTCATAGTTCTGGAAAATCAAAGATCAAGGCACTGGCTGATTCTGTGTCTGGTGAAGGGCCTGCTTCTTTATTCACTGAGGGCTCTTCTCACTGTTTTCTTACATGGGAGAAGGGGCGAAAGAGCTCTTTGGGGTCTGTTTTAGGGTCTGTTCTATAAGAGCACCCATTTCCTAATAGCACACTGAAGGTTAGGATTTCAACATATGAATTAGGGGTTAGGGAAGAATACAAACATTCAGTTTATTCAGTCCTCAAAGCTCATCTGTGTTGTAGTATGTGTTGGAATTTCCTTTATAAAGCTGAATAATCCATTGTTTGCATGTATGTGCCATTTTGTATATCCATTCATCTGAGTTGCTTCCAACTTTTGGCTATTATGAATAATATTGCTATGAACATTAGTGTTTGAATATCTGTTTGAGTCCCTACTTTGAATTCATTTGGGTATATACTGAGAAGTAACAATTTATTGGATCATAAGGTAATTGTATGTTTTTCGAGGAACTACCATATTGTTTTCCACAGTGGCTGCACCATTACCTTTCCCACCAGCAATGCACTAGGGGTCCAATTTCTCCATATTCTTACCAACATTACTGCTTTTGTTTTTGTGTTTGATACTAGAGAGCCTAATAGATGTGAAATGGTTTCTCATTGTGGTTTTGATTTACATTTCCCAGATAATTAGTTATGTTGTGCATCTTTTCATGTGTGGGGTGGGTTTTTGTTTTTTGTCTTTTGCCATTTGTATATATTTAGAGAAATGTCTTTTCAAGTTCTTTGCCTAATTTTAAATTGTTGTTGTTTAGTTGTAGGAATTCTTTATACATTCTGGATATTAACCCGGTATCAAATACATGATTTGCACATATTTTATCTTCATTTCATGGGTTGCCTTTTCACTCTGTTGGTTGTATTCTTTGATGCACAAAATTTTTGAATTTTGTTGAATTTCAATTTGTTTTTTTCTTTTGTTGCTTTTTTTCAGTATTATATTCAAGAAGTGGTTGCCAAATCCAACTTCTTTGTCACAAAGCTTTTTTCTTGTGTTTTCTTCTAAAACTTCTATAGTTTTAGGTCTTTAATCCATTTAGAGTTAATTGTTTATAGATAGTATAAGATGAAGCTCCAACTTCATTCTTTAGCATGTGGACATCGTTTTGATCCTTTGAGATTCCATATGAATTTTAGGATGGATTTTATATTTGTATTTTTAATTTCTTTTAGCAGTGTTTTATAGTTTTCAATGTATAAGACTTTCATCTCACGGTTATTCCTAAATATTTTATTTATTTTGATGCTGTTGTAAAAGAAATTGTTTACTAATTTTGTTTTCCGATTGTTCATTGCTAATGTGTAGACATGCAACTGATTTTTGTGTGTTGATTTTGTATCCTGCAACTTTGTTGAGATACCAAGTAATTTTATTCCTTAAGTGAAGTGCTACAATGTTTGAAAATCCCTTTTCTTTGACTAAGAACATATCATCTAGAAATCTGATAAGATACAGGATTACTTCCAGCACACTGTATCTGTACAGGATGGCTGCTTGTGTAGGTTAGATCCTGTGTAGAGTATATGTTGGCCTTGTGTCTGCTTAACACATTTGTGTTAAGTCCCTTATTTCTGTTTCTTTCCTATTCATCCACAGAGTACAAAACGACTGAATTCCGGTTATCCAGTAGTCTATATACTTACTCTCTACTAGAGTATCAGATCAGAAAATATGATAGCGTCTGGTTTAGTTTTTGTTGATTCTCCCTTGCGCTCTTTATTAGTGTCCTAAAGAAATAGGGTGAAAAAATTTACTTCATGGAATTGAGGATGGGGTAGAGAGTAATATAGTATAGGAACATTTTTTTCATTATTAAACAAAAAATGTATACTTTGGTTTGTGAGTTAGAATACTGTTGGTATTGTGACTAAAGGTTTTGTCTTCAATTAAGTATTATGTCCATTTTGCAATGCTACGTTCCCACTGCTGTGCTGGGCACATAGTTGTAGGGGCATCTTTACAACCATGTATGATTAGTTCATCCTTCTAAGCAGCTGTGTGTCTGGTTCCTTTTAAGATTGTATGTACATTGTTAAGTGTTTCTATGCTTACTAAGTTTTGTAATTAGTCACATTTCAAACTGAAGTAAGTTTGAAGACATTGCATTTTCTTAAAAATTTGTAAAATTTAGTTACTTAAATTACTTATTCTGGGAATTGATGATGTAGATTAAAACACCTTTGTTTTATCTAACAATAAAATTGAATTATATGGCTAGAAAAACCAACAAGGATTTTCTGTCATATTTATTAAAATAGATGCTTTTAAAAGATGTATGAAGTGCTTTCCTTTTAAAAAAAAATAGCTATGTTGACTTATGGTGGAGGGTGATGATCTAATAAACCCATGTGCTAAAACAAATAGACACACTGAAATAACCAACAAGCATAATGGGGAGAGTTCAGTCTCCTTGGAAACCTGGAAGGGTGCCATAACTAAACTAAAAAGAATTTGCAGGAAACAGTACAAATGAGAAACATAGTGAGGTAAGTCCTTACTGGCTGAGTTGGTGTTGATTTATGCGATTGAAAAGCCCTCCTGGAATGTGAGTAAAGGGACCTACCTACCTTGAGCAACTAGAGCTAGAATTGAAGCATGGTCCATATTTTGTACTTTGAAGCAGGGATTAAAAACTGAATGATTCAGAATGGTCTTGCCAAGGGAAATATGACCAGTGAAGAGAGGCTGGCTACTCATGGTTGCAAGAGAGACTAATGAAGCACAAAGTTGAAACTCCCTTCTCCAAAGCTGCCTTCTTTGGCCTGCAATCCCGCTGCCTGATTTCGTATTGCTGAATCTGTAAGCTGACCGAGTAAGTGTGCAGATATCCTCTGTGGTGTTCCCCAGTACTTTGCCTTTTAATATTCTTGTTCTTGAGTGTAATTCCCTCCCCTTTGAGTCTAGCTGGACCTGGTGACTTGCTTCTGCAAGTATGGTAAAGTGATGAGATGTCACTTTTGAGGTTAGGTTACAAAAAATGCTTTTGGCTTCTGTGTTGGGCTACCCACTCATTTGCTCTCAGGGAAACCATCTTCCATTTTATGAGCTTGCCTGTGGAGCTCATGTGGCAAGGAGCTAGTGTTTTTGGCCAACAGCCAGTGGAGACGTGGTGCCTGCCAACAGCTGTGTGCGTGAGCTTGAATTGCAAGCAGATTCTTTCACCAACAAGTTTTGAGATGACAGAGGCCTTGGCTGATATATTGACGCAACCTTGTGAGAGACCCTGAGCTAAATGCACCCAGCTAAGCCACACTCAAATTCTTGATCCACAGAAACTAAGATAATACATGTTTGTTGTTTCAACTGCTAAATTTGGGGTTCTTTGTTAGGCAGCAATTGAGAACTAATACAGGAAGTAAAAAATGTAATCATCTCCCCTTCTGAAAAAAGATTTGAATTTGGTTCTTAATTTCTTTTCTGATTGAACCCAATACAATTTAATCTATAATAATAAAAGGGTAATATGCTAATTAGACCGGATGTATTCCTGACGAAGCTGGGCTGGAGGGAAGCCAGCCCAAGTCCGGGTGCCTACTAGCGGCCGGAGGAGGGAAGCTGGTGCTGGCAGCTGGGGGAAGTAAGGCCTGCCTACTCTAGCATGAATTTTCGTGCATCAGGCCTCTAGTATTTCATAAACATAGACTTCTTTAAACATAGTCTTCTTAAAAGATAGGCACGTATAGGCTTAGTAATCTGAAAGATGATCAGTGTGAGCAAGTGATTTCCTATGCAACAGACTTATGGCAACAAACAAGAAAATTGAAATTTAAAGAACAACTAATTAATATTCTCAAGGAGACTCGTGAGTATTTGAAGAAAAAGTCAGAGGGCAGGAAGGAATTCTTTTTTTTTTTTTTTTTAAATATATTTTATTGATTTTTTCCAGAGAGGAAGGGAGAGGGATAGAGAGTTAGAAACATCGATGAGAGAGAAACATCGATCAGCTGCCTCCTGCACACCCCTTACTGGGGATGTGCCCGCAACCAAGGTACATGCCCTTGACCGGAATCGAACCTGGGACCCTTCAGTCCGCAGGCCGACGCTCTATCCACTGAGCCAAACCAGTTAGGGCAAGGAAGGAATTCTTAAGTGTAATTTGTAATTCTTAACTACTGACTCCTTGGGGGCTCTAGAAATATTCCCAGAATTCAGAGGAAATAAGATGAAAATTAAAGACAAAAATACAAGAAACACAAAGAGTAGATCCAGTATGTAATAAAAGTTTAGAGTAAGAGGTCAGTGGAAATTTATAAAAGATAAAGTCAAAGAAACAGTAAAAAATTTCTAGAGCTAGAGAACAGATAAAAAGGGCTTATGGAATATAGTTAACATATATTGAACACTTATTATGTGCCAATTATTTAGCAAGTTGAAGCTCATTTAACTTCCATGTGGTAGGACCTGTTAATATTCTCTTGCAGGTAACTAATGTGCACACCAAGCAAAATAAATGAGATCTATACCAAATAGCTTAGTGGAATTTTAAATTTTAGGCTATAGAAATAAATAGTGTAGACATCCAGATAAGAAACAGGTTACTTAGATAGGAAGGTATATCAGGTAAGCATTGCCTCTGTACTGGTAGTCACTAGTCATGTGTAGTTATTAAATTAAATTAATTCATTTCCTCAGTTTCACTGTGCAAAATTTAAGTACTTAGTAAAAAGCTACATGTGGCTAGAGGCTACCATGTTTGGGCAATGCAGAATAAAACATTTCTGTTATCACAATGTTCTGTTGGATGGTGTTGTGATAAAAAGACAGTAGAGTAGCACCTAGAAAACTGAGAGAAAAACTGTTTTAACCTAAGACTCTTAAATTGATTGAAATTATCCTTCACATAGGCAGGGCAACAAACTGGCATTTTTCAGGCTTGTAATGACTCAAGTATATCACTCAAGTACTTTTCTTGAAAAAAATACTACTCAGTACACTTAGCCCACTAAGAGTCAGCAACTCAGAAGCATGATGAGTCAGCTTTACAGTCCTGTTTTGTTTAACCATCTGTTTTCCAGCATAACCAAAGGCATAAATCAGTGATTCTCAACCTTCCTAATGCTGCGACCCTTTAATACAGTTCCTCATGTTGTGGTGACCCCCAACCATAAAATTATTTTCATTGCTACTTCATAACTGTAATTTTGCTACTGTTATGAATCATAATGTAAATATCTGATATGCAGGATGTATTTTCATTGTTACAAATTGAACATAATTAAAGCATAGTGACTAATCACAAAAACAATATGTAATTACATATGTGTTTTCTGATGGTCTTAGGCGACCCCTGTGAAAGGGTCGGTCGACCCCCCAAAGGGGTCGCGACCCACAGGTTGAGAACCGCTGGCATAAATAAAGGAAAATCTTTATGGGTGGCACATATAAAGAGGATGCTCTTTATAAGCCTAACTGCAGACTGTCAGATCATTTGATTTCAACCTAGGCAACGCAACTCCAAAGCTGCTGCTTCTCACAATTATAATATAAAGCCACAGAAAACACGTTTTATTTTAAGAAATACTGAAACCACTTTGTTGTTGCCAAATCCAAGTTTAATTCTCAGCCCTCACTTTACTTGATCTTTATACACTTTTTTTTTTTAAATGCACTTTTTGACACAGTTCCTCACTCCTTCTTTTAGAAACACTTGTCTTTGCCTGGTTTCCAGAAAAGTTCTTTCTACCTCACCAGTAGTTCTTGCATGATCTCCTTTCTTAGCTGGTTCCTCCTCTTCAGTGCTCAATGTGGGACAGCCTCAAGCACCTCTTCTTTTTTATCTGTAACACGCACTAGGAAATCATGTTTAGTCTTTAAATGCCTTCTATTAGCTGATGATACTCTAATTCTATCCCATCTTCCTTCCCTAAACTGCTATGAAATCTGTCTTGCTGCCTGTATGACCTTTGTACTTGTATGTCTGCTTGAAATCAACACCAAAGATGTGGAAATGGAACTTTTGGCTCCTATCTTACCCCAACGCTCCTCTTTTCTGGTGTATCTCTCCCCAGTAAATGGCACTGTCTTTTCTCCATAGATAGGGTTTGGTTCTAAAAACCTTGGAATCATCTTCTGATCATCAGCAAGTTAGTTCTAGCAGTGCTATCTTTGGAATGTGTTTTGTATTCATCCATTCTTCTATGGCTGCCACCTGAATTCAGACCATCGTTATCTTTTACTTAGGCTACTGCAATAACTTAGAAACAGTTCTCTCATTTTGGCACTGTATTCACACAACAGATAATCACTTTTAACACATAAATTAGAAACTCTTCAGTGGTTTCTTTTTAAAAAATATATATTTTATTGATTTTTTTACAGAGAGGAAGAGAGAGGGAATAGAGAGTTAGAAACATCGATGAGAGAGAAACATCGATCAGCTGCTTCCTGAACACCCCCTACTGGGGATGTGCGCGCAACCAAGGTACATGCCCTTGACCAGAATCAAACCTGGGACCCTTCAGTCCACAGGCCAACGCTCTATCCACTGAGCTAAACCGGTCAGGGCTTCAGTGGCTTCTTACATTCATATAACAAATCCACAGTTCTTCCACCATGGCCTACAAGGCTGTATGTGGTCTGGCCTCTGCTGAATGTTCTGTCTCCTCTACCACCTTGTTCTGCATTAGTCTTACCAAGTTTAGCAGATTCATTTCAACTTAGGTCTTCTCCTAGGAATACTTTTCCTTTATAAGTTTGGATGACTTATTCCCTGCTCATTTTGGTTCTTGCCCAAGTCACTTCAGAGAGGATGTCTCTGACCACCATATCTGAAGTACTACCCCCTACCACCAACATTACTCCCTGTTTTCTTATTGGTCTTTATATTTTTACTAGAGGTCTAGTGCATGAAAATTCGTGCACAGGGGGCGGGAAGGGACACAGAATCCCACAGCCTGGCCTGTACCCTCTCTGTCTGGGAGCCCTCAGGGGATGTCCAACTGACGGCTTAAGCCGCAGCCTGGCGTCCGTCTGCAGGAAGCGACCAGGCGGGTCCATCAGAGGATGGTGGCTGGCAATCGGGACGGTGGCTGGCGAGCGGCCAGCCCTGCACCCCACCCCCCATCATCGGTCCCTCCCTCTGCCCGCTGGCACATCCCTTGGCTGGTCTAGCACTGCCTGCTCACCCGGCCCTGCCCCCCGCCAACCAGTCTTTCTGCCATTCGGTCAATTTGCATACTAGTATTACGCTTTTATTATATAGGATAATACTTAGCACTACCTAATATTTATGATTCATTGTTGTAAAATGCCCCATCACTAGAATATAAGATCCATGAGGGCAGGGACTTTTTTAAAAATTTTATTTAGTCTTGTATCCCTAAAACCTAGAAATACTAGCATGATCTAGAGCAGTGATGGCGAACCTTTTGAGCTTGGCGTGTCAGCATTTTGAAAAACCCTAACTTAACTCTGGTGCCGCGTCACATATAGAAGTTTTTTGATATTTGCAACCATAGTAAAACAAAGACTTATATTTTTGATATTTATTTTATATATTTAAATGCCATTTAACAGAAAAATCAACCAAAAAAATGAGTTCACGTGTCACCTCTGACACGCGTGTCATAGGTTCGCCATCACTGATCTAGAGTGTCAGGGATGTAATAAATGGATTTGTTGAAGGAATGACTCTCTTGAATGAACAAAACAACAAAAATGTACAAGATTTATAAAAAATTAGAACAGTTTTTAGAATTAGAGAAATAAACTGTTCAAGTAAGTGGAGAAAAAAAACCCTTAAATGTTTAATTCTCTTTTTCAGTGAGATTCATGAAAGAAATTGCATCTTTGAAAATGGAATCATATGAAAATAATTTCAAATCATTTGAAAAAACATGATTACAATAGTTTAAAATGGGAACATGAATTGCAATGTAAATACCATTGAAAACAAGATAAGAAAATTATCATCTTGAGCAAACTAGGCTACAAGAACCAAGAGGAAAAGGATAAAAAAATGAAAAAGATGAACAAAAGGAATTTTCTTTCAATTTATTTTTCTGTAATAACTATATCATGTATTTCTATGGTTAAGAGTTTTGGTGAAAGCAGTCATGATACAATCTTTTGTATTTAGCCAATGGATATTGTTGGTTTTTTAAAATATATTTTTATTGATATCAGAGAGGAAGGGAGAGGGAGAGATAGAAACATCAATGATGAGAGAGAATCATTGATTGGCTGCCTCCTGCACACCCCCTACTGGGGATTGAGTCCATAATCCAGGCATGTGCCCTTGACCGGAATCGAACCCAGGACCCTTGAGTCTACAGGCCAACGCTCTATCCACTGAGCCAAACCGGGTAGGGCTGGATATTGGGGGTTTTTTGTAACCTGAAATTATACCTGCCATTTAGATGATGTTAAATAATACTTAATGTAAGGTAAATATTTATTTACCAATGGTATCAAGTACCAGCATGAGGACCTGGATGTTATTATTACTTTCATCTTTAGAGCTCCACACCATATCAATTATCGTCTTACTTTATATACTTCATAAGTGTATTTTCAAATTTGTACACTTTGTTCTCTTTTGCCTTTATGCTTTTATTTCTCCCTCTGTTAAATGGATATATTAATACAACCAACTTTATAGGTTTCTTGTGAGGATTATATATCTTCCATACTGTAAATGCATTTTAAATGTTGGCTAATGATGATAATATTGTTACTGTACTTTATTGTATTAGATCACTATCATTGTGTACCAGGATTTCTAGAGTAGCTCATATTGGTCTCCATACTTCCCCCTGCTTACCCATCTTCCAGTTCCCAATCCTCTTCACTTGACACTGAGTAATCTAAGAGCATATCTAATTGGATTGCTCATATTTAAAACTCCCTAATGGACTCCATTTTGCTATTGGGATCAAGTTGATGAAATTTCTGTAACATACCTTAAAGAACTCTAGCCTCTTTCTCTTAATATTCTGCCCCCTTTTACCCAGTTAATAGGTGAGCTGGAGGAATCCTATCAGAAAACAAACTTGAATTGGGTGTGAATCTGTCAAGACAAACAGACAGTGAAGTGCTTTCTGGTTCTTGAGCATGGCCCAAACAATCCTAGTTTATAATGATTTTAGGCAGATATTGTTAACCAGATAGCCATTCTTGCTACAAAATTTGCTTAATAACGCATGCATAGATGTGCATGAGCTTGTGCAGTACTATTTCTTTGTATAATCTCCATGAGAAATTGCAATATAAGGCAATTTAATGCGGTGATTTGCTTTGTGAAATTATGAGCCAATTAAAAATTGGTGAACATCTAACGAAGATGAACTTTAGTTTTAGAATGATTCATTTAAAGCTCCTCTTTTTAACATTATATATAACACTAGAGGCCCACTGCACGAAATTAGTGCAAGGGATGGGGGGGTCCCTCAGCCTGGCCTACACCCTCTTGTAATCTGGGACCCCTCAGGGGATGTTCAACTGCCAGTTTAGGCCCAATCCTGCAGGGAAGGCCCAATCTCGCAGGAATCCCTGCGGGATCGGGCCTAAACCGGCAGTCAGACATCCCTTTCGCAATCCAGGATTGCTGCCTCCTAACTGCCTGCCTGCCTGATCACCCCTAACCACTCACCTGCTGCCGGATGACCCCTACCTGCCTCTGCCTTGGCCCCTGCCACCGTGGCTTCATCCGGAATGACAGCCAGAAGGTCGTTCGGCTGTCGGGTCTAATTAGCATATTATGCTTTTATTATTATAGAAGATTAATACACCAAGGGTTGTTTGTTAAGATCACAACCTTTAGACTAAATGTATTAGCAACTATTTATCTTTCTGTTCTTTGTTGCAGGAGGGTATGGTTCCATTCCATTTTATCCATACATGATATCAGATTATCCGGGAACAAGTTAAAAAGAAGGGAGACTGGTTCCAGAACACATCTCTGGAAATTACTCTATGGACCCTGACTCTCATGGCAACATTACAATGTAGGTTCTGTATGAGCATCTATAGCCAGTGAGTGGTCTTTGCTGAGCTTATCACATAACATGTTCCCGTTCTGAGTCAGAGGTTCAGAAAAGGTTATAAAGGACCATTAGCACTTACTTCATTGTGGGAAATTATGGTATAATCGAGGTGATATTTTACTAATAGACATAGGGGTGCAGATTCCTCTCCTGACCAATCTGGCTTCAACCCGAGGCCTTTTTGGTGTCTATAAAAAAGGCATCTGTAACACTCTGTTATTAGTTTGGGCTTTAGCTTCAGGTTGCAGTGATCTAAGTTGGAGCATGTGGAGAACTTGTTATCTAGGCTAGATTGACTTGAATAGCCTAGAAACAAGTGAGGTTAAATGCTTGTTTCTACTTTGCAACAAGGCCCAAACCCTAGCCAGTGTCATCTGCTTATCAATGCATCTAACCATGTGCCTCATATAAGGCTCATATCTTTGTATTTATTTATGTTTAGCAACTCCATCAGGTATTTAAAGATGAGGAAACTGAGCCTTTAAGGGACTGAGTTACTTCCTCAGAGTCATATGTAGACAGGTGAAGTGGAGGTTTGGCAGTCTGATTTGTCTTCATTTCCTGTACAACTTCCCTACAGATGTGGCCCCAAAAATGTGCTACAGGTGTGTACGGTAATGATCCCTCTGTCCTTGGCGGTGGGTGCCTGAATGGGAGTTTAACTTGACTAGAGTTTCTAGGCAAACATGAACCAGCCTCATCTTAGCATTATACTAGTGAGCCATACAAATCTCTACCTTCCCTATGTGCGCCCTGATATGGGGAAGGCAGAGATTCATTGGCCTGCTACCCTGAAAGTACCAAGAGTCAGCAAGAGGGAGCATTTGCCTCCAAATGCCTACAGCTATCCTCTTTTCAGGATACAGTAATATACCTAATCAATGCCAAGTGGGAAAGAGAATGAATGTTTGAAAAGTCACAGGAGTCTGGAAGGGAGAGAAGAAATAGTTGGGGCCTTCTTCACTGCTGAGGAGCAATAAATTCCTAAAGGGATGGCACACATTTAACTTACTCTTCACAGTGCCCTAATAAAATGTTCTTAAATTTTAAATATACCACCTTTGTAGGAGGAGTCCTGATCTTTGGGAAAAGTAACAAGAACTCTGAGCTCCCTCTAGAGGTCAACAGTGATAAAAGAGCATTATAGTTATCTATAGGGAAATAACTATACTTAAGTCTGCCCTACTCCTTTCACAAGAAACTAACATTTTATAGATGCTTTTTTCAGGAAAGTATTTTCTTATATTGGGGAGTAATTAGTTACCTTGGAGAAGAAATTTGGCTTGATCATATTCTAATTAGTTATGTTGAGCCAATCCTGAAGTTTGCCATATAGAATATATATTGAACTAATAAAGGAGAAAAGATCATGAAAATTGATCATGTCCAAACAAAATAGCATGCTTCTTAATGGGAGCCCTGAATCTGAAACAAACTAGATTAAAATGAGAATTTCTGTGCTATGGTGTGCCAGAATGTTTTGACAGCAGTCCTTGCCTTTAACAGAGATAAAGGTGATCAGTATACCTGCAATGTTCTCACCCTCACCTCCCCAACATCTGAAAGAAAAGCACAGTGAATACCAGAAGATTCATATGAAATCCAACTTGCAGGGATATGGAAAAACTTCTAAGAAAGCTAACACATAAAGTTTCTTAACTTTTAAGTACCCTAGTTTACCAAGTGAGAAATTATTCCAGGACAGAAATCTTAGTCGCCGTCAGATTGCTTCTCTTCAGAACTCACTGAGAGAGTTCAATTCTTAAAAATTTAGTATATAACTATAAAATGAAAGAAATAATTTAATATGTGGTAATATTGAGAATATATGAAAGTTACATGTTTTTAAAAAGTTCCAGAAGTCTCAAGAAACAGAAGGATGGGAGCATGTCAAAGGAACCCAAGAATCAATCTGAAAAAGCTCTCAATAGCCAAATCTGGAACAATTTGAGCAACACATTAAGTTACATTTGTGTTTGAAATAAATGTCCGTGAGTTTATACTGATAAATGATTGGACAAATAAAAAGGGGAGGGGGAGATAAATTTCCCATACAGAAAATCTCCAAAGTTATGTAGATACTCGGGGTGGGGGGGGGGGGCTTAATACTCTCCCTACCCCCATCCCTTGAATGTGGGCTGTACTTAGTGACTTCCTTCCAGGATACCTTCTGTGGGAGCAGGTAACGTTACAGTTTTTCCACATTCTGGCAAACTGTACCTTGGCCAGATTGTCAGTAAGTCATATTGATAGATTGTAGCCTTGATATGATGTGATAAGAATGACATTTCACCTTGATCTTCCTACCACTAAGTCATAATTATAGTGTGGTCATGAGAAAAACACCTGACAATAACATTGAGAGACATATCACAAAGTACCTGACCAAGTACTCTTCAGAACTGTCAAGATCATCAAAAACAAGAAAAGTCTGAGGAACTCTCACAGACTAGAGCAGTGGTTCTCAACCTTCCTAATGCCGCAACCCTTTAATACAGTTCCTTATGTTGTGGTGACCCCCAGCCATAAAATTATTTTCGTTGCTACTTCATAACTGTAATTTTGCTACTGTTATGAATCGTAATGTAAATATCTGATATGCAGGATGTATTTTCATTGTTACAAATTGAACATAATTAAAGCATAGTGATTAATCACAAAAACAATATGTAATTATATATGTGTTTTCTGATGGTCTTAGGCGACCCCTGTGAAAGGGTCGTTCGACCCCCAAAGGGGCTGTGACCCACAGGTTGAGAACCGTTGGACTAGAGGAAACTAAAGAGACATGATGACTACATGGACTGTGGGATTCCTGGATGGATCCTGAAACTGAACAAGGACACTAGGGGGAAAACTAGTGGAATCTGAATAAAGTGTGGAGTTGAGTTAATAATAATATTCTATTGTTTGTTCCTTGATCATGATAAATGTACCATAGAAATGTAAGATGTAAACAATAGAAGAAACTAGGGAAGTATACGGCACTTTCTGTAATATCTTTGGAACTCTGAAAGTCTAAAATGCTAAAATAAATTTACAGAAAACAGATTCTTCTCAGCTCTTTTATATAAGTTTTGTTCAGTGATGTTTGAAAAATGGGGAGTTTTTCTTAGATGTATATACATTATCACTTGCAATTAAGTAGTTTCTGACTTCTATATATAAAGGATGGGCAAGATCCCATCTCGTAAACATGAAAATCTCCAGTACCGTGGTTTAGGGCTGTAACAGTGGTGTGACAAGCTGAGCAGAAAATACCATGCTTCACTGTCTCAGTTCTATTCTGATCTCATAATTGATTGGCTTGTAACTTACTGAAAGTATCTTGCATTAAATCACTATTTTTATGAATTCCAGGTTTAAAAGAAGTAAATCTGAGACTCATTTTTGTCAGGGTGTGATCTCTAGCTGAGATTCATGGTCATGGGTAGAGTTACACAACATTAGCAATAAATTTTCATTTCAGGTCCTCGGTTTTCCATGTTGGAAGTTTTCTAATAAAAGCATGTTGTTTTCCCCCAGTTGTTAACTGTTTTTTTTCCTCCCCCAGTAGTTTGGAGTTTATTTAAATACCTGAACATATGTTGTATATGCTCTATGAAAGAGAAATTCTCTGAAGAGAGAGATTGCCTTAATTTATGTTTCTTTGCAAATGAGATATTTGAAGTTCATAAAATTAATTGACTTACTAGTACTCTTGGTCAAATTATTACTTAAATAGAGTTGAGACTACATCTCCAGTTACCACATTGTTGCACTTGCTGATGGTTAATGAAGAGCCAACCAAGGCTTGTAGAAAAAGGGGTAAAAAGGGAGAAGGATTTCAGGGAAAATTAGAGCAAAATGTGAAAGGAATATTGGCAGAATTAGAACATTTGATGTTTCTCTTATATTCTCTAACACTTTAGACCAGTGGTCGGCAAACTGCGGCCCCTTGAGTGTGGCTCTTCCACAAAATACCACATGTGGGCACGCACGTACAGTGTGATTGAAACTTCGTGGCCACACTCAAGGGGCCAAAGAGCCACATGTGGCTTGTGAGCCGCAGTTTGTCGACCACTGCTTTAGATAATTTAAAGACATTAGTGAGCATCTTTATATCTTAATTATTTTTTTGGATTATTTCAGCGGGATCACTTCTGGAACTGACAAAGTTCCAAGGGAATGACTACTTTGTGGCTTTTTATATAAATTATGAAATTCTTTTCCAAAGTAGTATATCTACAATGTAGTCAAATATCAGTCTTTTGAACAATTTGTATTTTTCCTGTAGCTTATGAGATAGATCTCAAGAGTTCTGTCTTCTTTTTTTTTTTTTTAAATATATTTTATTGATTTTTCACAGAGAGGAAGGGAGAGAGATAGAGAGAGTTAGAAACATCGATGAGAGAGAAACATCGATCAGCTGCCTCCTGCACATCCCCCACTGGGGATGTGCCCGCAATTGACCGGAATCGAACCCCGGGACCTCTCAGTCCGCAGGCTGACACTCTATCCACTGAGCCAAACCGGTTTCGGCAAATATCAGTCTTTTAAACAATTTGTATTTTTCCTGTAGCTTATGAGATAGAAAATAGTGTTATATTAAATTTGATTTGGCTATTTCCTTACATTTTACCAGTATTCTTTTGTGAATTGTCTTCCTGTGTTCTATGAACTGTGTTTAGAAATACAAGTATTTTTCCTACTTGTCTTCAGTTATTGTGTAAAAATTGCATTTTAAAAAATTGCATCTATAGACATTATCCTTCTGGTGTATTACTACTGTTACAGAAATGTATGAATTTAACCCCCCCCCCCCTTTTCTTGCCTCTTTAATGGCCAACATATAGAAGGGCTGAAAGAATTGGGAAAAGAGGAAAGGTGGTATTATAGGCAAGGTAGACAATACACCTAACTAAACAAGGCATGAGGGTGAGCGTAAGTATTTATATGGTAGGTGTAAAACATTTAACCTTCCTAGAGAATTTGGTGAATGCTATAGTACTAGAAAATAATATTGGGGGAGATTGAATGCCAGGATTGCCCAAAATCTTATGGTATTCCTTAGGGCAGTGGTTCTCAACCTTCTGGCTTTTTAAATACAGTTCCTCATGTTGTGATCCAACCATAAAATTATTTTCGTTGCTACTTCATAACTGTAATGTTGCTACTGTTATGAATCATAATGTAAATAATCTGATATGCAGGATGGTCTTAGGCGACCCCTGTGAAAGGGTCGTTCGACCACCTAAGGGGTCGCGACCCACAGGTTGAGAACCACTGCCTTAGGGGAAGGCATTGCATAACCAGTAAGTAAAACATCAAATTAGGATTTGAAATGTCTGGGATGAGATTCCAGTGTCTGGATTTTGTTGTTTTCTTATAGTATAATTTACATACATTGAACTTTGTCCTTTTTAGCATAGTTCTTCAAGCTTTGATTAAAAAAAAACAAAAAACAAAAGCAGTCATATAGTGATTACCACATTCAAGATAAAAAGTTCCATCACTCTAAAAAGTTCCCTGTTCCTTTCATTGAAGTCCACCTCTGTCCCACCTTTAGCCCCTAGCAACCACTGATCTGTCCCTTTTCCAGAATGTCAGATAAATGGAATCATATAGTATGTAGCCTTTTGAATTTGGCTGCTTTTACTTAGTATAATGCATTTTGAGTTTTATCCATGTTATTGCTTGTATCGGTAGTTCTTTTTATCGCTGAGTGATGTTTCATTATATGGTTATACCACTTTTTGTTTAGTCCTCAGTTGAGGATTGCTTGTGTTGTGTCTAGTTTTTGGCAGTTATAAATAAAGTGCTATGAACATTTGTGTTCAGATTTTTGTGTGGACATAAGTTTTCATTTGACTTGGGTAAATATCTAGTAATGAGATTTTGGGATCACATGGTGTTTGTTTTAACTATATAAGAAATTTCCAAACTTTTTTTTTCCTCCCTAAAGTGGGTGTGCCTCGTTACAGTCATACCAGCTTATGTGAGGAGTTCCCATTGCTCAATATTATCAGTACTAGGGACTGTCATTTTTTTAAAAACTTTGTCATTTGAATGGTGTGTAGTGGTATCTTGTTACTTTCTTTACCTTGTAGAAATTCATTTATTGCCAGTTTTCATGTTACTATCATGCTAATGATATTAAGCTTATGTTACTTGGTCTCCCTGTCTAAATTCTAATTTCATGATGCTTCAATGTTATACAAATACAATCAAACACACTTTGTAACTTTTGTTTTAAACTCATTGATATAAGGTAGACAACATTTTTTCTCAATACAAATGTGTTATTTTTGTACTGAGCATGTGAAATACACATGGAAAACGTTTGGAAGGATATGTCTATATATATAAAAGCCCAAGCGACCGTTACAACAGAATGACCGGTCAACCAGGCACTATGACACACACTGACCACCAGAGGGGCAGACACTCAATACAGGAGCTGCCCCCTGGTTGTCAGTGCACTCCAATAGCAGGAGCACCACTCAGCCAGAAGCCAGGCTCACGGCTGGTGAGGCTGGTGAGCATTGCAGCGGCAGCATGAGCCTCTCCTGCCTCTGCAGCAGCGCTACTGAGTGGCAGCGGCAGGTGCAGCAGGGCCTGGATGAGTGGGAGCGGTGCCGGCCCAGCTCGGGCTCCTCCTTGGCTGCCTGCCGCTTACCGCACTGCTACATCCCTCATACCCCATTAGCCTGCAGTTACAATCTTCAGAGAACAGTTGAAGTGCGGACCCTCAGAGTAACCAGGGCGAGCCTGATATCGTCGCCAGGCTCCTGAAACTCAGCCTTGGGCATCAAGATCAAATCTCATCCCTTACCGATTGCCCCAGAGTTACAGAGGAAGGCAGCAATATAACAGTGGCCACAAGGTGGCGACTGACAATCAGGGTAAGAGTCAAGAGAGATGGATCTGAAGGGTGAGGGTGTGGGCAACAGAGAACCCCCAACCCCCAAGATCCCTAATTTTATATTGTTCACCTTGGAGTGTCTCTTATCTGGCTCTGAGCAGTGGAAAGCGTCCAGCACGATCTAAGGCATCCACTGGGGACCTCCCGGCTGGCAAGGTGCGACCCTGGCCATAGAAAGGATATTTGGAAATACTTTTTCAGGAAGCTGCAGGGAGGAGGACAGATGCCCCACATGACTTCCCGGCAGCTCACAGAGACCTGGAAACTCCCTGGGCACGCGGGTGCAGGCTCCCAATTTCCTTTCAATGTGCATGAATCCGTGCACTGGGCCACTAGTACTAAAATAACCATAGTTCTCTCAGAAGTGGGGTTCACTTGCAAGATAATCTTTTTTTACAAAGTACTTTACTTGTAGAATTTTTAAAAGTAAAATTAATTTTAATTATTCCTTTAATCTGGGATTGATTTTATAGTATATTTTGCAGTTTACATGAGTTTGCTAAAATTCTTCATTTATTTATGGTTATGTTATCTCTTGGTGGTATTTCAAGTTTTTTATTTCAATTTTTATAAGTTGGTTAGCTTATAGTGATCATTGTATCTTTTTTACAAAACAATGCTATTTTAAATATTACATAGTTTCCTATAAATCTTTTTAAGGTTTTTTAAAAATTTTATTTTATTGCTTAAAGTATTACAAAGAGTATTACATATGTCTCCTTTTTTTTTTCTCTCCCCTTGACCTTCCCCTGGCCTCCCCTACCCCCCCAGTGTCTTTTTTAAGGTATTTTTATTGCAATACTGATTTTTTTCTTTGCCCTTAAGATTACCAAGTGGTTGACTAGAACCAATAGTTATTATTCTTAAGCTAATTTTATTGTGGATAGAGAATGTGATTTTTAAATTATCAGTTACATTTTTCAAGTATCCCATCTCCATCCCAAATAGCCCTTTCCCTGCCTTTTTTATTTTTTATTTTTGTCAGGCATGGAGAAGGATATGTCAGTCTTCTATTATAATGATGACTAGAGGCCCGATGCATGAAATTTGTGCAAGGGGCTCGGCCCTTGCAGCCCCGGCTTCATCCAGAAGAATGTCCAGTCTAATTAGCATATTATGCTTTTATTATTACAGATTTTTGTCAACTCCTCTCTTCCTAGTAAAAATCTTTGAGCATATTTATGAATTTTGTATCTTTACCTTACTTTTTATTATTACATATAAAATAAACTCTTGTCCTATTAAATTCATTTTGACTTAATTTTGCCAATGATTTGGACCAAGCATGCTAGCTATTTGGCAGTTTGCAGGACAATCTTGAGGAAAGAAAAAAATTGTCCCTGATCTGCATGACTCAGAATATTCTCCCAAATCACAGTAGTGAAAAAAAACTTATTTTATCTTCTAAGCCTAAAACTCAATTTTTTTTTGGTTAGGTTTGTTTTGTTTTGTTTTGCA
The DNA here is from genome assembly GCF_000147115.1 of Myotis lucifugus. Lineage (NCBI taxonomy): Eukaryota > Metazoa > Chordata > Mammalia > Chiroptera > Vespertilionidae > Myotis > Myotis lucifugus. The sequence goes on from NW_005871196.1 coordinate 2,457,462, forward strand.
TGAGTTTAATGTGCAAACTTAAGTTTACTGTGTGTAAATCAAGGGAAGATTGTGCTGTGAAATACTGAAATTTTACAAAGAATTTTTCATTATTTTGCAGTCACATCACCAGTGCAAGGCTTATTGATGTTTTTGAATTGCCACTTGATTTGATTATTGTACTTACAGTGCCATTATGCTTGAGTACTTACATACTGCTTATTTTTTCAAATATTCCCCACCTTTTTTCATGGTACTGCAGTGACACATATGTTAGAACACCTGATACTATCCTGCAAGTCAAGTTATTTTTCTTTTTACACCCCTTTGCTTCTTTTTAAAAAATTATTCCATTACTGAGCCTTCACAGTTATTGATCTTGGCTACTGCACTGCCTCATCTATTAATCCCATCCATTGTATCTTTTTTAATTTAGTTTTATTTTTCAATTACAGTTTACATACATTATAATATAGTTTCAAGTGTACAGCCCAGTAATTAGAAATTACATAATTTACTAAGTGATCATCCCACTAAATCTCATAACCATCTAACACCATACATAGTTATTATAATACTAGAGGCCTGGGGCATGAAAATTTGTACACATGGGTCCCTCAGCCTGGCCTGCACGCTCTCATAGTCCGGGACCTCTTGGGGGGTGTCCACCTGCTGGCTTAGGCCAGCTACCCGGGGGGTTGGGCCTAAGTTGGCAGTCAGACATCTCTCTGGCAGCCCAGGAGCCCTTGGGGGATGTCTGACTGACAGCTTGAGCGGGCCTAAGCCGCAGTCGGACATCCTTAGTGCTGACGAGGAGGCAGGAGAGGCTCCCGCCACTGCCACTGTGCTCGCAGCCGTCAGCCTGGCTTGTGGCTGAGCGGAGCTTCCCTTGTGAGAGCACACTGACCAGCAGGGGGTAGCTCCTGCGTTGAGCGTCTGCCCCGTGGTGGTCAGTGTGTGCCAAAGCGACAGGTTGTTCCAGTCGGTCCACCGTTGGGGTCAATTTGCATATTACCCGTTTATTATATAGGATGGTGGTCAGTGCTTGCCATAGCAACAGGTTGTTCCAGTCGTTCCATCATTAGGGTCAATTTGCATATTCCCTTTTATTATATAGGGTAGAGGCCTGGTGCACGGGTGGGGGCTGGCTGATTTGCCCTGAAGGGTGTCCCGGATCAGGGTGGGGGTCCCTGCTGGGGTGCCTGGCCAGCCTGGGTGAGGGGCTGATGGCTGTTTGCAGCTGGTCACACCGCCTTCAGGGTGGGGGTCCCCACTGGGGTGCCTGGCCAACCTGGTTGAGGGGCTGATGGCTGTTTTCAGGCTGGTCACACCCCCTTCAGGGTGGGTGTCCCCACTGGGGTGCCTGGCCAGTCTGGGTGAGGGGCTGAGGGCCATTTTCAGGCTGGCCAAGCCCGTTGGCGACGGAAGCTCCCAGCCTCTCCTTTTTTTCTTTTTTTTTATTCTGGGATTTATTTACCTTCTATAATTGAAACTTGTTGCCTTCAGTGGAGCTGAGAGCTGGCTCCTGCTCGCTCCAGCTCCATGGCCACGGCTGGCTGAAAGCAGATATCTGGGGTTTATTTACCTTCTATAATTGCAACTTTGTTGCTTTTGAGTGGAGCTAAGAGCCATCGGCAGGCTGGCTTCCTCCATCACTGGAGCAAGCAAGCCTCCTGCTCGCTTCAGCTCCGTGGCTGCCGGCCGCCATCTTGGTTGGGTTAATTTGCATACAGTTGCTCTGATTGGCTGGTGGGCGTGGTTTAAGGCATAGCAAAGGTTACGGTCAATTTGCATGTTTGTCTTTTATTAGATTAGATTGACTATATTCCCTATGCTGTACTTTACTTCCCTATGACTATTCTGTAACAACCAATTTGTACTTAATCCCTTTACCCTTTATACCCATTCCTTCAACCACCCTCCCCTCTGGCAACCATTAAAATGTTCTCAATATCTGTGAGTCTCTTTATGTTCTGCTTGTTCCTTTGTTTTTAAGATTCAATTGTTAATAGATATATATTTATTGCCATTTTCTTGTTCATATTTTTTTTTCCCTTTTCATTAAGAAGACTAACATTTCATATAATACTGATTTGGTGATGACGAACTCCTTTAACTTTTTCTTCTCTGGGAAGCTCTTTATCTGTCCTTAACGATAAATAATAGCTTTGCTGGGTAGAGTACTAATCTTGGTTGTAGGTCCTTGCTTTTCATCACTTTGAATATTTCTTGCCAATCCCTCTGGCCTGCAAAGTTTCTGTTGAGAAATCAGTTGACAGTCTAATGGGAGCTCCCTTGTATGTAACTAACTGCTTTTCTCTTGCTACTTTAAGATTCTCTCTGTCTTTAACCTTTGACATTTTAATTATGATGTGTTGGCCTCTTTGTGTTTATCTTTGGATTTAAAATTATTATTATTATTTTTTTGCTGTTGTGATTTGGTGTGTTTTGCTTCTTTATATATTACAAATTGCTGATTTGATTCTTGGTTTCATCTACTATTGATTGCCTGTAAATTATTCTTTATTTTAGTTAGTGTATCCTTCATTTCTGTCTGGTCCTTTTTTATATTGTTGATTTTGCTCACTAAATTAATTGAGCATCCTTATAACCAATGTTTTGAACTCCGCATCTAGTAGATTGCTTGTATCCTTTTGGTTTAGTTCTTTTTCTGGAGTTTTGTTCTGTTTTTTCATTTGGGACATGTTTCTTTGTCTCCTCATTTTGGCAGCCTCCCTGTGTTTGTTTCTATGTATTAGGTAGAGCTGCTATGTCTCCCAGGCTTGGTAGAGTGTCCTAATGTAGTAGGTGTTATATAGCGTCTAGTAGCCCAGCCTTTCTGCTCACCGAAGCTGGGCACTTGAGGTGTGGGTTGAGCACACCTTCCTCCTCTTGTAGTTGAGCCTTGATTGAAATCAGCACGTCAGTGGGAGGGATTTACCCCCAGTTTGATCAGCTGCAAGGATCAACTGGCTGTGACCACTGACCATCAAGCACTGATCACTGCAGAGCATCGGCTGTGCAGAGGCTAACTCCAGAGCAGGACTTACTTCAGTGGGGCTCTGGTGCCTGCTGAGTCCGTCGCTTAAGTGTGTCACTTGTGGAGGTGGTTGGGTGGTGGTGCTTCAAAATGGTCTGAAGCTGTCCACTGGGTGCACTGGTTCTGGGTCCTCCTAGGAAGTGTAGGCCACGGTCAGCTGCTGCCTATGTTCTGCCTGGGGCCACTGGGCATGAGTTACCAAGCCATCTGCAGGTGGCTGCTACTTGTGCTGGCTTTGAGGTGCTCAGGCGAGGCCAAGCTGCAAACCAGGGCTGGCTGCGTATCTTTTCATTTTAGATAGTATGTTTTCATTTTTAGATGTTCCTTCTTTATCTTCCATTTCTCATCATGTTCATGATTTATTCTATGTTCTTGAGCATATGGAACATATTTACAACAGCTATTGACCCTTGTCTGCTCAGACCTTTATTATTTCTGTTTTTTGGCTCTGTTTCTGTTGATTTAGTTTTCTTCTGGTTATAGGTCATATTTTTCTGCTTCTTTACATTCCTGGTGATTTTAGATTGGATTCAGACATTGTAAATTTACATTGTTGAGTGTTGGATTTTGTTCTAGCACATAGTTAGGTTACTTGAGATTAATTTGATCCTTTTAAAGTTCGCTTTTAAGTTTTGTTAGGACAGATTGAGTCTTCAGTGCTGAATAGCCCTACTACTAAGATGATACTCTTGGGAGGACTCCACCTGATGCCTCATTGAATGAGGTTTCTCAATTCCGGCTGGTGGGACCCTTAACTATTCTGAGCCCTCATAAGCTTTCTGTTGGTTCTTTTCCTAGGCTTGGTGGAGTGTCAACCATATATCCTCAGATCTATCAACCAAAGATACTTAAGTGAACCCTATTTAAATCCCTTAAAGTTTCTCTACTTCTACACATTCTAGCTGCTTTGGCTTTTCCTAACCTCCTGTTTCTGTCTCCGCAAGTCATTGAGATTGCTACTTGGTGCTTGGATTCTTCCTGACTCATACACTGTCCAGGCAGTAAACTGGGGCAAACACAGTGCTCACTTTCTTTCTCTACTCCAAGGGTTCATAGGCCTTATACTCCATGTTGCCCATTGTTTTGTTTGTTTGCTAGTCATTCGCAGTAAGAGAATGAATCCAGATTGTCTTATTCCTTAATGGCAGGAAGCAGAGGCCTATTATAGATTTTTAATTTTTACTTGTGTCTTTCACTTCAGTCTTTTAAAAGAAGTGCTAAGTTACTGCACATTTTTATTGGGTTCTTTCATGTATATCTTTGTTTATACAGTTAGTTTTAGTGTTCTTTGTTTTTACTGAAATGGAATTAAAAGGAGAGGAAACCAATTACCTGGTAGAGTTTTGTGTAAATCAAGTATTAATTGTAAAAAGATAATGTTCAGTATACCACACTGGTAATTGCTCTTGTAGCAGGTCTTTGTAGGCACTTGCTCTTTTATCACCAGAGCAGGCTTTTTGTTGTTGTTAATCCTTACCTGAGGATATTTTTCCTATTGATTTTATATATATAATATGGATTAACAACAACAAAAAGACTGCTCTGGTGATAAAAGAGCAAGTGTCTACAAAGACCTGCTACAAGAGCAATTACCAGTGTGGTGTGTGTGTGTGTGTGTGTGTGTGTGTGTGTGTGTGTGTGTATATATATATATATATATTTTTTTTTTTTTTTTTTTACAGAGAGGAAGGGAGAGGGATAGAGAGTTAGAAACATGTATCAGCTGCCTCCTGCACACCCCCTACTGGGGATGTGCCCGAAACCAAGGTACATGCCCTTGTCCGGAATCGAGCCTGGGAGTCTGCAGACCGACACTCTATCCACTGAGCCAAACCGGTTAGGGTCCTGTTGATTTTTAAAAATATATATATTTTATTGATTTTTTTACAGAGAGGAAGGGAGAGAGACAGAACCAGAAACATCGATCAGAGAGAAACATCGATCAGCTGCCTCCCACACACCCACTACTGGGGATGTGCCTGCAACCAAGGTACATGCCCTTGACCAGAATCGAACCTGGGACCCTTTAGTCCGCAGGCCGACGCTCTATCCACCGAGCCAAATCGGCCAGGGCGTCCTGTTGATTTTTTTGAGAAACACATTGATTGATTGCTTCCTGCATGCACCCTGACTGGGGCCAGGAATCGAGCCTGTGACCCTTCTGTGCATGGGCTGGCGCTTTAACTAAACAACACAGGCCAGGGCCAGAGCAGTCCCTTTTGAGATAATATTCAGAATGCAGAATTTTAAGTAAGAATGGTTAATCATAGAATTTATGTAAATCTCAAAATTATATTAAGATATCTGTCTTGTGTCACACAAGGCAGATAATGTCCGAATTTTTAGAGTTATTTGCTGCAGTAATGTTTATAGTATTTTATGAGTTTCAACCTTTAAAGTTTTCTTCTATGTTATTTAGCTTTAAAGCCTAGTCATATTGAGACAAAGAAAAGAATCAGGTTTGTTAGCACCCAGTGGATGCTTATTAACTATTTTAAGTGGAACTTTGAGGTATCTATAATTCAGATGGTTAAAATACATAAGGAATTCCTCCCTGTTGATTTCTCCCTCTTTTATTTAAAAAAGGAGTGAGCATCTTTATGTATATACTCAGTCTGTATGTGTTATAATTCATTTTGTAATTGTTTCATTTGCTTTATGATATTCCTTTGGTTTTCTTAAACATTTACTAAATCCTTTCTTGGTTAACTATTCATCTGTTGTGATTATATTCCACTTTCTTATAAACCTCTTAGGGGTAGACTTCAGAATGTAGATCACCAAGTTATTTGATGTAGTGAGTGCTGAAAAAATACAGGGACATTAGTAGTCATTAGTGGTCATTAGTAAATATGTGAAATCGATGTAGTTTGACCCTTCTATTGAACACAGACATTTTGGCAACGAAAAAGAGGCAGTAAACTGAGCACTTACACATTATTGCTCTATTCATCATTCAGTGACTTAGAGAATTCTGTGCTGCCACCTTATTCATATGATTGTTCATACCTGCTAAATTTGAATCCTGGCTCTCCCACTTGGTAGAGGTGTGATAGCCAAGTTACTTAAACTCACAGTGCTTCACTATATTCTTATATAAATTTAAAATATCTGTGTTATTGTAAGGATTAAATGATAGTATATGTAAATGCTCACTTAGCACAGTGCTTGACACATTATAGTTGTACATATCTGTGTGTAGAGTGTGTGCTTTGACATTAGTTTGTTATGTCTCTGTATCCACAAAAACCATATTTGTTATTTTAATGTTAATATATAAGAGCAGGGGTTGATAACATTTTCTTAAAGGGCCAGATAGTAAAAATTTTCAATCTGTCCCAGCTATTCAACAAAGTAAACAGGGTTGGGTTCCAATAAAACATTACTTATAAAAACAACTGGTGGTCCATAGTTTTTCAATCTGTGTACTAGAGGTTACTTTTAAATTTTTAAATCATTTTTATTTTTCAATTACAGTTGACATATTATTATATAGTGATCATCAAGACAAATCTCACATCCATCTTAGAGGTTACTTTTACATTTCTTAATTATTGAATGTTTGAAATGTGCTTAGCTTTTTTTTATTATAGGGATAATACAGCCATAACCATTTCTGTTCTAATTTTAATTGGTTTCTTTCAAATTATTTATTTGGGCCATAGTCCCAAAATGGAATTATAAAGTCAATCAATAGCCCTATAAATTTCCTCACGATGCAAACATTGAAGTATTTAGTGAATTTCATAACTAATACTAATTTGGTGACTTGTTTATTACTACCATTTATATATACTATTTAATTTTCTCTCATCTTATTTTTATGCTGAGTGTGTTACATTTTTTAACCTTTAGCTATCTAATTATGTCCTATTCTGTTTATAATGTTATAGCACATTAGAAATCGAGAAAGTAACCAAAAGGGAATGGTGTGATATGCCCTATGAAGTGAAAACAGACCAGCAACATGTAGTGCTATCATCATTCCTACCACCAACTACCATTCCACCTCCAAAAGCAAGCAATTATTTCACCTTAGGATGAAAGTCAGGTGCTGACAGTTTAGAACAGGGGTCCTCAAACTACGGCCCGTCTGCCAAAAACATTTATCCGGCCCGCCGGTGTTTTTGCTGCCGCTGTGTGCATAGGAATTTGTTCATAGTTTTTTTTTAAACTATAGTCCTGCCCTCCAACGGTCTGAGGGACAGTGAACTGGCCCCCTGTTTAAAAAGTTTGAGGACCCCTGGTTTAGAAAGAGGGGTAGAAAGAAATAATTTTATATAACACATGATAAGTTCCTTGGTTTTTATTAATAGTATATAGAATTTAACAACAAAGGTCAAAAGCATTGAGAGAGAGAGAGAGATCAATGATGAGAGAATCATTGATCGGCTGCCTCCTGTATGCCCCCTACTGGGAATCGAGCCTGGAACCTGGGCATGTGCCCCTGACTGGAATCAAACCTGGGACCCTTCAGTCCGCAGGCTGATGCTCTATCCACAGAGCCAGACCAGCTAGGGCTGTGTTCAGTTTTCTTACCAATATATATATTTTTAATAGATCTTTATTGTTCAGATTATTACAGTTGTTCCTCTTTTTCCCCCCACAGCTCCCCTCCACCCAGTTCCCACCCTACCTCCTGCCCTTACCTACCCACCCCCACTGTCCTCGTCCATAGGTGTACAATTTTTGTCCAGTCTCTTCCCGCACCCCCAACACCCTCTTCCCCCTGAGAATTGTCAGTCCACTCCCTTTCTATACCCTGATTCTATTCTATTCACCAGTTTATTCTGTTCATCAGATTTTTTATTCACTTGATTTTTAGATTCACTTGTTGATAGATACGTATTTGTTGTCACTTTGTTGTTCATAATTTTTATCTTTACCTTTTTCTTCTTCCTCCTCTTCTTAAAGAATACCGTTCAGCATTTCATATGGTTTGACAGTGATGAACTCCTTTAGCTTTTTCTTATGTGTGAAGCTCTTTATCTGACCTTCAATTCTAAATGATAGCTTTACTGGGTAGAGTAATCTTGGTTGTAGGTTCTTGCTATTCACCACTTTGAATATTTCTTGCCACTCCCTTCTAGCCTGCATGGTTTCTGTTGAGAAATCAGCTGACAGTCGTAGCTGATTTGTAGTCCCTTGTAGGTAACTGTTTTTCTCTTGCTGCTATTAAGATTCTCTCTTTGTCTTTTGCTCTTGGCATTTTAATTATGATGTGTCTTGGTGTAGTTCTCTTTGGATTCCTTTTGTTTGGGGTTCTCTGCGCTTCCTGGACTTACAAGTCTATTTCTTTCACCAGGTAGGGGAAGTTTTCTGTCATTATTTCTTCAAATAGGTTTTCAGTATCTTGCTCTCTCTCGTCTTCTGTTACCCCCATAATTTGGATGTTGGTACACTTGAAGTTGTCCGAGAGGCTCCTTACACTATCTTCATATTTTTGTATTCTTTGTTCCTTTTGCTTTTCCGGTTGGGTGTTTTTTACTTCCTCGTATTTCAAATCTTTGACTTGATTCTTGGGATCTTCTAGTCTGCTGTTGGGTCTTTGTATCTTATTCTTTATTTCTGTCAGTGTATGCTTAATTTCTAATTGGTCCTTTTTCATATCCTTGAGGATCTCACTATATTTCTCGGAGGTTTCTAGAAGATTCTTGAGTAACCTTATAACCGTGGTTTTGAACTCTATATCCAGTAGTTTGCTTTCCTCCATTTCTTTCATTTGTGATTTCTTTGTCTCTGCATTTTGGCTGCTTCCCTGTGTTGATAGAGTGGCTTTGTGTGCTAGGTGTCCTATAGGGCCCAGTGGCTCAGCCTCCCTAATCACCCGAGGTGGACACTCTTGGTGCATCCCTTTGTGGGCTGTGTGCACAGTCTTGTTGTAGTTAAGCCTTGCTGTTGGTGTCACTGGGAGAAATTGACCTCCAGGCCAATTGGCTCTGAGGACCAGTTGTGTCTACAGTGGAAGAACTTCTGTACTGGAGACACCCTTATGAGGCAGGACTTGTTTCAGTGGGGCTTTGGCGCTCACTGAGTCTGCCCCCTGAGTGTGTCTCTCATGGATGTGAAGAGTTGTATTCTGGATGGTCTCACTCTGACCACTGGATAAACTGGCTCTTGGATCTCCAAGGAGTTGCAAAGTCAGCCACTGCCTGAGGTCACTCAGCAGGAGCTACAGAGAGATCTGCAGATTCCTCCTCTTTGTTTGGGGTTTGGAGGTGCCCAGATGAGGCTCAGCTGTAAAGCAGTGCAGGCTGCTGACAGCCTTAGGCTTTCTTTTGGAAGCTCTGGGGTTCTCTGACCCAGCTGCAGTTTGACAGGTTTTTAGGCGGAGAAAAGCCAGGCCATTTGTATGCAAAAGCCTCTGCACACAGCTTGGGTGGGGTTGTAAATTGAGTGGGGCGGGGTCTCAGGGAATCACCAGGGCAGAGCAAATAGCAATGGTTTCCCGTCAGCCCTGCCCCTATAGGTCCCTGGGTCTCTGTGTCCCACCGCCCAATGCAAGAACAATGAATGCTGTGAGCACCTCTGCGAGAAAGCCGCCCTCACGTTGCGGCCCGTATGAGTCTGGGTCCCCAGATTCTCACCCGTAACTAGAGTTCAGAGCAGTCGGGAGCTTGTATCTCCCTCCTGATTGAAAAAGACAACAGCGTACCCAGCTGCCAGCCCCTTTTGCGCGCCTCTGTACCTCTGCACTTCTGCACCTCTGCACCTCCTACCCGCTTCAATGCGCTTTTCTCTTTCCTTCTAGTTGTAGAATTTCCACTTAGCCAGCCTTCCTGTGGTTCTGGATGATGTTCGTTTTTTCTTTTAGTTGTAGTTTTAATGTGGTTTTGCACTGCAGCAAGTTCAGGTGTTTACCTATGCCACCATCTTGGTTGTCTTTTCTTACCAATATTTGAGCATTCCTTTTAAATATTGCCTTTACGTTACACACTTTGGAAGTCATTGTGTATCAAACATTGCTATGATGATTTAATGCACAGTATCGCAGTTAACTACTGTTCCAAAAGGGAGCCCTTTCCTTTTATTATATTAAAATGTTCTTTTCAAAGATTAACACAGGCATTTTTTTTATTGTAAAATAACATTTTTATTGATCATAAGAAAGATTCTTGGTTTTCTTTAATAGAAGTGTCTTGTTCTTTGTTTTTTGTTGCTATTTGTTGTTGAATACATTTTAAACATTGATTATTTAGGAAATATAAAAGTAACCTCTAAGCCCTGGCTGGTTTGGCTCAATGGATAGAGTGTTGGCCTGCAGAGTGAAGGGTCCTGGGTTCGATTCTGGTCAAGGGCACATGCTCGGGTTGGAGGCTCAATCCCCAGTGTTGAGGGGTACAGGAGGTAGCCAATCAATGATTCTCTCTCATCATTGATGTTTCAATCTCCCTCTCTCTCCCTTCCTCTCTGAAATCAATAAAAATATATATACATGTAACCTCTAAGATGTGTGTGAGAACATGACCCATTGTTGTGTTACACTGGACCATGCCTCGAGTTTGGTATTATGGCTCTACCAGGTTGATGTCTCTGCCCTTTAAAAGTATGTTATAGTTACTTTAATCTCAAGAGTAACATGTTTTTCAGTATTTGTAATTTTAATTAGTAGTTTGTTCTAAAACTCTAGTATCCCGGATTCTAAATTTTCATGAAATACATTTATATTTCGGCCTGCTTCTCCAGAGAGAGAGAGAGAGGGAGAGGTAGAGGGAGAAGAAGAGAGAGAGAGAATGAATGAATAATGTGTGTGTTACCCAGAGTGCATTGCTAAAAGGTACAAAATTCTGTTAGTTTTAGCATTCTGGGCTTTTCAATAAAAGTAATTGTTCACCTGAAATGTTTTAGACATAGGCCAGCAGTTCTCAACCTGTGGGTCACGACCCCTTTGGGGGTTGAACGACCCTTTCACAGGGTCGCCTAAGACCATCGGAAAACACATATATAATTACATATTGTTTTTGTGATTAATCACTATGCTTTAATTATGTTCAATTTGTAACAATGAAATTGGGGGTCACCACAACATGAGGAACTGTATTAAAGGGTCGAGGCATTAGGAAGGTTGAGAACCACTGACCTAGGCTGTCCAGTGTGGGTGGCCCTAGACACAATTTGACTAAAACATCCAGGAACCACTGTGGCTAGTGATTACAAGTGCAGATTCAGAAAGTTCTGTTGAACAGCACTGTTGTAGACTTTCTGCAATCATTACTCGAAATGTTTTTAATGATATAGGAATCAGAGCATTAGAATATCTTCTAGAAATAGGTTTATTGCTATTTTCAAAACCATAACACCTTAACCTTGTCTGGGTGTGCCATAATGTGGGAGCACAAGTTTTAGAGTCATGCTTCCTTACGTTTTACACATCATGGCACACTGATAAACAGGTAGCTCATAGCTCATAGCTCACAGGTTTGGGTGCTCTGCAGAATCCAGGCAAATTTGGCACACCAGTATGCAGTAGCACATACAGCTAAAAGCTCAGTTTCATAGTGGTCTCGGTAATTCATTCCTGGATGTTTTTTATGAACTATAAATACTATTTGATTTTGTTCTCCCTTTTATTCATCCTTTTTATATGTCTTATTCCAAGTGAGGCCTTCTGAGATCTTGACATTTTACAACTCAGAAAAATTTTCAAAGCAAAACTTTATGTTCAAATTAGCTCCTTTATTTGATGAGTTAGCCAAAGAAACATCAATGTTGTAAGGAAATTAGCCTAGTTGGACTTAGAAGGGAAAGAATTCTCCTAAGTGCTGGTGTCTGAGGAATTTGAATTTAAAGATACTTCTTACTATGTATGATTTTTACCTCATTCCCTGATTTTAGAACCTAACCTCCTAATGTTGTTAATTCCTACTTATTTTCTCTCTCCAGCTGTACTCTATTGTGCTTTAAGTGAAGGAACTAGGTATGCTTGTAATGCTTTATTATATTCACTATATAAGTCAGTGCAGTACAGAGCACCTACTAGATCAACTTTTAAGTACTAATTGATATTTGGCTTTACAGAGTAGTCCAGTACATTGTTTTACACCTTTGTGTCACATATGTATGCAGTGTAAACAGTAAACATTCTTTACTCCTAATACTACTGACTCTGGTGGGCTGTCTGGGCTAACATTTTTAACCTGGAAGTGAGATGCTGTCCAGACCCTATGAAATTATATGCATATTTTTGTGTGCATTTAAATTTGTACAATTTCTTGGGAGAGCATGTGTAACTTTCATTAGGTTCTCAGAGTTTCAGAAAGGTAAAATGCCTTGGACCTAGACAATGAAAAAAGCAAAGAAAGCTTTCCAAAATCAAGCTGGGCTTGGAAAAATCACTAAAAAAAAAGAAAATTGTAAAATGCAATGCTGGACAGATTATTGATAAGATATATTGGTCAGTACATTTTTAGGGACATAGTGTTCTTTATAAAGTTACATTATTAAATTCTTCTTTTTGTGTTAATCCTCACCTGAGGTTATTTTCCCATTGATTTTTAGAGAGAGTGAAAGGCGGGGAGGAGAGAAACACACATAGATTGGTTGCCTCCCGCATGAGCATCGATCCAGGTCCAGGATCCAGCATGCCTTTGACTGGAATGGAAACTGGGATCCTTCAGTCCATGGGCTCGTGCTCTGTCCACTGAGCCAAACAGGCTAGGGCTGTTAAATTCTTAGAATGGGCTAATGTAGACCAGAAAATAACCCCTTTCTTGTAGAAAAAGTTGACTTATTTGTTTAAAATGCATATGATGGAGTCTTCCCTAAGGAGGCATTAATGCTTTATAGAAGAACTTGTTAGTAACAGTGGTGAGTGGTACAGTGTATTGCTTTATCTTAATGCCCAATTCTGTAACTTAGATTTTTTTTCCTTAGGAAAATGGCTCTGGTGTCAAAAAGCAAGGAAAAAACCCTGATAATTTTATTTGAACTTGACTGTGAAGTTAGCACCAACTTTGGGTGCAATGTGTCTGATTGTAGTGCCCCTGCAGTGTTTGGGAGCCACAAGAAGAGCTGTGCATACTGAAGGTGCATATAGCACAAAGCATATCTGTATAAGTGTGTTCTGTTTGCAGATTTTTGTTTGAGAGGCCATAATTTGAGTTTATGAATTTATGGCTTAAAATTTCATCTGAAATTATTTTTATATTTAAATATTTTTCCCATTTTAATTATATCTGCCTTAATTTTAGAGTGCATCTTTAGGTTTGCATAAAAGAGCTTATCAAAAGTATATAAGAAAGAAAATTAGCAAGATGATTATTAATGTTTAATGGTGCTATCATAGAATGTTTCACAAGTTGTTGATTTCATTACATTCATGAATTTAATGAAATATTAATAAACCACTAATATTTATTACTTGTGTTCCTGTTTGTTAAAATAGTGTGTCATATTGGTTTATTCTGGGGAGAATTTTTTTTGATGAACCAAAATATTTATGAAAGAACTTTAGATTTATTTTATTTCTGATGGCAGGTTGTATGTAAAGACTTGGAATATGTTAGGGAAAGCATGCAAAGTTCTAAAACTCTAGGGAGTTGGGAGAGAAAAACTAATGCCTATTTTTGTTTGTTTCAATTATACAGCAGATATAATTTCTACAGTAGAATTTAATCATTCTGGAGAATTACTAGCAACAGGAGATAAAGGTGGTAGAGTTGTCATCTTTCAACAGGAGCAGGAGGTAAGTGTTTTATAGTTATAACATAAATTTCAGTTTGCTCTTGGGACTGGAGCTTCTGTTGCATTGGAGAATTTCATCAGAGGATATTGGCAGTTTTTAAAAGAAATGTCTGTTTATTGAGAAGATTAGCCAATGTATACTGTTTCTCTTAGCTTTGTGTGTGTACATGTGTGTGTGCTTTAATTTTTAAACAATGCTTTAATTGTGAAAAGGTTTGTTGGGGAAAAGGGTGGGGAGTGGTGGAGTAATCCAAGATATTAACTGGTTTTGAAGCTTTGGCCCTCTTAATTTTTCTTAAAGCAAAATTGCTTTGACCTCCTCTCACTGCTTAGTTTGCTTTGTGTAGTTGGGGGTGGGGGGGCCAGCTTAAAGAAAAAGTCGCTCAATTATTTTTATGTCAGTCCATACTGATACTGTTATTCTGATTTAAATATAAAGGTTTACATGACAGTTGCATGTATATAAGCTCAGTACCCCTTTTAAAATGGAATTGATTTGAAAATTATTTTCCTTTTCTCTTTGAAGAAAGGAATTTCTCATTGCAGAACCCGCAATTAAAGTGGTTTTTTGTTGTGGGTACAAAAGTTAGGCACACTTCTACATCTGATCGATAGATTTCTCACTAAAATTTTATGTAAACAAAATTTGTCACACTAAATTTTCCTTACTCTTTCTCCATTTGTAGATCAAAATTAAACTTTTAAAATTATTTTTTATACATCCTGCCCTTCTCTACCTATAATATATTTTAAAATAGTTAAGAATAATGTGGGTTATGTACAAGGTTTTACAAATAGATGTCTAAATTATAACACAGAGTTAGGTTTTAAAGGATTGTGAAATTCCTTAAATAAGCAAAGAATCTAGTAATAATACTACTACTTTGCACTTCTATAGCGCCTTTGACCTGAGGATCTCAAAGTGCTTTACAAATACTAATGAATTAATCCTCACAACACCCCAGTGAGGTAGGTAATTTAATTTTAAAAGAAATGATTAATAGTGTCTGATTAGAAGATGCACATACACTAAGTATGTCTCCTTTTATTTATTATTTTTGGTTGGAAGAAAATAAGACTCAAGGTTTTCTTGACAAAGAATATCCTTGTGGGAATGGGGATGCAAAATAAGTTTTCTGTTCCTATTTTCAAGCAGCTAAAAATTTGACCATAAGAATCTTGAAATACTTGGTTGAAACGCAACCTTACAGATTATTACAATTTCAGTGTGTTTACAAATGAGAGTCAAGATATTAAGAGATCACTTGATTACTTAGTGGCAGAACTAACAACTAGAACCCAAAATTTCTGATGTGTCATCTTTTCAATGCTCTTTGAGAACAAAAATATAAATGTTAATTTTGCTGTTCAGAATTTACAGCTGCCTTTCCCATAGGCATTCTCTGCCCTTTAATTTTTTACTGAAATTCAGTGACTTTTCTATACTTTTTTGTTTTAAAGAAAGGTGTTTTGAGAAAAACATTTAAAATTAACTTTGCTTCTTAAACAGTTCCATCTTGCTTACATTGAGGGTTTCTGAGAGTCTACGTTTTTAATGAGGGCCTTATGTTACTTTAAAATCTAAGTTGTTAATTTAAAACTAATTTAGAAATATTTTGCTTGAGAATGAGGTCATTTTCACCAATAGAAGGTGGTTTGTTATTAAAGTAAAAATTAAATGTGAAAAAAATGACTCATTTAATGGAGGAGATTTACTTTAATAGGGATTCAATAAATGTAGTCAAAACAATGCTTAATATTTTCCTAAAGGCTGTCAGTAATATATTGAATTGGAATTAAAGATCTAACATGGAGTTACTGAAACTGCTACACATTTTACTTATATCGGATAATATGGCCAACATTTCCTGTGATTCTTTACTGAAGTTTCATTGAAGAATCTAAAGCACTCATATTTAAAATATATAAGAAGGCATTAGCAAAGTGACTGACATTTTTAAAGGGACACTGGTAGGAAAAAGGGACTTCCTTTTTCATGTATCTAGCATCGTTAACTGCATTTAAGAATTCAAGATAAGATTCATTATCTAGAATCTTGAATTAGTAGTATGTCTTTTGAGAATTACTTAGTATAAATATCATTGTATTTTTTACGTGATAGATTAAATGATGATGATGATAATTGAATTCCCCACCCCGGAACTTGATCTTATTGGCATTAATTTGGTGCATTTTACCTAATTTATTTTCTACATTTTTAAGCCTTCTCGTATACTGGAGTTTCTAATAATAGTCTTGTCATCAGCAAAATCAACACCTACATCATTGAGTATAAACGTAGGTACCTTACACTTCTGGAGGCACCTTTATTTCAGTACCTAACATATTTATATTATATTTTATGAATTCGTGTGTGTGTGTGTGTGTGTGTGTGTGTGTGTGTGTAAAATAGTGTTGCATTTTGAAAAGAGGAGAACTTAGAGATGGTCAAAAATTTGGCTCAATTTTTAAATAAATCCCAGGAAAAGTTTATAACACAAGCTCTGGAATTAGAATTTGGTTCTCTAAATTTCAGTTCAGCTTCTTCTGATAACCACAGCTGTGATGGTACATTCCAGGGTACACACTAGTACCTGTCCAGTGAGTACATCTTAGTCTATGATAATGGTGCTACTGCTGTTTGCAAAACACAATGGCATTTGCACTATTGTGGCTTTATCCTCTCTCCTTCAGCTTCCAGTTTGGCAGGGTTCCTTGCAAAACTTCCCTTGACTGGAGACCATTTATTGTTCACTCTTTTTGTTGTCCTCAGTTATTTAAGAGAGAGTCATGCAGTAACATCAGTGAACCTGGCACATCACATCTTTAACCCACTATTCTGTCTCACTTCTTTTACCCTTCAGACATTGCAGGTCCCCTTCCTATAATCCCATAGGGTATCTCTTGCTGCCTGTATCCCCCAATGAGAGAATCCCAGTAATCATTAGAGGGTCTTGATTCAGTTTAAATATATTTCAGCCTGGTGATACTGTGTCATTTAATAGTATTTTCATAACTAATATGATTGAGTAGTTTTTGTTGGACAGAATCTCTGTAATAGAAGCAGGGCATATAGGGAAGTTTAAGCACAAGGGTAAAATTATTTCCATGAGGCATCACACTCCACCACATGGTCAGTAAGGGTCCAGAATTCAATACCATTTATAAAAAGGGTTTGATTTATTTTGCTATTTATTTAAGTGAAAGAGAAGACCTGATTTAAGGTGATGTAGCATCATTCACATGACATAGTACTTACTGTGTGCAATCAGAGTAGCAAATTGAGACATGTCAGTGGGGAATGGTTGAAGGGATCGAGGTATAGCCAGAAGAGCCTATGAAGAGTCTTGATATTTAGGGATTCGTGTGTAAAGAAGAGATTAGTTTGTGTATGGAAATAAATACATAAGAGTTGGATGCCTGTCAGGAAGAAAGAATACACAACATTCAAAAAAATATCACCATGGTTTCTTTCAAATCAAAATATCTATAAAATAAGGTTCTTTTCTTAACTACCAGGCCTTTTCTATTCTTTTCATTCACACTCTAATCTGCTGTGCTTTTCAGGGTATAAAATGTCAGAATCACCTGGGGCATGTATATAAAATGTAGATTCCTAGACTGCACCTCAAAACCACTAAATCAGAATTTCTGGAGCCTCAAGACTCCCAACACTTTTACTTTTTTTAAAAGTCCTTTAGGGATTTCACCTTATAAAATATACAAAATTAAAATGGTCTGTATTCCAATACCAGGATAATGATAAAAGCTCCAAAATGCAGTTTTAAGTTTATATCATCTAAAAATAATTTTAAGTATTTTTGCCAAGATAGATCATGCATATAGAAAAATGCACAGAATTATAGGTCTACAGTTCCATGAATTTTCACAAAACAAACACTTGTGTAACTTTCCCTTGGATCAAGAAATGGGATCTTGCTCTAGCCGTTTTGGCTCAGTGGGTAGAGAGTCGACCTGCGGACCAAAGGGTCCTGGGTTCGATTCCTGTTATGGGCACATGCAGGCTCCTCCCCAGCCCAGTCTCTGGTGAGGGCTTGAGCAGGAGGCAACCAATCAATGTGTGTTTCTGTCACATCAGTGTTTCTCTTTGTCTTTAACTTTCTCTTCCACTCTCCCTAAAAATCAATGGAAAAATATCCTCAGGTGAGGATTAACCAAAAAGGGGGAGCGGGGGGAGATAATACTGTGGCATTCTAAATAATAATAAAAGTTATTCTTATTTTTTGGTCTGTTTCGAATTTATATGTATCTGGTACATTCAAAGAAATTAAGAGATAACATAGGATTGTGCAGGGGTTCTTAACCTTTTTTGTGCCATTGATTCCCTTCAGTGGCCTTATAAATTCTATGGACTTCTCAGAATGTTTTAATTGCATGAAATACATAGGATTATGAAGGAAATCATATTGAAATATGTTCTCCAATGTATTATAAGTAATGTGTTTTTTATGCTGGAATGTGATTTTTAAAACATGTCATTTCTATAGTGACAAAGTCACAGGTGTTGCTAATACTGTGGTTTGTTGCCTCCATCCATAATTGGAAGAAGTGCTGAATTGCAGCTAGAGGTTAGTGAAAATAAATGTGTTAATTTCCACTGCATCCAAGTTCACAAAATCCCTGGGAGTTTGCATAGTTTATGGGCCCCGAATCTACAACCCCTGATAATGCAATCACTATCCTCCTATATAATAAAAGAGAAACATGTAAATTTACCGTCCCTCCGCTACACTCACCAGCCAATCAGGAGAGTATGCAAATTAACCCGACAAAGATGGCGGGTTAATTTGCATG
>NW_005871196.1:2476078-2514909 GCF_000147115.1 Myotis lucifugus
GTCCCGGGAACATCCTCGGGACCCAGGCTACTCCTAACCTATAGGCCCTGAGCAGTTGGGGTCCCAGAACGCCCCCGGCCACTCCGGGCCTATGGTCACAGGCACCAAGCGGATATTCCCATCCTGTGGTTGCTTGCGCGTGCCCCGGCACCAGGCAGCGGCCTGGGTCCACGCCCCCCAGCCCAGCGCCCATCACGGGCGAACAGGCCAGGCCAGGCCTCCCCGTCATCCCAAGTGAAGAAGCCGCTCCGCTGACCAGCCTGCGCTATGGACCTGTTCGGGTGGGTGGCGCGGAGTCCGGGGCCTCTAGCCTGCAGCCATGGGAAGTCTCCCTCTCCCCAGAGTTAGGAGCACCAGCCCAGGTCCACCCAGCGGCCAGGTCCTGACTGTGGGGGTGAGTTCCTGCAGGCTGGGGTTTGATCCCTAGGCATTAGAAGTAGGAGACCAGTGCCTTTGTTATTGCGGTGTGTCCGGGTTTTAATTGGACAAATGCCTGGCGGTCCCAGGCGCCAGCTTAGCAAAATCTTTTAGGAAGAGAATTCTGTCTGGGTTTCCTTAAATTCCCTCAGCCACTACTCACCCCTCTGTAAAGGCACAGAACAAGTGAGGCCCCTTAAATAAAAATCAGAGGTCTCCAGCAACGGTCATTTGGACTGGATGGCATTTGAGTATTTATCTAGGCACCATGACAGGGAACACACAAGCTCAAGTCATGATCTCTGCCCTTAAATAATTCACAATCTTATTAGAGCGAGTGGATGATAAAAGCACAGTAATGACATCAGAATGTAAGGCAACAATACAGAGAGGAAAAGAGGCAATTGCTAGGATGATTTTCCAACAGTTAGTACTAAGAGTATGTGCTGTGAATTAAATTAAAAAAATATGTGTGGAAGTAGCTGCTTCATGAGTATGGGATCTCTTCCTATTTTAAAGGAAACTGAGTTCCATGTGAACTGTGTAATATGCTATATCTGAGGCACAGGACAAGGGAGGCCCTAAGTGTACTATGCTTTGATATTTGAGTCATTCTTTATTCAATGTGATTTATTTCTGCACGCCTCAGTTTTGTAATAGTTAAATTACTAGAATAATACATCTTGCTATAAAATATTACTAGAAGATCAAATGATCAGGTGACATTTATTGTTATTTTCTATAAATGAACACAATCTCTGGTATGCGAAAGTGATAGGTATTATAGAAATATTCAGATAGGGAGACCTACAGGCTTGATTACAAGTGAGGCTTACTATCACATCCCAAATTTATTGCTTAAAAAAAAAGCAGGGCGCCAACTAGAAACTGAACCAAATATAAGCCCTTGAAGGGCAAATGTAAATTGGATAAGCTTTGCTATTACAAGAGCAAGAAGAAAAAATTCAGATGCAAGAATGAGTAGCACATGCATCCACTCTAAGTTGCTGTTAAAGAAAAAGAATGATATACTATGAAAATACTTAATACAGATTGTAAAGAGATTTGTTCAAAGAGGATTTCCTAGAGTAGGTGGTATTTCAGTTAATTTTTTTAAATGTGAAGAGGTTAGCTAGATAAGAAAAAGGTGTAGGGGTCCTGAATTGCAGAGGGTGCAGGCAGGGCTGAGGGACCCCCCACCCCTGTGCACGAATTTCGTGCACCAGGCCTCTAGTTTACCTATAAAGAAACTGGGTGGACCAGACAACAGATGAACTCATCTAAAGTCTTTACAGTTAACAAAGAGGTAAACCCTTACTCTAGAACCCACATGTCCTAATTTTCTGCCCCCATAGCTTTCCCATTCTTAACCTGGGTATAGCAACAACAGTTTATCTGCCAAGGCCCCTAAATCTTACTTAATCTTCACAGGAAAATGATGATTGCAATCTAAGTCTTCACTTACTATCTTATGTCTCTGTTTACTACAAACTTATAAATGAATTGAGATTTAGAGAAGATAACTTTTCTAATATCACACACCCAGTCAAGTGGGTAAAAATTAATACTGTATAAATTGGGATGAATACCCACAATACTGGATATTGTTTAACCAATGAAAAAAATCTTAACTGCTCTAAGTAATAAGCCTGAAATTATATAAATCGCACAGAAAAAAAAATCAGTTTTATTTCTTTATAGCAAATGAGGAAAGAACTTGAATTCTGGCTTTCCCAGAATTTATGAGAAGCACCTGGTAACTTCATCTTGACAAACCCAAGACTGCTGGCTTTACTGGTTAAACAGTGGGATGAGATAGACTGCACTCTTTCCCTCTTACCCTGCTGCTTTAACAACTTCAGGATGATTTGCACTAAGTAGTCTCTAGTTAGTGGAAAGTTGTATTAGGATTCCTTCTCTCCCCCTTTCCTGCTCCTCTCCTGCATTCTTTTGTGAGAAAGAGGGGTTTTGAACCCTTTGATTTCAAGATAAGACCCTACTAAAAGCACACTGCAAAGCTTTTTGGCTTTATTTTTCTGTCTCAGTTTCCTATTCCTCCTGCCCTGAAATTTTCCTCGCTTGTCACTACCCTGTAACAAAATCCTTCTCATTCCCCTTCTCAGTCCATAATTTCTCCTTCCTCTCCTTATAAGCCTGTCTTCTGACACTTTGGCCTAAAGTTTTAGAGCCTCTTAGAAATTTGGAATCATATAGTATTTTGTTTCTGGCCCTTTTGGTCAGTGTTATGTTTGTGTGGACATAAGTTGCTCACTTTCATTGCTAGAAATGTTCTTTTGTGTTATTACTATACCACAATTTATCCATTGTGTTGTAGATGCAAACACTTTGGTTGTTTCATTTATGACTGTCAAGAAGCTGCTGTGAACATTCTTGATGATGTGTTTTTTGGTGTACATAGGTATGCATGAAATTACTGTATCATGGGGTAGGGTATTCATTTTTAGGAGACAGCACAGTAAAAAGTGGTTCTGTCCATTTTATTTTCATGCACAATATGTGAAATTTCCAGCTGTTTCACATCTTTGCCAATGTTTTGTATTGTCACTTACTTTAAAATTTCAAACATTTTGGAGGTTATAAGTGCATCTTATTGTGGTTTTAATTGGTACTTTTTTTTCAGAGTTTTTGAATATGAACTCTTTGTCAGTTATATTTATTTGAAGTGTCTTCCATTTTATGACTTGGCCTTTCCATTTTTCTGAATGGTATATCATTTGACAAATCGAGGTTATTAATATTAATACAATCCAATATATCAGTGCTTTTCCTTAGGTTTACTGCCTTTTCTGTCCTGTATAAGAAATATTCTCTACCCCAAGGTCCAGGGATATATATATTCCCATTATCTTTTAGAGCTGTGCTTTTCTAGTAGTCACTAGCTCCACTGGCTATTTAAATTTTAATAAATTAAAGTTTACTTTCTTAGTCACAGTAGCCACCTTTTAGGTGCTCAAACAACCACATGTGGTTAGTGGCTATCATTTTAGACATCACAGATATAGGCTATTTTCATCATTGCAGAAAGCTGTCTTTGACAGTGTCCTAAAACCCAATTATTGAACATTTCACATTTATATTTGATTTACCTGGCATCAGTTTACATGAGTAGGTTGAGATAGTAGAAGTCAAGATTTATTTTGTTACATATGAATAGCCAGTTCACTGAAAATCATTCAATGATAAGACCATCCTTGCTCAACAATGCCACCTTTACCATAATTCAGGCTTGTTTCTGGGTTTTCTGTTCCATTGTTATATTTGTCAATCCATGTGTGAATACCACTCTGTCTTCATTACTGTGCTTTTAAAGTGACATAGTATCCCTTTATATATTTATAGATTATTTTTGCATCTGTGTCGAAATGTGTAATTTTGTTTTTGTGTACTGTGTTTTTAATGTATGTGAAGAAGCCTGTGCCTCAGCTCATTGAGCCCTACTTTTTTTCAATAAGAACTGTGTTTTCAAGATCCTCCTGTCTTGCTATGTGTACATCTAACCCATTCCTTCTCATTTCTGCACCGTACTCCATTTACCAGATTAACTCCAACCTCTCTTTACCATATCAGCACCACCATTTATTCATTCTTTTTGTTATAATTTTTGTGCATGTAGAAAATCTTCATTGAATGTCTGTTATATGCCCGACACTATCACGTGTTAGGGATAAAACACTTCTATATTTATTATAGAAAATTTCACATAAATAGATTGTGTGGTTAATAAAATAGACCCCTTCTTAGTGATTACAATGCCAAGCTAAGAAAAAAGGGAGGTGCAAAGAACTGTGCAAGAAAACCCAAATATGAGGCATTTTAGAATGTATAACAAGTCTCTAGTTGTAGAAGAGTTTTTAGAATAAAAACAAAAAAGCCTTCTTTGACTTTGATGCATTCTTGTTCGAATGGCACAGTGTTAAGGACATGAGATTATGCTCACTATACTTAGTTCATACTGAGAACAACACTGTCATGGTCATAATGTGAACGCCCCTCCCCAAATTTTAGGAGAGATCCTACTGCTGGATATAGGTCCAGCTCTCTGTAGTCCACTAAGTCAGTTACCATTCATGCATCTGTTGTATGGCCTCTTCCATTTGTGACTGCTGCTGTCATCTCTGCTGTTAGTCTTTTATCTTGTCAATTTGTCTTTAAACATCCTTTTTACTGTAATTTTAGCAGATTGTCAGGAGAGAATGGATGTTAATACATGAGCCCAGTAGAAATTTTAACCATTAGATGTAATTTTTTCCTTGTGTGTTAGTTTTTTTCCTGCTACAAAGAAACTGCTTCTTGCACTCCATTGACGTTGCCAAGCACCTCTATGATTTTGTTTAGATCCATGTAGTTATTCCTGATTCTTTAGGATTATGTTCTTTTTCTATTTTAGGAAATATTTTCATAAGTTTGTGCTTTTCTTTACTTATCATCAAATAAAGCTTGACCTGTGTAGACCCAGTTTTTAAATATAGAATGGTTATGTGCTTGCCCTTGGCTCTTTATATTGCCTACCTGATTTATATGGACCTTAATTTCTGCTTTGGGCTAAAGTTTCACATACATAAGTTGCTTGAAGGTAGAGATTCCGTGTCATTAAATCTGTAGCTCTAGGTAGGACCTAATGTACGTAGACTAATTTCTTGCTAAATATAAATTAAAAATTGAATTGCTATTATTGTAGTTTCTTGGAGAGTAACATGACAAACCTTTTGAGACTGAGTGAGTAATTAGAGGTGGGAGATTTCTGGAATTTCTTTTAAAGTGGTATTAGTGTATGCATATATAATGAATTGGGTTATCTAATTTGGTATGAGGTTATGGTAATGAGATTAAGGTTCTTTTTACAATTTTTACACCTTTCATACACTGCGTTCTTTTTAAAAAATTTGTTTAACTTATTGATTTTAGAGGGAGAGAGAGAGACATCAGTTTGCTGTTCCACTCATGTCTGCATGTATTGGTTGCTTCTTGGATGTGCCCTGACTGGGGATCAAACCTATAACCTTGGCGCATCAGAACAACATTCTAACCAACTGTGCTATCTGGCCAAGGCTGCTCTGCATTCCTAATATTAACAAATCCACTCAATAACAATTGGTATTGCTATCAGAGGGTCCAGATAGAATTGTAACCATGAATGATCAATCCAGATAATGAAGCTACTGGAAAAAACAACCCAAAACATGCCTCCAGGGTGTGATGATAAATAAGTTTTCTTTTTTATGAAGATTAGTAACTAATGGGCTATTCTTATTAACAAGTAGTGTTAAACATTTTATCTGAAAATTCACTTTTATTTAAAATCGTTGAGTAATAATATCTTTTCAATGGTTTTTCCATAGGTTCTTTTTTGAACTAGACTTTCAATGTTTTTTATGGAAAGATTTTGAATCATGATAGGTTAAAAGATAAAATTCTGAACAGTTAGAATTCTCACTTTTGCTAAGGTATTAGTGTTAACTAAAGAAGTTCACAAGTAGTCCCTTTATCTAATACCTTAAAACTATGTTCACACTCACTAATAGTAAATGAAATAAATTACCAGTGTGTGCTATGCTCATAATATAAGAAGGCTAATTTCAGGATGGTAAGCAGTTGTTAATGGGGCTGTGGGGTGAGGTTTGCTGGATAACTCTGAATGTATACTTAATGAGTATCAGAGCTCTATAACTCTAGTCTTGGATGGGAGGTGGGGTCAAATGGTGCAGTGAAATTACCTAAAGACAGGCAGGAGAAAGAGAAAGGAAGAGGACAATATATCATCTATACTAATAAAAGGGTAATATGCTAATTAGACCGGATAGACAGGACGGCTTTCCTGACAGCCGTATCCCAGGCAAAGCTGCCCTGGGTCCCAGGTGCCTGCAGCCGGCCAGAGGGAGAGAAGCCCGGGTGCGGGGGCAGAGGTGGTTAGGGGTAATCAGGCAGGTAGGCAGAGGCGGTTAGGGGCAATCAGGCAGGCAGGCAGGCAAGCAGTTAGGAGCCAGCAATCCTGGATTGCGAGAGGGATGTTGTGGGATCGGGCCTAAACCGGCAGTGGGACATTCCCTGAGGCGTCCCGGATTGCAAGAGGGTGCAGGCCGGGCTGAGGGAAATACACCCAACCCCCTGATCAGCCCTGCTCTGTGAGTGACAGGGGGCAGCGCCCCAACCCCCTGATTGGCCCTGCTCTGTGAGTGACAGGGGGTGGCGCCGCACGCAACCTCCCCATTGACCCTGCCTTGAGTGTGACAGGGGGCGGTGCCCCAACCCCCCAATCGGCTCTACCCTGAGCATGACTAGGGGTGGCATCGCAACCTCCCGATCCACCCTGCTCTGTGCATGACGGGGCAGTGCCCCAGCTCCCCAATTGGCCCTGCTCTGAGCCTGACCAGGGGCTGCACCTAGGGATTGGGCCTGCCCTCTGCCACCCGGGAGCAGGCCTAAGCCAGCAGGTCGTTATCTCCCGAGGGGTCCCAGACTGCGAGAGGGCACAGGCCAGGCTGGGGGACCCCACCCCCACACCCCCGAGTGCACAAATTTTTGTGCACCGGGCCTCTAGTATATATATAAAAGCCTAAGTGACTGAACGACCAAATGACTGGTCGACCAGTCGCTATGACGGGCACTGACCACCAGGGAACAGATGTTCAGCACACAGGATCAGGCTCCCTCCTGTCGGGATCGGGCCTGCGGGGATCGGGCCAAAACCGGCTATCCAAGGGACCCCATTCGTGCACCGGGCCTCTAGTATTAAATAATTGATTGATACTTGACTCTAAAGTGGGCAGAGAAAGGAGGTGTGCCTCAGTCTACTGTTTCTTTTTTTCTAAGAAGACAAATGGTCTATTACAGCAAAAACAATAACACTGTATTATAGGGTTACATGTAGAAGCAAAATGTATGTAAATTATAGAACAAATGCTAGGAGGAAGGAAATTAAAGTGTACTGCCCTGCCAGTGTGGCTCATTGGTTGAGCATTGACCTATGAACCAGGAGGTCATGGTTTGATTCTTGGCCAGGGCACATGCCCAGGTTTCGGGCTCGATCCCCAGTAAGGGGCATGCAGGAGGCAGCCGATCAACAATTCTCTCTCATCATTTTTTTTAAAATATATTTCTTGTTGATTTCAGAGAGGAAGGGAGAGGGAGAGAGAGAAACACCAATGATGAGAGAGAATCATTGATCGGCTGCTTCCTGCATGCCCCCCACTGGGGACTGAGCCCACAACCCTGGAATGTGCCCTTGACCGGAATGGAACTTGGGGCCCTTCAGTCTGCAGGCCAACACTCTCTATCCACTGAGCCAAACCAACTAGGGCATCATCATTGATGTTTCTAGCTCCCTTTCCCTTCCTCTCTCCGAAATCACTTAAAATAAATAAAGTGTACTGTAGGTTAGTCAGGCTGTGATAAAGATGTAGATGGTAAACCTTATAAGCCAATATTAGACACAACAAAATAATAAAAAATACCAAATAAAAAGACAAAATAGAAAGAAGAGGTATCCATGAGATCACAATAAAACTAAAACTGAATGGGAGAGAAAGGAGTTCTTCCTTAATATAAAAAGCCAGCTAATAATTGTAGAAACAAGAAACATTTTTTAAAATTACCATTTACAATTACTCTAGCAATAATTGTTTCAGTAAGAATTATGGATGAATGGTAGAACTAGTCAGTGAAAGTTTTAGAGTAGTCTATAGTGTCAAAGTATCTCCCTCAAGATAATTACTCATTACAAAGAGAAAATATACTAACTTTCCAGTGGACACACCTCATAGACACTACCTGAAACAAGAAAAGTTAACATCACCAGTGCTAGGTCACATCAGCATCATCACCTGCCTCCTTATATGCACTGGGATAAATACAACATCCCTTTTGTGATATTCCTGCCCAAAGTGCCTAACTTGTATTTAATAATCGGGACATCAGACATATCCAAATAAAGGAACTATGCAAAATAAACTGCTCAGTGCTTCTGAAAAATGTCAGTGTCATAAAATACTAAGACAGACCCAGAAACTATTACCAACTAAAGAGATATGGCAACTGAATGTAAGGTATGATGCTGGCTTTTCTGTTGTAAAAAGACATGGGGACTATTGGAAAAACCTGAATATTTGATAACTAGATTGTGGTACTACAAAAGACTAGAGAATGACTTTGTTTTTAAGGAGAGGATATAAAGGGCGGAGGGAGAGAAGGAAACATGAAAATGAAATGGGAAGAGAAATGGGTGAGAACAAGAAAGCAGATGTAAAGGGAGAAAGGCAGAAAGAGAGAGGGGGCATAATTAGGGAGAGAAAGTGGAAAAGGAGGAAGGGAGGAGAAAGATGAAAGCCATGTGTAGAGAAAGTGCAGTAAAATATTAATGCAGTAAATGTTTACAGAATTTGGGTGCAGGATCTGGTATGGTAAAGAACTTGGCCTTGCCCAAAGACAGTAATTGTTTTTGCCTTCACCTTCTTGAAGTGATTAGACTATCTTTGTTTAGGATAGGAGCTATCAGCCAGCTGTTTCTGGCAAGCTTTTCTCATTTAATCTTTATTTTTTAGATGAGCACCCTTATTAAGGATGCTCAAATGTTTTTATCAGTTTAAGTCAATGCTATTTAAAATATAATAGTAAATTAATAATCAAATTGATCCATAATTCAGAGTCACTTTTCCTTATAAATTGGGCTTAATCATTATACTTTATTTAGCTTTTCCTTTTTTTTCTTTTCCTTGAAAGCCTTTAAATATTTTTTTAAAACAGAATATAATTGTATATGAGATACAGGTAATGAATTAACCAGAACCTGCAAGATCTATTGGAACTGATAACAGTTTACTATTTTGAAATCTTTCTCAACAGTGGTCCGAATATTTTTGTTTCCATTTTAGAACAAAATCCAGTCTCATAGCAGAGGAGAATATAATGTTTACAGCACCTTTCAGAGCCATGAACCAGAGTTTGACTACTTGAAAAGTTTAGAAATAGAAGAAAAGATCAACAAAATTAGGTGGTTACCCCAGAAAAATGCTGCTCAGTTTTTGTTGTCTACCAATGGTAAGTGTAAATTTTGTTTCATGTGCTTTGTATGTACACATACTCTGTAGGATACGTTTCCCATTTCAAAGAGGAGTAGTTGTTAAGAGATATTTACAAATAGACATTTGGAAATATTTCTTCCCCACATAGAATATAAACTCTTCTTTTATGTCTTCCCTTTTTTATTTGCATTTAGTTTTTAAATTCTATGAAAGAGATTTTCAGGTGTCAAGTTTTTTTTTGCGTGCACATGCATTTTGTAGTGAAAAGAATGGACTGATTCTCTTTATGCCATTTCATGGCTTAGTCTTGGGCAGGTTACTAATGCTGAGTCAAATTTTTCTCACCTGCAAAGTGGAGATAGTAATATCTGTATTATCGTATTGTTATGAGTAGTAAGTGTGATAACTCCTAATGTACATAATACATGCTCAGTAAATGTTAATTTCCTTTCTTCCCTTCCTTCTTTTTAAGTGTGCCCAAACTCTCCAAAGATTATTTCAAACTGTAAATTCAAAATGCTCTGTCAAAAGTTGGTCTCCATTCAAGGATACTCTCTAGGAGGACACTCTTCGTACTCGATCTAGTCCAGCAAGGACACAAACTGGAATTGACACACTGCCTTCTTCCCCACCATCCTCATTGCTAGAAGAAGTTGCTTTCTTACTCGCAGGAAAAGTTTTTAAGTGAGGATTAGAATTGTGTGGTGACTCTACCAGAATTTAAATTCCTTTATGACAAGTTAAGAATTGGGTCTTTTTTTGTTGTTCTAAATTTTTTTTTTTCATATAAGTTGTTGCGACTTGGTTTAGCTTTTGGAATCAGGGGTTTGAAGAGACATTAAAGTAACTGAGAGATACTTCCAGATTCTGGGTAGCCATAGTCTGTAAAAAGTTAGATTAAAACTTTCTTGAGGCTGGCACGAGGGTTGGGAAAACCTCATATTTTCTCAGATCTTCACTGTTGAATAAAAGCAGATTTTTATCACCTAGACCTTATCATTCTTTGCCATTCACAGAATGTATACTCAGGTGATTTCTGGGGTAACACAGTGGAAAATACTGAATTCTCCCTTCATCCAGTTTAGGTCTCATCACCCTCTGTATCTAGTTCTTTGAAATGCATTTGCCACTCTCTGACACTATAGATTTGTGCTTCCTGTAACCCAATTTTTTTTTTAATCATCAAGGTGTTCCCTAAGCAGCCCTTAACACTTGTAACCTCTACCCCTCTCTTTTTACACAAACTGCATTCCTCTCTCTGATTATTAAAAGAAAAATAAATAGAAATAATGATTTAAAGCTCATAACTTATAGCGTCATAGATTGAGGTACGGTGTATACTCATGTCATATATTGGTTTCTAATTTGGTTCAGTTTTAATTTATGTGGTAAACTAAATTATTTCAAATAGCATTTCAGATACTGCTTTTTTCTTTGACATCAAATAATGCATAATTTTACCATTATATAGTTTCTACTTTTGGAAATAAATGTTCCAGGGAAGTGTATTGTTATGTATTTCATGTACTGAAGAGAGAGAGAGAGAGAGAGAGAGAGAGAGAGAGAGAGAGAGAGGAGAGAGAGAGAGAGAGAGAGATGTTTTGTTTTTAAGTATATTTTTATTGATTTCAGAGAAGAAGAGAGAGGGAGAGAGAGGTCGATGGTCAGCAGTGAACAACACTGACTGGGCTAGAATATTTATTCGTAATAATTTGCCAGTTCACTTCTTAGTGGCGATATCGTGTTTTTTGGGGGGTTTTTTTTGTTTGTTTTTTTTTAATAAAGGAGAATTTTTAACATATAGGCTGAGATAGAATAGTGTAATGAAGACTTACATACCCTCCACCCAGCTTCAATAATTCTTAGTTCATAGCTAATTCTGTTTCTCAGATCTTTCTTTCCCTCTCAGTATTATTTGAAAGCAAATTCCATTTTGATTTAATTATGGATTAAATCTTAAATAGTTTTCAATTCCCAGCTTATGTTCATGTGTCTTCCTTGCAGTCTTTCTTGTACTCCTATGGCTTGAAATAACAAGGCAGTGTATAACCAAATGAGCCTTTCTAGTTACTAAACTCTACAAAGGCTCAATACAAGGAGAAACACTGGGAATTCCAGTGGTTAGGTCGGGGTATGTGAATCTATGTAGTACTTTTCTGTAGACAAATCAAAGTGTCTCCCAAATAGGTTTACTATGTAAATTTGAAAAGTCATTGATTAATACTAGGTGTACCAATTAATAATGCAGATTTTTTTCAATAGATGGAATTACACATATGTTGATATGTATGTGATTTGATATGTATGCTATTTTGACAACAAGCTTCAAAACTTCATATGTCAAATTTGCTGAAGGTATTAACATCATAGATATTTTTATGCTTAAAAATGTCAAATTTTATGCCAAAAAAGAGCAGTTGCGGGAAATTATAATTCATTATTTTGAAGAAAAGTGTTGCTGAATACTTGGGGAAGCTTATGGTGAACATGCTCCATCTCAAGATAGTTGTGAACGCTGGTTGTTTAAACGCTTTAAAGTAATGATTTGTCTCTGCCTGATGATTTGTCTGCCCATACAAATGTCAAAGACAAAGAACATCCAGGTCAACTGAATAAGTTTGAAGGCCAACAATTACAAGCATTATTGGTTGAAGATGTGTGTCAAACTCAAAAACAACTTGCAGAAAGATTAAACGATGCTCAGCAATTTCCGATCATTTACAAGCAATGGGAAAGATTTTAAAGGAAGGAAAATGGGTTCCACATCAACTGAACGAAAGACAGTGGAAAACTGAAAAGTCATCAGTAAAATGTTGCTTCAATGGCATGAAAGAAAGTCTTTTTTGCATTGAATTGTGACTGGCGATCAAAAGTGGATTTATTTTGAGAATCCCAAATGCACAAAATCATGAGTTGATCCAGGTCAACCATCAACATTGACTGCAAGGCCAAATCGCTTCAGGAAAGAAGACAATGGTCAATGTTTGTTGGGATCAGGAAGGTGTGGTGTATTATGAGCTTCTAAAACCAGGTGAAGCCGCTAATACTGATCGCTACCGACAAATAATCAATTTGAATCACGCTTTGATCGTGAAACAACCAGAATGTTCCAGAAAACACGGCAAAGTAATTTTGCTTCATGATGATGCACCATCCCACATTTCAAAACCAGTTAAAGACATGTTAAAAGATCTTGCCTGGGAAGTATTAACCCACCCGCTGTATTCACTAGACCTTGCTCCTTGAGATTACCATTTGTTCCCATCAATGACACATGCACTTTCTGAACAGCATTACAAAACATACAAAGAAGTGGAAAATTGGGTCTCTGAATGGTTTGCCTCAAAACAAAAGTTCTATTGGGACTTTTATCCACAAATTACCTGAAAGATGAGGAAATGTGTAGCTAGCGATGGACATTACTTTGAATAAAGCACTTTTGATGTTTCTCTTGACATTATTATGTTTTCTTTGATTACAAAATTCGCTATTATTAATCGGTACACCTAGCAAAGTTAAAGGGCACTACGCAAGTGAATCATAGGTTTTTGTCTATTTGTTGTTGATGGTGGTGTTAATGAATACTAAATAAAATACAGGTATTTTAGGGCTGCCTTTATTTTTTATTTTTGTATGCTATAAAAGTAGAGTCCCATGTGGAAGGATAGAACAAGAATGGGAATTTTACAAACTGCTGAGAATGGTGGGGTAAAAATAAGGATGGGAGGAATAGGATTTGAGCTATATCTGGAAAGTGTTATTCTTTAAAAAGAGAAAGCAATTAAGGGGAATGTCAATATCTATTAAATCTGAGTAATACCTTTACAATATTTTGTTTAGTTTTCTCAGTGAAATAAAAATAATACCTCCTTCCACAAAATGTGTAATAAAAGGGTCTTGATACTCATAAAAAGACTAGAGGCCTGATGCATGAAATTCATGCAAGAGTAGGCCTTCCTTCCCCGGGCTGCCGGCACCGGCTTCCCTTCTGGCACCCGGTACCTGGGCTTTCCTCGCAGCCCCGGCTTCGTCTGAAAGGACGTCTGGTCTACTTAGTATATTACACTTTTATTATTATAGACTAGAGGCCTAATGCACGAAATTTATGCAAGAGTAGGCCTTCCTTCCCCTGGCTGCCGGGACCTGGGCTTCCCTCGCAGCCCCAGCTTCATCTGGAAGGTTGTCAGGAAGGATGCCCGGTCTAATTAGCATATTATACTTTATTATTATAGATTAGAAATTCCTGTGGGAGAATGATAGAAAATATGACCCAACATTTCCACTTTGATTCACCACAATTAATCTTACTTTCATTCTTGCATTGACTTTCCATGATCATCATAAACTGGTTTTCCCCAGATCATTTTTACTTAAGTTTATAGTCATCTCTTATAACTTTAATTCACTTGATGTGTCTCTTTCTTTTACCTTCTTTCCCCTTCCTTGGAATTCTCCTCGATTCCTTCACATTACAAAAAGGTCTAACTGTAATCTGTTGACTATGGATGGATGGGTCTTGAATATAAGAATTATAGTTCACTCATAAATAAGTTGCTTTTTAACAGCTTGTTAATAAGATTTTTTATCTTGTTTAAAGCTGCATTCCCACAAGAGGAAGCTTGGTAGCCTGGTTTTACCTGTCCTAACCCTCTGCTTATGGCCAGAGATACACATGGACCTTTGGACTTCTTGAATACTTCTTTTCTTAGGTTTGACAGTTTAGGGAATCACCATAGAGCAATAGCTCTTAAATTTTTGGAAGTAACATATCTTTGAGAATCTTACAATCCCTTCACAGAAAAGTTGTGTATAAAAGCACATAATCTTGCATGCACTTTTATGGAATTGATCAGTATCTCCATCTATAGGCCAAGACCTCCAGATTAAAAAGTCACTTCCAAAGAACATATAAATGAAAAAATATTTTTAATTTTAAATTATACTTGTGAAAACATTATTTTATATCCAGCCTGCCTTATCCCCAAGCACTGCACTGAAATTGTGTAGTACTTCTGTATCCTGTCCTGTGTTTATGCTATTTGAAAAAATGTTTTACCCTCTTATGTCACAAATTTTATCACTTTAAAATTTTTGAAGTTTAATTTGTTTTTCAAAAGATATTTACCTGATTTTTCATAACTTTTAGTATTTTCTTCTGATAGCACTATTGAGAACCACAAACTAATTTCATCTCATTTGAAAGTTTGATAAGTATATTGTAATTTTTTAATCTGGATCTCTAAGGTAGATGAATTTGAACAGGCCATAAGGCAGTCATGGTGGGCATCCTCATCTTTTTTAAAATTTATTTTTAATATATTTTTGATTTCAGAGATGAAGAAGAGGGGTAGAGATAGAAACATTAATGATGAGAGAGAATCATTGATTGGCTGCCTCCAGCATGCCTCACACTGGGGATTGAGCCCACAACCCAGGCATATGTCTTGACCAGGAATTGAACCATGACCTCCTGGTTCAGAGGTCGATGCTCAACCACTGAGCCATGCCAGTTGGGCCATCCTCATCATCTGATAATTTCTCCCAAAATATAGAATTTAGGCTTGACTCATTTATATTACATATTTGGAAATGAAGTATTCTAAAGTATATAATGATGTATCTAAATTATGTAAATTAAATAGCACATAGAAAACACACATAACTGAATTGCAAATAAATAGAAACATGATTACATAGGGTTTAGATGAAACATTAGTAGAGTTAGCTGGGGTTTTTTTGTTTTTGTTTTTTTTTCCTGTTTAGACTTCATCTTTGCAGAGGGCATCCACAGGAGCAGCTGGCATGCTTTTCTCCACCAGACAGAGAGAGGTGGCCAGGCTAGAGTCCCTGCATGACTGAGTTTTATAAAGTGTCTTTATACACTATTTTTAAAATTATATTATGCTCATTTGCTTATGAAAGACCATTAAGAATGTGATAGTCTTATATGAATGCAATTTTAGAATAACAAAGTATTAAACAAATATGCATGCATCCATAGTGATATAAAGAAATTTGAACAAATAAGTGGGAGAGAAGGGACGCTTTTTATAGGAGAACTAGAGGTCTGGCACACGAAATTTGTGCATAGGTATGGTCCCTAGGCTTGGCCTGCAATCAGGGCCATCTTCCCTGGCTGCCTGCAGCCAGCCCCACCCCCCGCCACCAGCCACCCCTTGTTCCCCATTCACCATCAGGCAATCGGAGCCTGCCTACCAGGGAAAGGGACCACAGGTGGTCAGTGTGCCTCATAGTGACTGGTTGAGCGGTCATTCTGGTTGTTCCAGGTTCTGATCGTTCCACTGTTAGGGTCAATTTGCATATTACCCTTTTATTATATAGGATAGGATTACAAATAGTATGTGAATGGATACTTCTTCCTACAAGAAGTGTAACTTAATTCTCCTTTTAAGTGTAGACTGGACTTAGTGACTCACTTCCAAAGAATAGAGTATGGGAAGGGGAAAAATAGTAACTGCAGTGGAGAAACTTGGTACATACTGCCTTAACCAAGTGATTAAAGCAGAAAAGTCCTGTTGACACTATGTATGCCTTCACTTTACTCTGGTGCTCCTCCTAAAAACCCATGATTCCATTCTGATTATAAGAAAACAGCCAACCTATCGTTTTGAGGGACATCCTACAAAATATCTCACTACTGCTCAGCACTGTATGAAAAATAAAGTCTGAGGAATTGTTAAAGTTGGAGAGACTAAGACTTGATAACTGAAGTGTTGTTTGGATCCTGGTTGGGGTCCTGAAACAGAAAAGGGAAGTTAGTAGAAAACCTGGTGGAATCTGAGTGAAGTCTGGAGTTTGGTTAGTAGGAATGTACCAGTACAACGTTAATTTCTTAGTTTTAACAAATGTACCAGGTTGTTTAAGATGTTGACATGAGAAGAAACTGGGTGAATGGTGTATGGAAACATGTGCTGTCTTTGTAACTTCTCTGGAAATCAACTTAATTCCAAAATAAAATTTTATTTTAAAATATTATAGATTTTTGATACATAAGAATTTTGTCTTGAAGGACTTGAATCAGTCAAATTTGCCTACTTATGAATTGCTAATACATTGGGGAAATACAGATTTAAACAGGTGGCCAGGCCTGTAAAGGAATTTGTGGGATCTGCTAGTAGTAGTTAGGCTATCTTAACCATTTTTGTTGGTTCTCTTTTGAAAATTAAGTATTGAGCATATATAGATATATGTTTTTATGTGTGTATAGACATATATGTATTTATATACCCATATAACCTTTTCCCCTCTGGCTTTATTTGGTTTTAAACAGTAAGGACCTGGCTATGACTTGATTGTAATAGCAAATGGAATTTTATGAATTTGATTAACATAAAAGTGCAATATCTATACTGTTTTTCCCAGGTAATAAATTTGTTTTTTGTTTTTTTTGTTGTGTCAGATAAGAGATTTTATTCTTGGGATCTTTTTGTTCCTTTTTTTTAATCCTTACCTGAGGTTATGCTTTATGGATTTTAGATAGAAAGGAAGGGAGAGAGAGACAGAGACAGATATTGATTGGTTGCCTCCTGTGTGTGCCAACTGGGGATTGAACCCACAGCCTTTTGGTGTACAGGGTGATGCTCCAACCAGCTGAGCCACCTGGCCAGGGCATTCTTGGTATCTTTTTAGATCAAATATGAAATGGCATGTTTACATATACCTTAAAAGTGTTTTTCTCCTATATGTATTACTCCTTTTTTGAGGACTTTATTCATTGTCTCCCCAGATAAAACTATAAAATTATGGAAAATCAGTGAAAGGGACAAAAGACCAGAAGGGTATAACTTGAAAGAGGAAGATGGAAGGTATAGAGATCCTACTACAGTCACTACACTACGAGTAAGTACATAAGAAAAAATTATTCTAATTCTGATTAATAGTGCTTTTGTATGTATGTGTGGGTTTAAAATATTTTTATTGATTTTTACAGAGAGAGGGGTAGAGAGGAAGAGAAACATCAAAGTGAGAGGGGACCATTGATCAAGGGGATCAAGCCTGCAACCCAGGCATGTGCCCTTTAGGTGCACGAGACAACACCCAACCAACTGAACCAAACCGGCATTTTGTATTCATATTACATATTCTAGATCCTGAGCAGAACTTAAATAGGAATAATTACAATTTGCCCTGTCCCAACAATTCTGTAACTAGATAAGACACTTAAAACTCTCATTTCAAACAGACCCTGACCTACATAGAGTCACACTGTTGCCATGGGCAGAACCAGGATTCTACACAAGACTGTTATGTTCTGTGCCACGTTCTCTACCACTCTTGTAGTTTGAATATCAACTATTACAAACTTAAGTTTCAAGATTAATTTTCTTTGGAGATGAAAAAGTAGAAATGGACCAAATCTTGTTGCAGCTAAAAAAAACAAAACCAAGAATTAGACACACTGGGCTAATTTCCTTTTTAACCACTTTAATTTAAATCATAAACATTTATTAGGTTTGCAAGTCTTTGTTAATCCTCACATGAGGATATTTTTCCATTGATTTTTTAGGGAGAATAGAAGAGAGAGGGAAAGACAGAGAGAAACATCGATGTGAGAGAAGCACACATCGATTGGTTGCCTCCTGCACAAGCCCCAGCCAGGGCCTGGGCCAGGGAGCCTGCAACCAAGGTATGTGCCCTTGACTGGAATAGAACCCGGGACCCTTTGGTCTGCAGGCTGACGCTCTATCCACTGAGCCAAACCAGCTAGGGCTGCAAGTCTTTTAAGCAAAAGATTGGAACTAGGAAGAATGGCAAATTCTAGTAGTATTGCTACCTGTAAAAGAAGATAAATTAGATTGTTCATTTTACTCGTTTCAGTACTTCAGAAGATCAATATCAGTTACTTTTTAAACTAAATTTGTGTAATGTACTGTTTTATAGTTCCTCAAAAACTGTAGAAATGAAGTGTTCTGAATCTTAGGTGCTATTGTAAACAATGAACATTTTGTAATGACTTTTTCATGTGTCTCATTGACAGGTGCCAGTCTTTAGGCCCATGGATTTAATGGTTGAGGCCAGTCCACGAAGAATATTTGCCAATGCTCATACATATCACATCAACTCAATTTCCATTAATAGTGATTATGAAACATATTTATCTGCAGATGATTTGAGGATTAATCTTTGGCATCTGGAAATTACAGATAGGAGTTTTAGTATCCATTTGGTTTCTCTCTTGTTTTTTTGGCGGGGGGTGGTATAAAGTCAATATAAATGTTTCTCCAAATCCTACTTTCATTGTTTATATTCTGAAAATTCTGTGTACAAACAAGTATGTGATATATAAACATATATACCTGGCACTCATATATACTGTATATATAGAGAGAGAGTGAGAGAAAGAGATGTATACAAATATACTCGTTTTTAAGTATGTTTTAAAAATAAAATGTTAGCTATATGGAATTCCACATTTGAAATGGGTGAATTGTATGTATGTGAATTACATTTCCGTAAAGCTGTTTCGTTTGTTTTTTTTTTAAGGTAAAATGTTAGCAGCTTTTACTACTATTTATATATTTCTAAGTACATATCATTTGAAAAAATTAACACTTTACTATAATTCATAATCTGTTAATAGAGTATAAAAGAGCCAGTTTTCCTATACCTTTACCGGTCTAGCTAGTAAAAATCCTCTTTTGTTGTTTTGATTAGCATTTCTTTCATCATGAGTAAATGAACATTTTTTTCATATTTGTATATTTATTCTTTTCTAATTTTTTTCATTAGATTTGCATGTTTTGTTGTTTTTCTTTGTTTTGTTTTATTTTTAATATATTTTTATTTATTTCAGAGAGGAAAGGAGAGGGAAAGAGAGCTAGAAACATCAATGATGAGAGAGAATCATTGATCAGCTGCCTCCTGCACACCCCACACGGATCGAGCCCAAAACCAGGAATTGAACCTCGACCTCCTGGTTCATAGGTCACTGAACCATCTCTGGGTTGTTTTTAAAGCACTTTTTTATGTTAAGTAAATCAGCTTCATCCTTTGTGGTGCAAATAGTTTTCTCTTTTTTGCTCCCCTTGAAGAGTTTTGTTCTGTTATCTTGTGTTTGGAATGTACACTAAATTTCTTAATATTTAGGAAGATAAACTTATGTCAGTCCTATTCTTTATGGCTTCTGGGATTTGTATCATGGTCAGAAAAACAGACCTCTGCATTCTAAAATGATTTAAAATTTGCCCATGTTTTCTTCTAAGAATTTTTTTTGTAGGCATTAAATGGATCAAATAAGGTCTATAATGCAATTCAGAATATTTGTGCTTTGAAAAATGTAAAATTATATTTGCCCTTTTTTCTAAATGGAAATTCCTTAATAAAATGCTATCCAGATATTGTGGATATCAAGCCTGCCAACATGGAAGAGCTAACAGAGGTGATTACAGCAGCAGAGTTCCATCCAAATAGCTGTAACACGTTTGTATACAGCAGCAGTAAAGGCACTATTCGGTTATGTGACATGAGGGCATCTGCCCTCTGTGATAGGCATTCTAAACGTAAGTTATTTTCATCTTTTTTTTAAAAAAAAAAAGTTAACTTTTTCTGTTTGTCTAAAATCTTTAGCCTCAGACGTGGTAATCACATGTACATAGGTTTACAAGTCTTAGTTAAACCTATATGCCCAGGGCTACCTGTACCCTTTGGAAAGCTGACTCTGCATGAGGCATCGTAGGTTATTCTACTAGAAAAACATGGAAGGCTTTATCAGGGCATGTCTGTTGATATCCTAGTGGAGATATATGCCTAAGCGACTGTTAGGACCCAACGACCGGTGGACCAGTCACTATGACGTGCACTGATCAACAGGGGGCAGACGCTCAACTCAGCAGCTGCCCCCTGGTGGTCAGTGCAATCCCACAGCCAACCTCCCGTGGCCCCCAGCTGCCCCCCATTCCCCCTCACCAGCCAGCCAACCTCCTACAGTCCTTCCCCACTGCCGGCTGGCCAGGCCGAGGGACCCCACTGGTGCACAAATTCGTGCACTGAGCCTCTAATGCAGTGGTTCTCAACCTTCCTAATGCCGAGACCCTTTAATGTTGTGGTGACCCCCAACCATAAAATTGTTTTCGTTGCTACTTCATAACTGTAATTTTGCTCCTGTTATGAATGCAGGACGTATTTTCATTGTTACAAATTGAACATAATTAAAGCATAGTGATTAATCACAAAAACAATATGTAATTATATGTTTTCCGATGGTCTTAGGCGACTCCTGTGAAAGGGTCGTTCAACCCCCAAAGGGGTCGCGACCCACAGGTTGAGAACCGCTGCTCTAATGTGTATATATATTTATTCATTTTTAAAATTGATTTCAGAGGAGAGAGAAAGAGAAATATCATTGATGAGAAAGAATCATTCAACAGCTGCCTCCTGCATGCCCCCCACTGGGGATCGAACCCAGGACCCTGTAGTCCACCAGCCAACCCTCTATTCACTGAGCCAAACCAGTCAGGGCCCAGTGGATATATTTTTAATGGACTGTTACTGTTTGAGAACTTGGGGTGATGTTCTCCAACCCTATATTCAGGTAGAGCAATTCCTTCTTTCCTATTTCGAGCTTCCTATTTCTTCTAAGAAGTGGTTTTCTTTGCTTTAAGAAGTTTAAAAAGCACTGGGTTTTAAATAACAGGTTGCAGTAATTTTACCTGGCCAGTAAAAAATAAAATGCTGGTACGAATTTGAATGGTGAGAGGGTATTTTTTTGTGCTGACAACACAGGCAAAGTCAGTGAGGTATATGCAGAACCTATAAACCTGGGGCATTGAAGTCAGAAGCCCTGGGTAAGTCTGGTTCTGCCAAATTAGCTGTGGGCTCTGGAAGTATAAATCTCTCACATCTTTAGTTGTAGTATTTATCTCATAAGAAACTTCTAGGGGGATTATCTTATAGCCAGAGAGTTGTCAGTTTTTATTAGGCTGCCATTTTTAGCTGCCTCTTAGGAAATTTGTGAATTGTTTCAACAAATGCTTTGTGCAAGCCAGAAGATTATACAAATTGCACTTTTTTTTCCTTTTTTTCTTTTTTTTTTTTTTGCTTGTTTTTAGTGTTTGAAGAACCTGAAGATCCCAGTAATAGGTCTTTCTTTTCTGAAATCATCTCCTCTATTTCTGATGTAAAATTCAGCCATAGTGGTCAATATATGATGACTAGAGACTACTTGTCAGTCAAAATTTGGGACTTAAATATGGAAAACAGGCCTGTGGAAACATATCAGGTATTTGCAGTTTTTTCTTTCAATGATCATACACCCTATTTACTTTGAAGTTTTTATAGAGAAGGATTTTGTATTTTGTGTTAATCCTAACACAGTTCGTGTTCACAGTGAGGCTTTTGATCCATGAGTATTATGCTTTTCCTTATGTTAAATTTATATATTTTTTTATAGGCGTTATAGTAGTTTTGCAGTTAAAGTGTGATTATGTTACTGGTTTGGTTCATTATTGATAATGGTTTTCCCTGCTTCTGTCTATACTTAAAGTGAGGAGGAAAGAGCACTCTTTTAAGGTCTCGGGGGTGGGAGGGAGGATTGGGAAGAGTGGTCAGTCTTAGTAGAGTTGTCCCCGTTGAAGTATGTGCAGTAGTAGCTGAACTAGAGAGCTTAGCTTTGGCATGCCAGGTAAAAGGGACTGACATTCTACCTTTGTCTTTAGACTAAAGGAAAAGGCCTTGAAAGCCCAGCAGACAGCTTTAGCAGTTGTCTGTCTCTTGTGGGATGTTAGTTCTGGATTCACTTCTTGTCAGCCAGCCACTACCATTGATCCGTAGCCTGCTGCTCTTCTAGAAAAGAGAGTGAAGATGTGTTGAGCCAGGAACAGGGAGGGCATCAGATACCTATGTTAGGTCCTAGGTCGCTAGAGTATAGAAAACACTTAACACTGCTTTAGGAATACAGACTTGATAAATTTTCCTTATGTTGTATATTATCAGTAAAATTAGAATGGTATTTCTCAAACTTTTTAATCCTGTTTGACAAACCTAAACCACTAAATAGTCTCCTTCGTGGTATTTGAAATTTCCAAATACATGTTACATTGAAGCAAAAGTAAAGGATACAATATTGCCACGGTTTCAAATTACATCTGTATAACTGCCAAGATTCTGATTGGTCTCCTAGTGATCCTCACCATTACTACCCCATTCCCTTTGAGAATAATTGATTTGAACCTTAACTTCATACTCATAAATTGTTTTTGAGAAACCCTGTATGGGCATTCTAAAACTTTGCTGAATTGTTATGATTTACCTAATTTTACCTGAATGTCAGTTTTCCTTCCTATGCTGAGTTAGATTAGTGATTGAGAATCGTGTCACATCATACTCAAACGTAGCATATGCAGATCGAGCTGTTGGTGGGTGGTAAATTTGGCATCTTGCTAAGCTGTGTGTTATTGAAGGGTAATTGTGATTTTATTCATTTTTCACTTTTAATCCTGACCCTACATGAATTGCAATTCCTCCAGGTTAACAAATTTTTACTTAATGTCACATACATGTGGCCTGAATCATTTCACTGTACTT
Organism: Myotis lucifugus; assembly: GCF_000147115.1. Lineage (NCBI taxonomy): Eukaryota > Metazoa > Chordata > Mammalia > Chiroptera > Vespertilionidae > Myotis > Myotis lucifugus. The sequence goes on from NW_005871196.1 coordinate 2,499,076, forward strand.
AAAGTTAAGATGACTTTATGTTATTTCATAAATAATAGAGAATTCTAACATTTAGAAAGTACCTACTCCTTTCTGTCATCACTAGTGCTTAAGGTTCTTTTTTTCCTTCTGATCGCAAGATTTGAAAATTTCCTTTGTAATTTAACAATGTTAATTAAATGTATCATTTATCAGGATACATTTTAAATACTAGATTCATTTATTTAGAATTATATTTTTTTAAAAAGGTATATTTTCATTAGCTCTTGATATTATATAAGTAATGTCAAGTAGAACCATGCATACATACAGTAACCATATAATTTATCACCAAACTGAGGGATGATCATGCTGTGCATAACATACACAATTATAATGTAGGCTTTAGTTATTTATGCCCAGAAAATTATATTTTAAAAGGAAGTAAAGCACAGTATTGAGTGTTTTTAAATCAGCAATTAATAGACTGAAAGACAAGTGTTAGCATATTCAAATATTGCTATAATAGTCTTTAGTCTCTTATCGGTGTCATTTTCAAATGTTTTCTGGTCTAAATATTTTCGTTGAGCTTATAGAGTACATGTGCCATGCCCAGAGGGTAGTTAATCTATTGTTCAAAAGAAAATGTGTGTTCATTGAAGGGGACTCATATGTTTGTAAATGGATTAAATAAACGCTTTTATTGTTACTAAGGGGATCAAATTTTAATAAGATTGACAGATATATGTATGTGTCTACATATGCCTTTTTTTAAAAAAAATAATACTGACTTACTAAATCAGTTTTCTAAATTTAATCAGTAAATCTTGAGGTGTAAACTAAGAATATATATATTTATGTTTTTCCCCAGGTGCATGAATACCTCAGAAGTAAACTTTGTTCTCTGTATGAAAATGACTGCATATTTGATAAATTTGAATGTTGTTGGAATGGTTCTGATAGGTAATTGATTTTAATTTGAATTTATTCAAATGTTATTTTATCATTTAAAATAATCCACTGTATGAATATAGTTTTGTTTATTCATTCATCAGTTGAAGGACATTTGGGTCATTTTCAACTTTTGGCTATTTGCGTGAAAGTTTTGTTTAACTATTTTTTTAAATACTTTGGGAAATGTTCCAAATGCCTTTTCTTTTTTTAATATATATTTTTATTGATTTCAGAGAGAGAGAGAGAGAGAGAGAAACATCAATGATGAGAATCATTAATCGGCTGCCTCCTGCATGCCCCCCACTGGGGATTGAGCCGACAACCCTGGCATGTGCCCTGACCGGGAGTCAAACCATGACCTTCTAGTTCATAGGTTGACACTCAACCACTGAGTCATGCCAGCTGGACCAAATGTAATTTTATAAGAGCAGCAGTTTTCAGCCTTTTTCATCTCCTGGCACACATAAACTAATTACCAGAATTCTATGGCACACCAAAAAATATTTTTTTTGCCAATCTGATAAAAAAAAATACTTATTCATTCACACCAGCTGGCTGTTGTTGTGTTGGCTGCTGTTGTTTTTTTTATTTGATAGTCTAAGGCCGTGGTCGGTAAACGGCAGCTCGAGAGCCACATGCGGCTCTTTGGCCCCTTGAGTGTGGCTCTTCCACAAAATAGCACGTGCAGGCGCGCACGTACAGTGCGATTGAAACTTCGTGGACCATGTGCAGAAGTTGGTATTTTGTGGAAGAGCCACGCTCAAGGGGCCAAAGAGCTGCGTGTGGCTCACGAGCCGCGGTTTGCCGAGCCTCAGTTTGCCGACCACTGGTCTAAGGGAAAGGAGGTCAGTGACCCTGACTAAATAGTCAGGTACTGCATATTTTAAAAATTCTTGTGGCACATAGGTTGAAAATTGCTGTATTAGAGGAAAGAAATGTGCTATTTCATCACTCCTCCTAGTAATCTTAAAAATGTTCCCTTTTATGAGCCAGATCAATCATAAGTTTGACATGCCAGCAGTTGAAATGTTGACATTTCAGTTTGGTTTGTTACTATATTAAACTTTTTAGAAATACTTAGGGCCTTGGCCAGGTAGCTCAGTTGGTTAGAGCATTGTCCCAATACACCAAGGTTGCAGGTTTGATCCTAGTCAAGGCATATACAAGAATCAACTCATTGGGATAAGGACACATTTGTAATATCTTATTTAAAAAAGGGAAAAAAAAATTTTAAAAATCTGTGAAAAAAAAAATCAACCAATGAATGTATAAACAAGTGGAATGACAAATCTGTTTTTTTCTCTCTTTCCCTCCCTCTCTCCATCCTCCCCCTTCCTCTTGCTCTCTTAAAAAAAGTCACTAGAAATATTTAGACAGTAGATATTTCATGTGGAATGTTACACACCAGTGTCTCCAGATAATACATTAATATCTCATAGAAGTGATAATTGATACATATTATTTTAACCATATTACCATGAGTAATTAGGCTTTTTATAATCCACAAATTTGCCATAGTATTTCTTTTCACTATGTTGTCAAAATGTACCATTATTTCCAAAGATAAACAAGTCTTAATCTTTCCATTTTATTTGTCAATATTTGTTTACCATTTATTATGTTCCAGTAGAACAGAAAATATCATTTTGAGATTATTTAAATTTGCCTTCAAGGTAATTTGAAGTTCTTTATTGAACAATAGTTTTATCACAGAAGCTTGATATGATTCAGGTTTCATGGTGTTATGTGTTACAGAAGAGAATAGAACTGGGATCATTTATCTTTTGTCTGATTTTTGAAATTATTTTATCTGATTATAACATGAGGCCCACTAATTAGACTGGCCACCGTAAACCTAGAGTAGGAATAAGCAAGCTTTACGGAATGCCACTATTAAACCTAAAGTATCAAATTAGAAAAAGGAAAGGGAAGAAGATAAGAAATTAGCAAATTTCAAGAGAAGATATTGCTATAAAGAATTGGTTCACTGCCACAGCTAGTACTTCCTCACATTGTTTACACATGTTAAACAGGTTTCACTGTCAAAAGTTATTTCCCTTAACATGTAAAAAAAAAATTTGAGCCCTACCTGGTTTGGCTCAGTGGATAGAGCATCAGCCTGTGAACTGAAGCATCCTGGGTTTGATTCCAGTAAAGGGCACATGCCAGGGTTGTGGGTTCGATCCCCAGTAGAGGGCGTGCAGGAGGCAGCTAATCAGTGATTCTCTCTCGTCATTGTTGTTTCCATCTCTCCCTTGCCCTTCCTCTCTGAAATCAATAAAAATATATATATTTTTAAAAATTTTGAGAGGATCTCAAACTTAGAAAAAATTTATAAGAATAACACAACTCTTATTTAGCCTCTACTCAGGTTCCCTCTGTTGCTGTTTGCTGTGTCAGTCTTCATGTATATTTATACATAAACACAAACACTTATTTTGTGTGTGTGTACGTGTGCATAAACTCCAAACATGATGCCCCGTTGCCCCTAACTTTGAGTATTTCATAAAAGGCACTCTACTTCATAATGACAGGGCAACAGAAAAATTCTCATTGATGCACTACTTTCATCTAATCCACAGATTCCATTAAAATTTTTCTAGTTCTCAATCATGTCCTCTCTAGCAAAAAAAAAAAGGGGGGGGGGTGCGGAGGGCTCAGTATCAAATCCAAAAGCATATGTGACATTTGGTTGTCCTATCTCGTTAGTCTCCTTTAATCTGGACTAGTTCTTTATTCTTTTCTCATCTTTCATAACCTTGGCATTTTTGAAAACACAGGCCAGTTATTTTACAGAAAGTTTCCTTTTAAAAAAATTATATTATTGATTGATTTCAGAGAGAGATAGAAACATCAGTGATGAGGGAAATAATTGATTGGCTGCCTCCTTCATGCCCCTTACTGGGGATTAAGCACACAACCCCAGCATGTGCCCTTGACCAGAATCAAACCCAGGACTCTTCATTCAGTCTGCAGGCTGATGCTCTATTCACTGAGCCAAACCAGCCAGAGCCAGAAAGCTTCTTAATTTGAGTGTTGTCTAGTGTTTCCTCGTGATTAGATTCACATAACATGGGGATGCCAGTTTAATTACATTCATCGTTTGAAAGAAATACCGTTTTATTACCTTTAGGTACATGCACCAACATGAGTGTGATTAAAATGTTGTCAGTTGTTCTTTGGGGGGGATTGACTTTACTAAGTAGATGGCAGTCTTTTGCATTCAATATATGACCTGTTTGGTGTATAATCCTATATAGTAAATGGGTAATATCCAAATTGACCCTAACAGCAGAATGACCGGTCGCTATGACGTGCACTGACCACCAGGGGGCAGATGCTCAATGCAGGAGCTGCTCCCTGGTGTTCAGTGCGCTTCCACAGCAGGGCTGCCACTGCTCAGCCAGAAGCTGGCTCATGGCTGGCCAGCGGCAGTGGCAGGAGCCTGTCCCGCCTCTGCGGTAGTGCTAAGAATGTCCGGCTAACGGCTTATGCCCGATTCCCCCAGGGAGCGGGCCTAATCTGGCAGGTGTACATCCCCAGAGGGCTCCCAGACTGCCAGAGGGATGTCTGACTGCCAGCTTAGGCACGATCCCTGGGGGGGAGAGGGCCTAAGCAGGCAGGTGGACATCCCCGTGGGGTCCTGAACTGCGAGAGGGTGCAGGCCGGGCTGAGGGACCCCCCACCCCCACCCCGAGTGCACGAATTTTCGTGCACCAGGCCTCTATTATTTGTAATAAAAGTTGTTTCCAAGCATTACTTTAAGCAGTTTCTTGGTATCCTATAATCTTATTTACAATTATAATTTAAGTTATATGGGAAGATGTGGTATTAATAATAGCACTAGACCCTTTGCAAATTAATGGTTTTAAACATGTGAGGTTTTGCTTACTGGAATACTTGGTAAATGTTGAGGAGCAGTGATGGATGGCAAGTAGGATTGACAGAACATGCCTTAGGCAGGGTAAGAATTTGGCACCCTTTAAACTGATATTAAAAATATTTGTCCAAAAATTTGCTTAAAATGTATTGTGTTATAAGTTAATTTTTTTTTCTGTTAATAAACATTGTATATGCTACTTTCTGAATATTCCCAGAAGCAGGTTTTCTATAAGCATCATAAGATGTGATTATCCAAACTAGATAATGTCTTGGGGACAAATTAAATAGTTTACAACTTAAATCATAAAGAAAGCATTGGTTTCTAATGAACAGTTGTATACCATTCATTTTTCTTTTTTGGTTTTAGAACCTGTGAGTCCCCCAGTTGGTATTTCTAGAAGTTGGCTGGTCAGGTTGATCACATAAGTTGATAGTTGCAAAAATACTCAACAAAGATAATACTACTAAGAAGCTTAGGATGCTTTCAACTTTGGTGATAGTTTTGGTATTCATGAGAAGGAGTAATTAAAAGAAAAAATTAACTAGCACTATATATCTGGGTTGGTGTCAGCGGCCTTCACCCTAAAATTAAAATCTGCTTAAAGTAGCTGCTGTTTCTGGTAGAGCACCAGGCTAGGTTTCATCACTGAGTCATTTTACTGAAAACAAACTCTGTAGGCACTTATTTGACTGAATGTTCTGTCTACTTTTACAGTGTTGTCATGACTGGATCTTACAATAATTTCTTCAGAATGTTTGACAGGAACACAAAGCGAGACATAACCCTCGAAGCATCACGAGAAAACAATAAACCTCGCACGGTTCTGAAGCCACGCAAAGTCTGTGCAAGTGGCAAGAGAAAGAAGGATGAAATAAGTGTTGACAGTCTAGACTTCAACAAGAAAATACTTCACACAGCCTGGCACCCCAAGGAAAATATCATTGCTGTAGCGACTACAAACAATCTGTATATATTTCAAGACAAAGTGAATTAGGGTTGGCATTCCTAGCAGAAGAGCCCACTTCCTGCTTAGTTGAGATAGTTGAATCTAGCATTTGTACCTAAAAAAGAGAGAGGTCCATTGTGGCGCCCCCTTCCAGTGTTTGACAATGTGCCATTCAACAACACTTTTTTATAGCTACATGGAGAAAGCTCTGTGGATTCATCACTATGGTGTTCTCCATGTCTGCTAGCCATTTAGGTAAGGATAGGGCACTTTTAATTTAAATGACTTCTTGCACCATCTTGCCTAATGGACTAGATTGGACTGTGTCAACATTGATTTACTCCACTTTTTATGCCTTCCATTGTGATGATGTCAAACACAGTGAAAGCCTCAGTCATGCTTATGGGATTTAATTGTGTATCCTCATTACTGTATCATTTGTGGGGTACACCCCGCCACCCTTTTTTAAATTAAATACAGCTCATTCTTACTGTGGCTTGTAGCATTCCTCCTCTTCTGGCCTCCTGGACTCTTCCCTTCATGTCTCTTACCCTTGCCCCTCCACCCAGTCTTGGTGGTGGTATATTAAAAAAAGAAAGAACGAAAGCACACAAAATGAGTCAGTTTGGGGTCAGTGGTAAAGGGGGGTATATATTGCGAACAAATGTTTTAACAGTTGGCTGTAATCACTCCTTGCCGTGTCTGGCACTGAAAATAAGGGAAAAAAAAACTACTACTGAATAAAAGTGACAAAGAATGGTGAATCTGGTTTTCTTTTTCTTTTTAATCTACCTCTTTAAGCCAGTATTTTGTGTCATAACTTTTGGACGAAATGAAATGAGTTTTCATTGTTGTTTTGGTATTTTTGTTAATTATTTTTAACAAGTGTTCTTTTACAAGGAATCAGAGAGGTATTGGTTCTGTATGAACATGTTTTGGATATATATTGGTATTACTAAGGATTTCACAACCTATAAATGCTATTAGAGATTTTTTTTACTGTGGTTATAAGGGTATTGGATCTGTTGTATCTACACTTATCTGTTAATGAAATTGTAAATAGGAACCAAATTTGTAGCTTCATTTTAAAAGACTTTTTACAGTACTTAATTTCATTTTTGCCTTACTAAATACTAAGACAAAGACTTAACAAGTAAAAATCTTTTTGACATTCAATCATAAAACATAACACAAAACTATCCTCAAGTGATTATCGTAGATAAAATTGACACTGCACTAAATATTTTTTTTGTATCTTACTGATATCAAATCTGAATGAAATGTACTTTGTCACAGATGTTTTTTTCTCTATTTTTGGTTTTCCAAAGCTATTAATATTAAAGACAAACTTTAAAGATACAGTGTTCGAAAAGTGCTTAATGGACTCCAACAGCTGCCTCAAATAAAAGTTTAGTAATCTGTATATTGACTACATTTCCCTAAGTGGTGATACCTTATCCAAAGATGAAGAGTACCCCTATTTTATATAGGTAGAATGTACCTTTGTCAGTCTTGCAGAAGCTTTAATGGAGAACAAATGGACTTTATTTTTAAAAGATAAATTGAGTAGGCATTTATATTATTAAAGAATAGTATGCTTTGCTTGAGCAGTAATATAACCTTGAATTTTAGAGGACTCAGTGCTTCTATATATGTCCACTACCTATTGTTCTGTTCTCATTAATGAAAAATGATTAAGCAATTTGACCATAACTTCCTCTACACTTATACAAATATTATGTCTTGTAAGTTAACATTTTTAGCACACAGGAGGAATTTTATGTAATAAAATTACTGTATCTTTTGGACTTAACACATTTGAATTTGTATTTAAATACATTGATTATATGTCTAATCATTCTTAAAATAATGGCACTTTTACTAATTTATTTGGGGATCTTGGGTGCATTCGTAATTTGTGTTACTGGTTCTTCACACTTGGAAGTGGGCTATTCTCCTGCCACCAGTATCAAACGCTGATACTCTGTCTCTGAGCAGGCAATTTTCCAGATCTTTTTGGAAGATTGTTTCCCTAAAGTTTGGGTGTAGATCTTGGGATAAAACGTCAAACAGCTCTTGGAATTTTTTAAATTTAGCAGTAGCTATAATGATTCTCATTCATGACACTAAAGGTTAGTTTTTTTATATTTAAGGGAAACATTGCTAAAATTAAAATGCCTCTATAAAGGAATGCTATATTATAAATTATTGTAACAATATTCTTAACTATCAATTTTTAATTTCTTTGGTGTAGCAAACTATAAGCCCAGCCACTCATGGTCATGGTTAATCTTTTTATTAATAAAAATTATACTTAGAATAAACTTAGTCTTGTCAACTTGCTTGTATTCTATTCTCTTGATACCTACAAACATATTCTACTTTTGTCGTAACCTTTTTAAAAAATAATATGAAAACTCATTCTGTTAATCTCCTTTGATCTTTCTTTAGTGGCTGGGCATTAGTTACTTTATAAGTCTGTATATCAATACGTTTTTATATAACTACTGGATATTAATCTTTTTTGTGAAGCTGTTAGTCTTGGAATAAAAGAAATACACTTTTCCTTTCAAATTAAGTGAGGATTTTTCCGTTTACAGTTATTTCTAAAGAAAACTAGAAATGAAAATGTTTTTCATAGAAAATTATATGTGAAAGCTAAAACTGATAAAAGTATTTTTAGTGAAATATTTTTAGGGAACATTGCTTCAGTGTGCTTTTTTCTACCATATACAGTAAATTCAAGTGGAGATAGTAATGTTCACTTTAGAAAGAACAAAATCAAGTTCTCCCTCTCCCCCCAAAGAAAAGATGTATGCTAGGTAATCCAGACTCAAGTCATTTTTCTTTAGTATTTGGGAACTTAAGTATCTGTTCAGATGGTTGATAATTTAATTGTGTATGCATTACCATGGTTAAAAATGTTTTTTACACGCCGCCCCTACCCCCCACCCCCCAAGCTTGGAAACTGACCTTGCTTCATTGGGTAATTATGCATATGAAGTCAAGACATTATAAATCAATTTAGTATAACTCGAATGTTTGGTGCATTTACAAAGTCATGGGGTGTTCTCAAATGCTGGAGATATTTTTTAATTTTTTTTGGAGATATTTTTTAAGTGTAATGATCAATTGAATTTTTTCTACTTGACATTTCATTGCATAGTGGTATTAGACTTTGTATCCTATAAGAATTAAGAAATACCCACTTTATCGGCTTAAATAAATTTTATATATATATATATATTTATATTTATATATTTATATATATACAAGCCTAAGTGACCCTTAACAACCAAACGACTGGAGTGACCAGTCACTATGACACACACTGGTCAATGGGGGCAGACTCTCAATGCAGGAGCTGCCCCCTGGTGGTCAGTGTGCTCCCACAGCAGGAACGCTGCTCAGCCAGAAGCCAGGCTCATGGCTGGCATGCACAGCTGCGGAGGCGGGAGTGACAGCAGTGGCGGCAGGTGCAGTGGGGACAGGGTGAACGGGAGCAGAGCGGCGCCTGGCCCCATCCCTTCTATCCCATAAGCCTGCAGTTACAGTCTCTGGAAAATGGTTGAAGTGTGGCCACTGGGCTCCTGGAACTCTGCCTGGAGCATCAAAATCAAATCTCATCTGTTACCTATTGCTCCAGAGCTACAGAGGAAGGCAGCAATATAACAGTGGCCACAAGATAGCAACTGACAGGGTAAAAATCAGAGATGGATAGGAAGGGTGGGGGCATGGGCAACAGAGCACCCTGCCCACCAAGATCCCTAACTTTGTATTGTTCACCTTGGAGCACCTCTTATCCAGCTCCAAGTGGTGGAAAGTATTCAGCACGGCCCAAGGGGACCTCCCGGCTTGCAAGGTGCGACCCTGCCGCAGAAGGGACATTTGGAAATACTTTTTCAGGAAGCTGCAGGGAGGAGGACAGATGCCCCACTTGACTTCCTCGTGGCTCACAGGGACGTGGAAACTCCCTGGGCACATGGGTGCGGGCTCCTGATTTCCTTTCAATGTGCACGAATCTGTGCACCGGGCCACTGGTAACATATAAAAGGTCCTCCTAACACAGTCCCTAACAAACACAAGGCACTACAAAGATTAGTTTCCTCCAAAAGGAATTTGGTGACCTAAACTGGCATAACGAGAAAAGCTAGTATTTGCAGTTTTTAATGTTTTACACTTGTTAATTACCATTATGTGAACAGCAACAAGTTATTTGAGGACTTTCCCACTAGGGGGCAACAGTCAAGTCTTCAAAAGGATTTACCAGGTATTGAGAACAAACAGGTTGTTTCCTGGAAGAACTTCATAATTAAAAACAAAATTGGGAACTAAATAAAGAGGAAATCCAAAACATTTATGCTCAAATAACACGACCCTGGAGTGAGAACTTGAAGGCCCAGTAATGGAGGGAGAACCCAAATGTCAATATGATGTCATATTTTAATGCAGAAGCAGCAAAAATTAAATTGGAAGTTTTGGGCTGCCCTTTCTTTCAATCAGAGATTACTCAGTCTGCCTACCCCTTTGCAAAATCAGATCCTTATTAGCTTTCTCCTTATAAGAACAAGAATTTCATGTTGCACATTTATGCTAATAAAACTTAGGACTGTCAATTCCTTTTAAAACTTATATGGTCTGAATACATGTTCAGAAAGTACCAAAAAAAAAAAAGAACAACCCACCAGTAATCTAATTCAGAACCACCATTCATGTTTGCATATTTTTTATTCTCTTGTGAGTATACATTTTTAATGGAATTGTGTATACAGTTTAATGTCCTGTTTCTCCACAACTGTATTTTGAGCAGTTTCCTATATCAAATATTTTCTTTAAGCAAGATTTTCTTCTAGCCTCACATTTATGGATCATCTGTTATTTAGCCAGTCCCTGTTGTCAAGACTGATTTTTGTTTTCATTTTTGCAAGTTTAAGCATTGGAGTAGTAAACATGCATGCCAGTTGTGATGTGTAAGATTTTTAGGTGACATTCCTAGAAATAAAGTCAGATTTCCCTTCCAAATATGGAAGTTGCATCACAAGTGCAACGGGGTTTTGAATGTCTTTTCATTGTAAGGTTGAGGAGATGCCATGGGAAATTAGCCTATGGTAAAACTGGTTTTGTTATATGTCATTTCACTGTGGGCCCAAGAACCTATCAACACTTAAAATCCCATGTTTTACCTTTGTCAATATGAAAAAGTTAAAAATAACACAGTTTGTTTTTTCATATTTCTAACCAGATATTAATATGTATAATCTGGATACAGACCTTTATCAGATATGTGCTTTATAAGTATTTCCTCCCAGTCTGAGGCTTGTCCTTCATTCTCTTAACAGCTTTTTGAAAAGCAGAAATTCTAAATTCACAAAGTCCACTTTACCAACTTTTTCTTTAATGCATTATGCTTATCTAAGAAATCTGCCTAACTTAAAGTGGTAATAAAAGTTTAATAGTATTCAGTTGTTACATTTAGGGCTGGGATCCATTTGAATGTATCATAAAATTATGCATCATTTTCCTATGCACCTTTGTCAAAACATCAGTTGACACTTACGTCTCTGAACTATTCCATTAGTTGGTGCTTTCACCCATCCTGCATTGCCTCGATTGCTTTAGCTTTACATAAGCAAGTAATCCAACCTTTTTTTTCTTCAAAATTGTCTTGCTATTTCAGTTCCTTGGCCTTTTCATAGACGTTTTAGAATCAGCCTGTTAACAAGAAAACAAATACCAACTTTGATTTTGATGATGATTGCATTGAATCCATAAACCAGTTCGGGGAGAGTGGACATCTTAATATTTGTCCTGCAATCCATGAGTACAGCATATTGCTCCATTGATGCAGGTCTTTGATTTCTTTTATCAGTGTTTTGTTTCTTTAGCATTCAGATCTTGCACAAAAATTGTTAGTATCTCAAAGTTTATGTGTTGCTATTACTGTGTTATTTTAAAATTTCAATTTCTAGTTCATACATAATAGCTAGAAATACAATTGATTTTTTAAAATATATTTTTATCGATTTCAGAGAGAAAGGGAGAGATAGAAACATCAATGATGAGAATCATCGATCAGCTGCCTCCTGCATAGGGAATGAGCCCACAACCCAGGCATGTGCCCTGACCAGGAATTGAACTATGACCTCCTGGTTCATAAGTCAATGCTCAACAGCTGAGCCACACTGGCCAGGCGACTTTTGTTTATTGACCTTATATCCTGACTCCTTGCCAAATTAACTTACATATATCTTTTAAAAGTTTTCTACTTAGTCATGTTATCAGATTATTATCCTATATAATAAAAGGCTAATATGCAAATAGACTGAACAGCAGAACGACTGGTCCCTATGATGTACACTTCGGTGGCCTACCAGCCCAATCTACCCCGACTGCCCCCCCCCCCAACCACAGGCAGCCCCTCCCCACAGCTGGCCATGCCCCTAATCCCCCCCCCCCTCAGGCATTGAGCGTCTGCCTCCCCCAAGGCCACTTGTTCTCCACAGGGCAAGGCCGCTCCAGTGGGTGAGCTGCACCCATATCTATATCGTCCTGGACAAGACGGCCTGCAAGATCAACCTGGCCAAGTTCACCCATGGCAAGTGCTCCACCCTCATCGTGACTCACCTGGCAGCCAGAGCCTGGCCATCCTGCTGCTGGACAACGTCAACTTCAGCTTCCCAGCCAAGGGCAAGCGCTTCCGACACCAGTGGGTGGTGTGGCCCAGGCTGGCCGCACAGCCTGCTCCTTGGTGGCCCCAGATGAGGTCCCCTACCTGCTGGACCTGCACCTGTTCCAGGGCCGTGCCCTCATCCTCTCCCGCCCCCACGAGGAGCCCTCAGGTGCGGTCGGCGTGGACGGCTGCTGGGCCGGGTGCCACAGAGCGTGGTGGACGGCGAGGACTGCGGCCTGCGGAGCACCCTGGAGGCGTCCCTGGAGCTGCGGGGCCTGGGCCGCGTGGCCGACAACGCCCAGCAGCAGTCCGTGCGCTGTGGCCGGCGCCCTGGCCAGAGTCCATCAAGCGGCCAAGGAGCTGGCCTCCCGGGGTGGGCCTGCACCCCCTCTTCAGCTCGAGCTTCAAGGAGGAGGAGCTGCAGCGGCTGAGGCTGGTGGACAGCATCAAGCAATACCGCTCATGGGTGACCATCTTTGAGATCAACGCCTCCAGCCGGGACCTGAGCAGCCAAGTGATGCGGGCCAAGCGGCAGGACTGCAAGGCCATCACCAGTTCCAGCAGGGCCGGCAGGAGCGCCAGGAGGGCCTGGCTGGCCCAGCCCAGAGCTGCCCAGCGCGGCAGGTGGAGCAGCCTGGGGGGGGGGGGGGGGGGAAGAGGAGGAGGAGGAGGAAGGAGGAGGGAGAGAGCGTGGAGGGACGTCTTCACAGAGGTCGTGAGCTGGAAACAGCAGCAGCCAGGACCTGAGCGGGGAGACAAGAAGCAGAAGGAAGAGGCCCAGCCGCTGGACCAGGATTTCTATGTCCCCTATCGGCCCAAGGACTTTGACAGTGAACGGGGCCTGAGCGTTGGTGAGGACAGGGGCACCTTTGAGCAGCAGGTGGCTGGCGCTGTCCTGGACCTGATGGGGGACGAGGCCCAGATTCTGACCAGGGACCGGCAGCAGCTCAAGTGGGACTGGAAGAAGAAGTGGTTTGTGGGACAGTCAGGACAGGAGGACAAGAAGATCAAGGCAGAAAGTGGTCCCTACATCAGCAGCTCCTACAAGCGGGACCTCTACCAGAAGTGGAAGCAGAAACAGAAAATCGCTATACACTCAACGCCTCAGCCCCAGCGGCCGCCAGCAGTCGGCCCTGTTGTTGGCGCTGTTTCGGCCCCATCCCGTGGGGGCATGTGCAGGAGGCAACCCATTGATGTGTCTTTCTCAAATCCATGTTTCTCTGTCTCTCGCCTTCCCTTCTACTCCAAAAATCAATGAAAAATGTCCTCAGGTAATTAACAACAGAAAAATATGCATACATACACACATATACATGAATATTGGGGGGCTGTGGGGTGGGGCCCCACCGGTGCACAAATTTCATGCACCAGGACTCTAGTTGAAATAATAAATGTTTTATTTCTTTCTAGTCTTTCCAATTTCCTTTTCCAGTGCCTTTTATGTATTTCTTTTCTCTTGTCCTGCTGCACTGGTTAGACCTTCCAATGATGGTGAAAGGAGCTGTGAGATGAGACACAGCCTTCCCTCGTCACCCATATTATAGGGCAACATTCAGCATTTTACCATTAAGTATGTTTGTTGTAAGATTTTTGTAGATGGCCTTTGTCAGGTTGAGTAAATTCTTTTAATCCTATCTTTTTCAGAGTTATTGACCATGAACAGATGTTGGGTTTTGTCAGCTCTTTTTTCTGTATCTATTGAAATGATCATGTAGTTTTCCTTCATAATGTCAATATGGCGAATTACATTGAATTTCGATTGTGGGATCAGGCTTGCATTCCCAGAATATTACTGGATTCTTTCACTAGTATTTTATTATTTTGCATCAGTGTTCATGAATGATACTGTCTCCAGTTTATCTTTTTTTAATGTGAAATGTTCTATTTTCCATATTTTATTTTTATTTTATTTTGTGTTAATTCTCACCTGAGTGGAAGAGAGAGGGAAAGACAGAGAGAAACATCTATGTGAGAGAAACACATCGATTGGTTGCCTCCTGCATGAGCCCTGGCCAGGACTCGGCTGGGAGGACCCTGCAACCAAGGTACATGCCCTTGATCGGAATCGAACCCAGACTCTTTGGTCCGCAGGCCGACATTCCATCCACTGAGCCAAACTGGACAGGGCTATATTTTTATTGATGTTAGAGGGGAAGGGAGAGAGAAACATCAGTGATGAGAGAGAATCATTGATAGGCTGCCTCTTGTATGCCCCCTACACCACAATCATGGTGTATGTCCTTGACCGGAATGGAACCCGGGACCCTTCAGTCCACAGGCTGACACTCTACCCACTAAGCCAAACCAGATATGGCTCTATTTTATCTCTTAAAGTCATTGTCTGGTCATTGTAATATTGACTTTATAAAATGAGTTTCCCTCCTCTATTTTGGAAGAATGTGGGTAGAATTTATATCATTTCCTCCTTAAATAGTGGGTAGAATTCACCAGTGATGCCATTTGGCCTTTATTGAAAATTTTTATCTGAATTCAATTTTTAAATAGACATAGAATGTACAGATTATCTATTTCTTCCTAAATGAGGTTTGCCAGTTTGTCTTTCAAGTAAATTGTCCATTTCATCTAAGTTGTCAGATTTAGGAACATTCTTTTATAAACTTTTGTCTTAGTCTGGTCAGGCTGCTATAACAAAATACCATAGACTTTTTGTTTGTTTGTTTTGTGGTCAAGCCAAAGAGTTAATTTCATTTATGGTTAGGAAATCCTCCAACCTAAGATGAGAAAAAGGGATTTTATGTTCACTTTTTACATGTAATGCTTTTAATATGAACTAAGGCCCGATGCACAAAATTTGTGCAAGGGGCTCAGCCCTCACAGCCCCGGCTTCGTCCGTAAGGTCGTTCAGCTGTCCAGTCTAATTAGCATATTACGCTTTCATTACTACAGATAATGGAACTGAATTTCCCGTAAGAAGTGCAAGGATATGTAGTTCAGGAGAATTTCTTTTCTTTAATGGAATCAGTATCTGTGGGGCTTGGCAGTAGAGTTCCCCTCACAACACCTCAATTTTGAGTGCAGACTGCATCCCAGCAGTCACCACCGCCCCGGGTCAGCACAGAGAAGCCCGTCCCCCAGCGATACACATTCAGAGGGCACTGCAGCCCTTCTGTTCCAGCCTGAGGTCTCCAGAGCACACTGCTGTCACTTCTCTGGAAGCCTCAGATCCTGTGCAAGAACACAGGTCCACAGGCGCGACCTGAAGTATGAGGTGCAACTGCCGCTTCACTAAAAGCTTCCTGTGGTAGTGTGGAGCCAGCCTGTCCCCGTACTTTGGAAATATTTTCAGGTTGTAATGATGTAAACATAGATACGTTTTATTTCTATCAATTCAATGCCAGAGAGAGCACTTTATGCCAGACAGTGTCATTGGAACCAAAAATAAATTCCCAAAGTTAAAATTTT
>NW_005871196.1:2515743-2519133 GCF_000147115.1 Myotis lucifugus
TTCAACCCACGTCCCTGTTCATGGAGTGGCACTGACAGCTTTGATGCTCTACTTATGACTCTGCTGGAAGGAAGCAGGGGAAGGACTTGTGGATGGTATATAAAGTCTACAGTAGTGTACAGTAATGTTCTAGGCTGTCACACTCACCCACCCCGCACTCACCAACTCACCCAGAGCTTCTTGTCCTGCAAGTTCCATTCATGATAAGTGCCCTACACAGGTGTAGCATTTTTAAATCTTTTATACCATAATTGTACTACCTTTTCTATGTTTACATACACAAATACTACTCATTGTTACAGTTGCCTACAGTATCCACTACAGTAACATGCCGTACAGGCTTGTAGCCTAGAAGCAGTAGGCTATACCAGCCGTGGGCAAACTACGGCCCGCGGGCCGGATCCAGCCCGTTTGAAATGAATAAAACTAAAAAAAAAAAAAAAAAAAAGACCATACCCTTTTATGTAATGATGTTTACTTTGAATTTATATTAGTTCACACAAACACTCCATCCATGCTTTTGTTCCGGCCCTCCGGTCCAGTTTAAGAACCCATTGTGGCCCTCGAGTCAAAAAGTTTGCCCACCCCTAGGCTATACCATCTAGTCTAGGCTATATCACATGGGTTTGTGTAAGTGCACTCTGAACTCTGAGCATGCCAAATTTCTGATTACCGTAGGCTGTCTCCTTTAAGTCTTAGTTCAAATGTCTTCTCCTCAGAGAGCTTTCCCCAGACTAAAGCTAGTCCACTCCCCCTAAGTCTCAATCACCAACCCCCAGGCCTTTTCTTTTCTTCATGGCACTTGTTACTAGCTGACATTATGTCAATCATTCATTTCAAAATTATCTGTATCACGAATGAAACAGGAAGAGGCCTTGTCTGACTTCTTAACTTTCTTTAACTGCAGTGGTCTGGATTCCAAAACATGCCTAGCACTTAATAAATGCACAAAGAATATTTTATTGACTGAATAAATACATGCTGGCTTTTAAAAATATATATATATATTATTGATTTTTTACAGAAAGGGAGAGGGAGAGGGATAGAGAGTTAGAAACATCGATGAGAGAGACACATCAATCAGCTGCCTCCTGCACACTCCCACCGGAGTGCCCGCAACCCAGGTACATGCCCTTGACCGGACTCGAATCTGGGACCCTTCAGTCCGCAGGCCGACACTCTATCCGCCGAGCCAAACCGGTTAGGGCCATGCTGGCTTTTTTATCAGTTCTCTGGAACCTTGTCCAAGATACAATTCCTTATAGGTAAAATGGCACTAATAATGATACTTAACTCATAAGGTTGTAATGGGATCAATTGAGGAACATATGTAAAATACCTAGCAGAGTCCCTGGCACTAAACAGTAGCTGTTATGATTTTGGCATTTTAAAAATATATACATTTTTAATTGATTTTAGAGAGGAAGGGAGAGGGAGAGATAGAAACGTCAATGAGAGAGAATCATTCATCGGCTGTCTCCTGCACGCCCCACACTGGGGATTGAGCCTGCAACCCAGGCACATTCCCTGACCAGGAATTGAACCGTGACCTCCTGGTTCATAGGTCAACACTCAACCACTGAACCATGCTGGCCAGGCTGATGTTGGCATTTTTAATGATGATGTGATATTTTGTAATATATTCATTGAAGGAAATTTTCACTGCATGTAAATTCTAGGTTGACTTTTATACTTTTAGCAATTGAGATACCAGTATTTTCTGTCTTCCATCGTTTCCAGTAAGAAGTCTGCTGTATTCTTATCTTCGTCTATAAATTACATTGTTTTTTGTTGTAGCTTTTGTTTTTCTCTATATCATTGTTCCCCCTCCCCTCCCCCCCCCCACATTTGAGTACAATGTGCCTTAGTATGGTTTTCTTTTTTTTTTTTTTTAATATATTTTATTGATTTTTTACAGAGAAGAAGGGAGAGAGATAGAGAGTTAGAAACACCGATGAGAGAGAAACATCGATTAGCTGCCTCCTGCACATCTCCTGCTGTATTCTTATCTTCGTCTATAAATTACATTGTTTTTTGTTGTAGCTTTTGTTTTTCTCTATATCATTGTTCCCCCTCCCCGACGCTCTATCCACTGAGCCAAACCGGTTTCGGCAGTATGGTTTTCTTCATGTTTTTCCTGCTTGGAGTTTTTTGAGTATTTGGTAAGCATGGGATCATATATTTCATCAATTTGAGAAATTTTTCTTCAAAGGAATTATTTATTTAATGGTTTTCTCTATAGTTTCATTTGCTCTCCTTCTAGGACTTCCAATTATATGTATGTTTGACTTTTTGATAACATCCTATAGGTTACTGAGGGTCTGTTCATTTTCCCCCCATCATTTTTCTCTGTGTTCTTTTTAAATGGATTCTATTGCTTTGTCTTCAAGTGCACAAGTCTTCTGCTATACCCATCCAGTTCCTCAGCCACACTAGACACCTATCAAGTACTCAACAGCTACAGATGGCTAGTAGCAACTCTGTTGGAAATCACTAGTCTCAAATATCTTTTACTCTAGAGATAGGTTAGACCCACATGAAGTCATGACTTTTCTGGGGTCTCTACTGGGGTTTTCATTGACACTCCAATTTGTCTTAACATAACAAATATATTCCATTTCTGAGTAATTTCCATCCCTGGAAATTTCATCTTGCAGTTCCCCATGTATTCTTTGCTTATGGAGTTTCATTCTATGCTTGCATGGCTTAGTATTAAGCAAAGAATAAAATGGATCAATATACAGATTTATTTTTCATGCACCGGTCGCTTCTGTTCAACAACTTCCAGTCATCTTACCTCCCTAGATGCAAACTCTGTCTCTTCTTCTCATCAAGTCTGCCAAACTCTGCTTTTGTTTCTCTTTTTTATTTTTAAATATATTTTTTTATTGATTTCAGAGAGGAAGGGAGAGGGAGAGAGAGATAGAAACATCAATGATGAGAGAGAATCATTGATCAGCTGCCTCCTGCACGCCCCCTACTGGGGATCGAGCCGCAACCCAGGCATGTGCCGTTGATCAGAATCGAACCGAGGACCTTCCAGTCCGCAGGCTGACACTCTATCCACTGAGCCAAACCGGCTAGGGCTATTTCTCTTTTTAAATTTTATTTTCTGTCCTAGTGACTTATCCAAAATATCATAGATTTTGATGAATTAATTAATATTTCTACCACTATTATACATAAATGATGAAATTATACACCGTAGAGTAATTTTTGCAACATATTTTACTTTAATAGTTATATCCATGTTCTGACTAATTTGTTTATGACAATAATATACCTGTTTCAACGGGGAAACAGCTTAATTCGCCATAATTACACAATTTATAACAGGAATATTTCTTTCATATTTACACTACCTAAAATAAAACCTTAGTCTGAAGAAAA
>NW_005871196.1:2519360-2526276 GCF_000147115.1 Myotis lucifugus
CCTAGTACACTGCTGGTGGGAATGCAGACTGGTGCAGCCATTATGAAAACAGTATGGAGTTTCCTCAAAATATTAAATATGGACCTGCCATTTGATCCAGTGATCCCACTTCTAGGAATATATCCTAAGAAACCCTAAACACCATCAGAAAGAATATATGCACCCCTATGTGCATAGCAGCATTATTTACAATAGCTAAGATTTGGAAACAGCCCAAGTGCCCATCAGTACATGAGTGGATAAAAAAGCTGTGGTACATCTACACAATGGAATACTATGCAGCAGTAAAAAAGAAGAATCTCTTACCCTTTGAGACAGCATGGAAGGACCTGGAGAGTATTATGCTGAGCAAAATAAGCCAGTGAGAGAAAGACAAGTATCACATGATCTCACTCATATATGGAATCTAAGTAACAAAATAAACTGATGAACAGAAAGGATCCAGAGTCATGGAAGCATAGAACACAGTGTGGAATCTCGGAGAGAAGGTGGGGGAAGTTGGGTGGATGGGAGGTGATCAACCAAAGACCGTGTGTGTGTGTGTGTGTGTGTGTGTGTGTGTGTGTGTGTATGTGTATGCATAACCCATGGATCTGGGGCGGGGAGGTGGGGCAGACCTAAAGTAGGGGGGGACAGGGGCTGGCTTGAGGAGGTTGATGGGGGGAAAAGTATATGTAATACTTTCAACAATATAGATATTAAAAAAAATCCCAAACAAGAGAATGACTACACATTTTAGTGGAAATTCTGGACAATGACAATAAAATTTGTAGTATGTTAACAACAGAATATAAAGGAAGAAATATCTAGTAAGAGGCATTAGTTCAAAAGTTGTAAACTCATTCATTTCTTATAACTAATCAATGTATCATTTTGATCTCTTAATTTAAAAGTAAATTATATTAAAGCAGGATATATAATAAATTCATCTTCTATTGCTTCCAAGCAAATCACCACAAACTTAGAGGGTTAAAACAACACAAACTTATTATTTCACAGTTCTGTAAGTCAGAAGTCCAGTGGTCTTGGCTGGTTTCTCTCCTTCAAATTTCACAATGATGAAATCAAAATCATTGATCATCTGGGAAAGAAAGGGTAGGGGCAAAAGGGAGAAATTAAAAAGGGCACTAGGGCCCTGACTGGTTTGGCTCAGTGGATAGAGCATCGGCCTGCAGACTCAAGGGTCCCAGGTTCGATTCCGGTCAAGGGCATGTACCTTGGTTGCGGGCACATTCCCCCAGTAGGGAATGTGCAGGAGGCAGCTGATCGATGTTTCTCTCTCATCGATGTTTCTAACTCACTATCCCTCTCCCTTCCTCTCTGTAAAAAAATCAATAAAATATATATATTAAAAAGGGCACTAGGGAAATGTTGGTGATGATGGATATGTTCACTATCTTGATTGTGGTGGTGGTTTCACAATGTACACACATAGTCCAAGGTCGTCAAATTGTGTATTTAGAAATATGTGGTTTGTTGTATGTCAATTATTGTGGGGGGAAAGGATGTTTCAAGTAAAAATTCCACAGCCAACAGGCCAATCTTCCAACAGGCCAACCTTTTAGAAATGCATTATCTTAGGAATGCTATCCTCAGAAAAGTTCAGCTAGCCAGAGAAATTGCATAAATTGTGGCAATGGGACCCATAATGTGCAGTGAATATATAACTACAGAATTGAAACTAAAACAATGATGTAATGTTGTAGGTTACTTTATTGTTCCCAATTCTTCATCCTCCCAGAATCTATTCTTTTTGCAAATTCACTTTGCAGGTGTCTATCTGACTTGCTTTGGCCAACAGAATGTGCATGAAATGATAGTTCAGAGCTGCATTTACTCATTCTTTTCGAGCTTCTTTCACCACAGTGAGAGGAACATGCCCTGACCAACCCATGGTCCAAAGAAGATGACCGACAGGGGAGCAGAACTGGACCACCTTTCACTTTGAAACTAAATACATCTGAGCAAAGTCTATATTAACTATCCTTCAGATGCATGAGAGAGAATTAATGTTTCTTGTTTAAGGCAATGAGTTGGGGTGGTTTGCTATGCGGCATGATTGTGGCAGTTTTTATCGGATACATACATTGATATATAAACTCTAATAATGTTGAAATTAATAATTAACAAAAGTTGGTTGTGGTGGGGAAAAGGGAGAAAAGAGAGAGGGCAAGATATACTATCTTATGTAAACTCATCAAATTTATCATATTAAGTTGATGAGTCAAGTGACAGATATACAACTCTATCTAAAACTACAAAAGTAAATATTGAGTATGATCAACTAAAAATTAGGTAGGTAGTTGAGGGAAAGGTGGAAGAAGAGGACTTATACTAATTTCATTATTGCTCCTTTCTGGGCATTAAAAGAAACTGTCTAAAGAAATACAGATTAGCCCTAGCCAGTTTTGCTCAGTGGATAGAGCATCAGCCTATGAACTGAAGGGTCCCAGGTTCAATTCCAGTCAAGAGCATGTACCTGGGCTGCAGGCTCCATCCCTGGCCGTGGTTGGGGCACTTGCAGGAGGCAACCAGTCAATGTGTCTCTCTCACATTGATGTTTCTCTCTCTCTGTCTCTCCCCGTTCCTTCCACTCTCTCGAAAACTCAATGGAAAAATATCCTAGAGTGAGGATTAATAAAAAACAAAACAAAGAAATAGAAATTAGCCCTAACCAGTTTCTCAGTGGTTAGAACATAGTCCTGTGGACTGAAAGGTCCTGGGGTTGATTCTGGTCAAGAGCATGTACCTGAGGCCCTAGCTCAGTGGTCGGCAAACTCATTAGTCAACAGAGCCAAATATCAACAGTACAACGATTGAAATTTCTTTTGAGAGCCAAATTTTTTAAACTTAAACTATTGTTGTTAACTTAATTAGGGTACTCCTAAGGCTTAGGAAGAGCCACACTCAAGGGGCCAAAGAGCCGCATGTGGCTCGCGAGCTGCAGTTTGCCGACCATGGCCCTAGCTGGTTTGGCTCCGTGGATAGAGTGTTGGCCTCCAGACTGAAGGGTCCCAGGTTCAATTCTGGTCAAGGACACATGCCCAGGTTGTGGGCTCGATCCCTAGTAGTGGGTGTGCAAGAGGCAGCTAGCTGATCAATGATTCTCTCTCATCATTGATGTTTCTCTCTCTTCCTCTCCCTTTCTCTCTGAAATAAATAAAAAACATATTAAGAGCACGTACCTGGGTTGCAAGCTCGATCCCCGGCTCCAGTCAGGGCACATGTGAGAGACAAACAGTCAATATGTCTCTCTCACATTGATATTTCAATGTTTCTCTCTCTGTGTCTCTCCCCTTCCCTTCCATTCTCTCTCTTAAAAAATAAAAATCAATGGAAAAGACTATCCTCAGGTGAGGATTAACAAAAAACAAAAAAGGGAAGAAATAGAAATGAAAAGAATTATATAAATATATAGTTATAAAGGCAAATCACTAAACAAATGTAAAAATTTCAAGTTTTAAGATGAAATATGGTGTAAAACAAATCGGCCCACAATGAAAGATACTTTAAGATATAAAATAACAATATTAAATCCAAATACATTTATATTATCAATAGAAGCAAATGTGTTAAATGATTCTATCAAAAGAAAAAAAAAAACACCTCTAGCTAGGCTCTAAAGCAAAGACTACTTTTTGCAGTTATCAAGTTATACACCTAATGGGAAGTGATTCAGAAAGTGGAAAATTAACGGAATGGGTAAAGGTACAATCAGAATGTTGTAACTAAACAAAAAACCAACAACAGCAATAACAAAACCAGCATCATCATTTTAATATCAGAAAGGTTCAGCTGAGGGCAAAATTATGACCACAATGATAAAGAGACAGTTATGAATATCTATGCATCAACTATAATGAAAGGAGAGAGAAGAAATAGAAACATATTAGGAGTAGAAGGTATTAACACACAAAGAGGAGGAAAATATAAATGTCCCTTCTTCTCTAAAATAAAAATATATT
Organism: Myotis lucifugus; assembly: GCF_000147115.1. NCBI lineage: Eukaryota > Metazoa > Chordata > Mammalia > Chiroptera > Vespertilionidae > Myotis > Myotis lucifugus. The sequence goes on from NW_005871196.1 coordinate 2,523,326, forward strand.
TTGCTCACCCAGCATGGCTCAGTGGTTGAGCATCGACCTATGAACCAGGAGGTCCTGGTTCAATTCCCAGTCAGGACCCATGCCCAGGTTGTGGGCTTGATCCCCAGTGTGGGGTGTGCAGGAGGCAGACGATCAATGATTCTCTCTCATCATTGAAGTTTCTATCTCTTTCTCCCTCTCTCTTCCTCTCTGAAATCAATATATATCAAGCCTGATACCCTGAACATAGAAGCTATATACCTTCTTTTCAAATACTCTTGGAACATTCCCCCAAAGGAACCATATATTAGGCTTCAGAGAAAAAGTAAGAATCTCTAAACCAGAAATAATACAAAAATACACTATGGCCAGGGAAAATTCTTAAATATCCAAATAATTAAAGAAAGAATGAAAAAAGCATCAAATATAAGAAGTTAGGAAAAGATGAGGAGTGATGGCTAATGAGAAAAGGGTTTATTTTTTGGGTGACAAAAGTGTTCCAAAATTAGATTGTGCTGATAGCTTAATGACTCTGAATATAATAAAAGCACTGAATTGTGATTAATTTTATAGTAGGTGAATTATATCTCAATGAAGCTGTTAAAAAGAGTTAAGAATAATACAGTTAGGAAGAAGCAATTAGATTTGCGTCAATAAAATAGATAAACCATTAGGTAATATAATCAAGAAAAAAATGGAGGACAAATAACACAAAATAAGAAATAAAGGTAACATCCCACAGAAACAAAACTAACCTCCCTAAAAACACTAGGTCTGTATGCTTCCTTAGGGGAACTGTTTCTTTAGGGGAACCAATCCTTAAAATGTAATTTTAACTTCATCTACTTGACTATAGAAAAGGAAACTTACTAATATTTTTAATAAAGTGACCATAAGATTATACAAAACTCAAAAAATCTTAAGAAATGTTTTTGCCCTAGCTGGTTTGGCTCAATGGATAGAGCATAGGCCTGTGGACTGAAAGGTCCCAGGTTCGATTCCAGGTCAGGGCACATACCTGGGTTTCGGGCTGGATCCCCAGTAGGGGGCGTGCAGGAGGCAGCCCATCAATGATTCTCTCTCATCATTGATGTTTCTATTGCTCTCTCCCTCTCCCTTCCTCTCTAAAATCAATAAAATATATTTTAAAAAAAGAAATGTTTAAGACATTTTTCAAAAAGCAACTTTTAAAAGAAAAACAGTAAAAGAAGAGACATCATAGTCTGAATGGGAAAACATCTTTGTAAATATGTCAGTTATTCCCTTGATTAATCTACTAATTGAAAACATTTCCAACCAAAATCTTAAAAGAATTTGCAATGAGATTTGACAAATCAATCCTCTTTAGAAACGTTTTAGTATGAAGTTTTTCAAATATATACAAAAATAAGAAGACTAGTTTAATATATTCATCACCTAGCTTCAATAATTACCAACATATGGTCAACTTTGGACAAGTCCATTTTAAAGTTGCAAAGTAATTAGGAAAATTTTCAAAAAGACAAATGAGAAGACACTTGCTCTAGTATTTATCTAACAGAACTACTGTAGAGAGTCCTTGAACAGACTCACATTTTTGTGGGAATTTAGGCTATAAAACCCAATTTCATCGGTGTGGAAAAGGACGATTAAAAATTAATATTATTGGATCAACTGATTACTCACTTAGGAAGACTGAAGTAATTTACAACACAACAAAAATAAATTTCAAAATTGAATTAAGGTCGAAGTAGAAAAATTAAACCTCTAAGAAAATTAGAAAAACTTACAAGGAATAATTCACAATCTCGGTGTGAGGTTACTTCCAAGTCATATAAAAATAATCGAGTTGATCACGTGAAGTTTTTAAACGCCTGCAGAGTAATACAAAGTAAAAGACAGTGACCGCCGGAGAGAAACGCGCGCCACGCGTAAACCAGGGCGAGGGCAGGGCAGGCGCAGAGGCCGGCGACACGGAGTGGGGGGTGGGGGGTGGGGTGGGGGGCCTGATGTGCGCGGGGAAGCAGCGCCCGCGCCCGGGGACAGGCTTCCCGAGTCAAGCCCCAGAAGTGAGTTTGGCGACGGGACCTGGGTGATTATTTTCTTCTCGATGTTTTCCTGAAATTTTCCATTTCTTTTTTCACAATGATCGCGTGTAACGTTTGTAATTAAAACTGTTGAAACTCTTGAACAACTGAAAGGCTGGTCTGCCTGATACTGCTCAGGTTTTACCAGCTTTATTTCAGGTTGATGACAGGGAGGCACTGGGTCTTTTCTCCCTTTGCCAGGAGCATCACCTCTGACAGAAGTGAGGCCTCGCCGACGTGAACACGGAAATGAGCGCTCACGGGTGGATAAAACAATGTTGATCCGTGGGTGTGGGAGACGTGGGAGCCGGCACAGGAGCACCTCGCGCTTCCTCATTGCACGCTTCCACCGCATCCCGGTTCCAGCCGCGTAACTCACCGTCCCGCCGCCGCCAGACTCGCAGGAACACATTCCCGGCGCGCGCGTCAGCGTGCCTCCCGCGTCTCCACGTCCGTGTCCGCCGGGAACGCCCCGCGCCGCCCCGCCCCGCCCCCGCCGCCCCTGCTGGTGGTGTTGTCGTCACGTGGCCGGGGCGGGCTCTGACGTCAAGGGCGGGGAGGGACTGCGCAGGAGCAGAAAAGGGGGCGGGGGACTCGGCTTGTTGTGTTGCTGTCCGAGAACCGGAGGCAGTCCGCTGCGGCCACCGCTCCTCCAGCCGCCCGACAATGTCGTCTCATTTAGTAGAGCAGCCACCGCCCCTGCACAACAACAACAACAACTGCGAGGAAGGGGAGTCGCCTGTGCCGCCGCCAGCCGGCCTCAACAGTAAGCGCCGGGCGGGCGGGCAGCCTCCGGAGATGGGGGAGGAGGAGCCGCGCCGGCCCGCGAGGGGTGGGGGGGAGGCGGGAGGAGAAGGCAGCCCATTGGTCCAGGTCGAGCCTGTGCGGGTGACTGACAGCTCCCGT
>NW_005871196.1:2526376-2605230 GCF_000147115.1 Myotis lucifugus
ATATTTGATATAAAACTAATGAATATTCATAATAGAGATACTGACTCACCCACTACCTACATAATAAGATATTTTTGTTGTACCGATCCAACAACGGGGACGCGTGGGGATGGACGCGGGTCGCGGCGGGGGCGGGGGCGGGCCGCCGGTCGGTGGAAATCCGTGGATGGCACCTAGCCCCGGGGAGCCTCGCTGGGGGACAGCCTCGCTGGGCCGCCTGCGTCCGGGGCTGGGAACGTGAGCCTCCGGTTGCGTTCCTTTGTTACCACAGGCTGGTTAGGAAAATCATTTAGTAATTTAGTGGTTACTTGTATCACGTTGCGGGGGGAGGAAGCTATGCTACTTTTTTTTTTTTTTTTAGATGTTTCAGAGTTGCTCAAGTGATACGTATTTTTTTAACGATAGGGTTGTGTGGCCTATAAAGCTGTTTATGAACAAACACCCCCTTGAACCATACAGGATTGCACACATCACGGAGTCTGGGGCAATGGATTTTCAGAAACGGTTAAAAACAGATTGGCACACAGGGCGGTTGAAAGTTCATGGCAGATTGAATTGCGACCGGCGACAGTCGCTTCTCAGGACATTGTGGCGCTCAGACATCTGGTCCTGGGCGATTCCCGGGTGCCTGTAAAGCTCGGGGTCTTGGGAGGTTTTGCCTAATCTTCCTGTAATTCCTTTCGTAAAAGAGGCGGTCGGGACAGTTAGGATATGCCCGACGAAATGGTTTAGAAATCATTTGGATGCTCGAATGACATTTGAAAGCACTGCAGTATCTTTCATAAGAGGGCGGTGTACCCGTGTGGCCTGAAAATTATTTTAGGGAAGAGAGTTCCTGTCCTCCCAAGATGGGGAGAGAAGTTGAGTATTTTAAGATGTTTTCATTGCTTATTGCTGCTGCTTCATCTTTTTGTGGATAAATTCCTTAAATGTTGACTTTTAAAAACGTTTAACTGTCTTATGGTCTGGAATATAAGACATACATCATTCCCTACAGTAAATTAGTATTAATTTAAGAGTCTATAAGTGTTATTTGCTTTACATATTAATATGCATTTTAAAATTATTTACCCGTGTTTAGCATACTCTTAGAAGCATGGGATTTTAGAATGGGAAGAGGTTTTATTTTTAAATTTTTCTTTTCTTTATTTTTTATCTTTATTGTTGAAAGTATTACAGATGATTACAGTTCCCCCCCACTAACTCCCTCTAACTCCCTCTTTGCGCCCCCCCCCCCCCAGACCCCTTCATCACACTATTGTCTGTGTCCATGGATGCATATAAGTTCTTTGGTTAATCTCTCCCCACCCAACTCCTAAAGTTTTATTTTTCAATTACAGTTTACATTTAATATTATTTTGTATTAGTTCCAGGTTTACAGTATAGGAGTTAACAATCATATACTTTACTAAATGTGAGAGGAACCTTTAGAGATGACTGTCACTGTTATTTACTAGGAAAGAAATCCGTCTAGAGCAGTGTGTTGTTCCAGTTCACACCCGGCTAGGGCCTAGAGCTGAAGTGTTTACTTTCATCCCATCTAGTGCTGGTTTCAGGACACTTCTTTTCAGTGGCCCAGATGGTGTGCTTCTTATTCTCTCAGTATGTTATTCCATCTAATATAATGTACGGAGGTGACCTGACCATCTTGTCTCTTTTTAGTGTCTGTTTCTTAGTTGTACTCTGTTTTCCTATAATGCCTTTATTAGCTATTTGGCTAGTATGTGTACATGATTTCACAGGAAGCAAAGGAATTGTAATTTTCCTTTGACTATTTAACAAAAATAAAAATTTAAAAAAAGGGGTTGAGCAATATGTGATTGTTTATCTCTGTGTCGGACAGACCTATGAGATATTTGATGACGTTGGCCAAGCAGTTGCTGCTACGTTTATGTTAGCTGTGAAGAAATGGAAGAACACTCCGCCTGTGTATGATATCAGAATGTTGCATTGGGAAAGCTGCTAGGTAGAAAGCATTTTATTTGGGGTAGGGTGAGCTTTTAAATTACTGAACAGCTTTTAGGCAGTGCCATATTTAATTACTCCCCTCTTGCCTTTTACTCTGTTTTTTAGCTCATTATACAGTACTGAACGGAGCAAAACAAGAAGCCTTATTGAATCCTTCAAATGATTTTTGGGCACTGGGCAAAGCAACTTATCCAGGGATCTAATATGTACTATCCAAATCGCTGATAAGTTGAAGTTCTTTGTCGGGTAAAGTTGCACAACTATGAAAAACAGGAGATGAACTCATGGTACAGATTATCTCTTGCTTGGGATTTTATCTTTAGTTCAGGGGGTCAAAGCAGAGTTTTAATAGCAAATTATTGAAATACCAGAGGCCCAGTGCACTGGTAGGGTCCCTAGTGGCTGCCGGCGGGGGGCCTCCCTCCCTTCCCCTGGCTGGCCCCACCCCTGGTCGAACTCCAGGACAACTCCCCGTCGAGGGGACAATTTGCATACTACACTTTTATTATATAGGATTTGAAATAATGAAACATTTCTCTGATATATATTTTTTAGTTTACCACCATATTAGTGGACAAATATCTGAACGGCTTTCAAAGTTAAAAGATTCTTTTCCCATTTCCAGTTGTTAGTTTTATTCTTAAGAAAACTACTAAGTTACTTAAGAATATTTGTATAGGGCATTTATGTCATAAAAATCAGGAGGTAATAAAAGGAAAATCGAGCCCTGGCCGGTTTGGCTCAGTGGATAGAGAATCAGCCTGTGGACTGAAGGGTCCCGGGTTCAATTCTGGTCAGGGGCACGTGCCTGGGTTGTGGGCTCGGTCCCCAGTAGGGGGCGTGCAGGAGGCAGCTGATCGGTGGTTCTCTCTCATCATTGATGTTTCTATCGCTTTTTCCTTCTCCCTTCCTCTCTGAAATCAAAGATATTTTTTTTTAAAAAAGGAAACTCGAGATAGCAGTATAATTCTTATTGTTTAATGTAGGAAGTACAGCCCCCCCCTTTTTTTTTCTTTTTAAACATTTTTAGCCATAATGTTCTTGCTTCCCCAGCATTGCAAGAAAGCTTTGTGAAACTTCACTGCCTCATAATACTGTTTTGAATACAAAAGTAACTAGTGTGTAAGTACCTCCTTACATACTAGTTAATGACTTTCTGTTTCATAAGGATATCAGTGATTATTCATGATCTGAATTCTAGCATCAGGTACTTGAAATAAAATAAAGGCTTTAAGGAAAGAGGATAAGACGTAATGAAATGGGTCGCCCCTGTTTAGGGTCAGAGTGGAGTCTTGAAAACTTGAGGGAAAATTTAGAAATAGTACTCTTCTTCCTTCTCTCTCCTCTCCCTCACCCCTAACTCTTCCACTTCTCTCTTGCTTGAGGATTGAACTGGTGATTATATATAAAAGGCTAATATGCTAAGTGTCCATCTGACCGGTAGCTATGACGCGCACCAACCACCAGGGGGAAGACGCTCAACGCAGGAGCTGCCGTGACATGCACTGGCCATTTACAGAGAAATGGCACTGTGGACCTGGCGCCCACAAAGCAACACTCAGCTTCCCCCAAGGGGATTACAGGTGCCACCACCACCCCGGAGCGACACCCCACCAAATCTCAGCCGACGCTGCTGAGACCCCCAAATGTATGTGAAGCGTTTTCCCATGCCTCATCTCATTTGATCCTCACAGAAGTCCTGGAGTGGGTAGATAGGAGACTCAGTGGAATCCTATTTTCTTTGCATTAGCCGGAAAAGAGATTTAGAAAGCTTAGAAACTTGACCCGACTGAAAAGAAGTTAGAAATGGTGGACCTTGAAAATGACTTCAGGTTTTCTCACTGCACAGAATATAGTCAAACACTGCTGCAGTTAAATATTTAACCCTTTGTTCTCCCTGTGTGATCTACAATAATAATCTGCTTCGTGTTGATATTTACTGCTGTGTTGCTGACAATTACCTGAAAGAGAAGTTGGGGTGCTTCACTGGGCTGGAAAAAGCTTAGCTAAATCAGAAAGCAGGTCTAATTAAGCAAGTTTATTCTATAACTGTAAAAGGCTAAGTTGACTTGCACAGGAGTGAGACATACAAAGCTCTCGCTGGTACCAGTCGCACACGTGTGTTTCGATCTGTCTTTGTCGATCGTGAATTTGGTTGACATTTCTATTATAGAGAAAGGGTGAATAGTGACCTACTAGTCCTATCTAATAAAGAGGGAATCTGCTAATTGACCCTCACGCCGTCGCAAAGATGGCGGTGCCCACAGCCAATAAGGAGGGAATATGCTAATTGACTGCCTCACCCTCAAAGGTGGTGGCGCCCACAGCCACAAGATGGTGGTGCCCAGTCCCCTCAGCCCCACTGGGGCAGCAGGCGTGTGGCAAGGCTGGGCCTGCTCCCAGGTGGGCCCGGTCGCTCTGCGTGCCTGCCTCCAGAGTCCCCCAGTCCCCTCAGCCCTCCAGGGCCGGCCCGAGGGGTAGGCAAGCCTCGGATGGCGGCTGTCCAGCTGCCCAGGGCCACCCGAGGCTTAGGTAACCAGGGCTGGCTGAGGCTTGCGCTGCCAGCAGTGGCAGCAGCAGAGGTGTGATGGGGCGTCGCCTTCTCCTGATCGCCTGGTTGTTTCCCACCCCTGAGGGCTCCCGGACTGTGAGAGTGGCTAGGCCGGGCTGAGGGACCCCACCCCCCCCAGTGCATGAATTTTCATGCACCAGGCCTCTAGTCTATATCTATATATCCATATACCTATATCTATATATATATATATATATATAAGTGACTGTTACGACCAGTCAACCGAATGAACAGTTGACCAGCCGCTATGACGTGCACTGACCACCAAGGGACAGACGCTTCTGCAGGAGCTGCCCTCTGGTGGTCAGTGTGCTCCCATCCCATAGCCAACCTCCCGCAGCTGGCCAACCTTTTGCAGTCCCTCTCTCCAGCCAGCCCTGATCGGCCGATAGCCGGCCAGGCCTAGGGACCCCACCCATGCACGAATTCGTGCACTGGGCCTCTAATATAAAAATAAAGATGTAATATGCAAATGAGGTCGGGACTTTGTAACGGTCACGATCAGCTCAGGAGGAGGGGCCGGGTGCGGCCCCAAGCCCAAGAGAACAACACGCAGGCGTGGCCTGGAAACTGAGAGAACAACACAGAGGGGCGCCTGCTCCAAGCCTCCGCAGCGCGACTGGGGGCAGGCCCCCAGCGGACACACACACACACGGGGCGCCTGCTCCGAGCCTCTGACGCAGCTGGGGGCAGGCCCCCAGTGGACACACACACATACTCACGGGGCGCCTGCTCCAAGCCTCCGTAACCAGACTGCGGCTTAGGCCCACAGGGAGCGGGCCTAAGCCGTCAGTAGGACATCCCCTGAGGGCTCCCGGACTGTGAGAAGGGGCAGGCTGGGCTGAGGGACCCCACCCCCCAGTGCACGAATTTCGTGCACCGGGCCTCTAGTATATATATAAAAGGCTAATATGCAAAGTATCCCCTTGGGAGTTTGATCGGGAGTTCAGTCACTTGCTATGATATGTGCTCACCACTGGGGGGGTGGCACGGAACGAAGGAAGGCCCCAGCCAGCAGCCAGGGAAGGAAGGCCCCAGCTTGCAGCCGGGGAAGGAAGGCTCCTGCCAGCAGCCAGAAGGCTCCGATTGGCCCTGATCGCCGGCCAGGCTTAGGTACCCTACCCATGCATGAATTTCGTGTACTGGGCCTATAGTATTAATATATTTCTTCTAATTAATTTCCTTTCGATGTGCACGAATTTGTGCAGCAGGCCACTAGTAAAACTATAAAGAGTATATACAGCATACAGTTGTGAATGTAATCACAATAACTGGACCAGCCTTCATGGTGTACTGTATTAGAGAATGTAGAAGCATGCTTCTCTGAATTTCTTAGCCATTCTCAAGAACTTAAAATAGAAAAAATTCATTCTATTATGTATATGTACAATCTGGCATAAGAGAACAGTTTTCAATTTGTAAATAGGCTTTTAATGTAACAGCCTGCAGTTTTTAAGTTTAAAGATTATTAGGAAGAGAATTCACTCAGATTTTTTTCTGCTTTCTATTGCTTGGACAGCACAGTCCTCATATCTTGCCTTGTTTCCTTTCTAGGTAAAAAGGGACTTAGTGAGGATTGGTAGAGTTAGAACATGAAGAAATTCTGAGCTGTAAATCAGAAATGAACCAGATGATGAGAAAAAGATGTGTAGTTCATCTGTAGAGAAAGATAAATTTGCTTTTTCCCCATTTTTCTCAAATGATGAAGCTGATATGTAGCCTCTTAATGAATATCTGTGTGCATAACTTTCTCGGCAGTACTGATTTTTTTTTCCATAGATGATATTTCTGGAAGAGAATTATTGAGTTAAAGATCATCTACCATTTTAAGGCCCTTAATATATATTGCCAGATTACCCTCCATGTACCTCCATTACCTACTAGTCCTATCTAATAAAGAGGGAATCTGCTAATTGACCCTCACGCCGTCGCAAAGATGGCGGTGCCCACAGCCAATAAGGAGGGAATATGCTAATTGACTGCCTCACCCTCAAAGGTGGTGGCACCCACAGCCACAAGATGGTGGTGCCCAGTCCCCTCAGCCCCACTGGGGCAGCAGGCGTGTGGCAAGGCTGGGCCCGCTCCCAGGTGGGGCCCGGTCGCTCTGCGTGGCCTGCCTCCAGAGTCCCCCAGTCCCCTCAGCCCTCTCAGGGCCGGGTTGGGAACAATACTTTGGGGTAATGGTTGACCATTGCCATTTTAGAGGAAGTATGGTGTATCTTTTATGATGGGGATGTAAAGCAGTTGTTTTAAAAGAATGAAATAAGGGTAATATACATTGACATTGAAAGACATTCAGCAAGTTGTTAGGTAGCAAATGCTACTTTCAGAAAAAATATGCATAGTATGATTCCATATATAAAATTCTGGGAAGTTTACATAGGAATGTTTTAAAACTGGTTTCCTTTGGGATAGGGATGTGAGATTGGGATGAGAGGTATTAATTTTTACTTTATGTACTGATGTTTGCATTTTCAAGAAACATTTTGTAATAAATATTTTTTAAAAGATAAGTATAATTATAATATTACTTAACACTTAATACGTACCGGTAACCTTTCCTATTTTTTAATGTCTTTTATTAATTTCATCCCCCTAATGATATTATGAGGTAGATACAATTATTATCCCTGTTTTACAGATGAGAAAACTGGCAAGTGTACTAGTAAGTGATAGAGTTGGAGTCTGGCTTCAGTCTGTGCTCTTAACCACTATATTAATATATGTCAAGGAAATATTGTCTTCCTTAAGTAGAAATGCTTTCAGTTATGCTGAGTGTTAAGGCAATTAGAGAGATTACTTTTACTAAGTTCTTCTAGGTATGTCTCCCCAAGTTCCTAGATTATGATTGCTTACATATTTTCAATATAGGAAGTAGAATTTAGATATTGGTGTGGAAATCCTTCAAAAAAGTAAGGTCCAGAAAACCTGATATTGTTACACCCTTTTTTCTCTTTGATCAGCTACTTCAAATGAACATTAATTGTATTTTGGGGAACCTGGCTTCCACAGAGACCCATCTGGAACTCCTGGTTATTTAGTTTTGCCTCTGCCAGAGCAGCTCCGGCCTTTTATTTGTTTTTGTTAATTGTACACATTGGGATTCTGTACAAGAACTGGTTCTAAAATAAGTTTGAAAATCCCAGAAACAGTGAAAGCAGAAAAATAACAACACAAAAAACAACCAACAGTTTATCATATACCTCTCTCTTTCTCTGCCTCTCTTTCCAGTTAAAATATTTTGCCGAATTCTAAATTTAGTGATGCATTTGGCATATTTCTTAACTCCAGAGGCATTCCAAATATTTAGTTAAATATTTAGTTAAATATTCATTGTTAAATCTGCCTTAGCTTTGCTAGTTGAATTTGTTAACCCATGTTGAGTTCTATCTAGTCTGTGTACATTTTTATGCACACATAGAATAAGACCATGGAGACGCCATGTAACTGTGTTGCTTGGCAATATAGTCCCAAAGAATTAGTAATAATTATGGAACCATGACAACCCTGGGACTGCCTCAGAGGGAAAGGAAGGAAAAGATCACTTTTTTTTTTAATATATATTTTATTGATTTTTTACAGAGAGGAAGGGAGAGGGATGGAGTTAGAAACATCAATGAGAAAGAAACATCGATCAGCTGCCTCCTGCACACCCCCTACTGGGGATGTGCCTGCAACCAAGGTACATGCCCTTGACCGGAATCGAACCTGGGACCCCTCAGTCCACAGGCCAACGCTCCATCCACTGAGCCAAACCAGTTAGGGCAAGATCACTTCTTTTTTATTTAGCAAACACTGTTCTAAGTAATTTACAAGTGTAAACTCTTCTTTATTGATTTCAGATAGAGAGAGAGAAACATTGATATGTTGTTCCACTTATTTATGCATTCAATGGTTGATTCTTGTATGTGCCCTAACTAGGATCGAACCCATAATCTTGGTGTATAGGGATGACTGAGCTACCAGCCTAGGGACAAATATAAACTCTTTTAACTAGTGTGTAACTGAGCAGCTACTGTTTAGTGGACACTTTACCTATCCTATCTAATAAAAGAGAAACATGGTAATTAGCTGTACATCCGCTACCCTTCCCATTGGCTAATCAGGGCGATATGCAAATTAACTGCCAGCCAAGATGGCGGCCGGCAGCCATGCACTGAAGCGAACAGGGAGGCTTGCTTGCTCCAGTGACGGCAGACTCCAACGTTCCCCACCTGACTTGCTGGCCTCTCAGCTGCAGCTCTAAGCAAATATGTAGCAAATATAGAAGCTAAACAAAACCCCAGAAACCTGCTTTAGTCAGCTGGGCTTCAGCCAGCTGGACCGCAACATTGTATCAAATACAGAAGGTAAACAAAGGCCAGAAACCTGCTTTCAGAGGCTTCAGAGCTAAAACTGGCCCAGAATAAAAAAAGAAAAAAAAGAAAAAAAGGAGCGGTTCGGAGCTTCAGTCACCTGCCAGCCTGAAAACGGCCCTCAGCCCCTCAGCCAGACTGGCCAGGCACCGCAGTGGGGACCCCCACCCTGATCCAGGACACCCTTCAGGGCAAACCAGCCAGCCCCCACCCGTGCACCAGGCCTCTATTCTATATAGTAAAAGGGTAATATGCCTCCAGGCAGCGGGATCAGCGGAGCCGCGAGGCCTCCCGGCACCGGGATCAGTGTGACAGGGGGCAGCGCCCAAACCCCCTGATCACCCTGCGGCTCTGTGTGTGACAGGGTGTGGCGCCCCAACCCCCTGATCAGCCCTGCTCTGTGCCTGATAGGGGGGAGCTCCCCAACCCCCTGATCGCCCTGCAGCTCTGTGTATGACAGGGGGCGGGGCCACAACCTCCCTATCCGCCCTGCTCTGTTCGTAACAGGGGAAGGTGCCCCAACCCCCTGATCAGCCCTGCTCTGTGCCTGATAGGGGGGAGCTCCCCAACCCCCTGATGGGCCCTGCTCTGTGAGTGACAGGGGGGAGCTCCCCAACCCCCTGATGGGCCCTGCTCTGTGCGTGACAGGGGGGAGCTCCTCAACCCCCTGATGGGCCCTGCTCTGTGTGTGACAGGGTATGGAGCCCCAACCCCCCTGATGGGCCCTGCTCTGTGCATGACAGGGGGCAGCGCCCCAACCCCCTGATCCGCCCTGCTCTGTGTGTGACAGGGGGCAGTGCCCCAACTCCCCTATTGGCCCTACTCTGTGAGTGACGGGGGGAGCTCCTCTACCCCCTGATCGACCCTGCTCTATGTGTGACAGGGTACAGAGCCCCAACCCCCCTGATTGGCCCTGTTCTGTGCGTGACAGGGGGTGGCGCCGCAACTTCCCGATCGACCCTGCCTTGAGTGTGACGGGGCAGTGCCCCAACCCCCCAATCAGCTGTGCCCTGAGCGTGACTAGGGGTGGCATCGCAACCTCCCGATTCACCCTGCTCTGTGCATGACAGGGGGCAGCGCCCCAACTCCCCAATCGGCTCTGCTCTGAGCCCGACCAGGGGCTGCACCTAGGGATTGGGCCTGCCCTCTGCCACCTGGGAGCAGGCCTAAGCCAGCAGGTCATTATCTCCTGAGGGGTCCCAGACTGTGAGAGGTCACAGGACGGGCTGAGGGACCTCCTCTCCCCACCGAGTGCACAAATTTTTGTGCACCGGGCCTCTAGTCCTAATATATAAAAAGCCAGGGGCTGTCACAACCAGACTGATGACCGAACAGCAGGCTGCATGGAGCGACAAGGCCGGCAGGGGGGTTAGTGAGGGACGGCCAAACGACTGAACAGCAGGCTGTGTGGGATGACCAGTCTGGCAGGGGGAGCAGTTGGGGGCGACCAGGCCAGCTGGGAGGCAGTTGGGGGCGACCAGGCTGGTGGGGGGGGGGGCAGTTGGGAGCGAACAGGCTGGCAAGGGGGGGCAGTTAGGGGCAATCAGGCTGGCAGGCAGAAGCAGTTAGGGGTGATCAGGCTGGCAGGGGCAGCAGTTGGGGGTGATCAGGCAGGCAGGCAGATGAGTAGTTAGGAGCCAGTAGTCCCACATCGTGAGAGGGATGTCCCGGATTGGAGAGGGTGCAGGCTGGGCTGAGGGGACACCCCCCCCCCATGCACGAATTTTGTGTACTGGGTCTCTAGTCTATAATAATAAAAGTGTAATATGCTAATTATACCGGACGACCTTCTGGACGAAGCTGGGGCTGCGAGGGAAGCCTGGGTCCCGGGTGCCAGAGGGAAGCCGGTGCCGGCAGCTGGGGGAAGGAAGGCCTACTCTTGCATGAATTTTGTGCATCGGGCGTCTAGTGTTTCTATATTTCATCATCACAGTAGCCCTGGGAGGTAGATACTGTGTTATTATCATCTCTGTTTTACAGATGAGGAAATTTAAGGTCAGACAGTCAGATACTAGTAGATAGTAAGGGGTGGAGTCATATTTCTAATCAGGTATGCCTTTGAGCTTTCCCTTCACATCAGGATGATGTTGAGTGCACTTCTAGATCTGGAATAGTCCTCACCTCATTTAGAGTGCCTTTAGGGTTTGAACCTTATTTGGGTGATTATTCTGATTTGCTGATAGAATACTGTTTAGCCACAGAACTCTCTCTAATGCTTTTGCTGGGAGTTTAAAGCAATGGCCCCATCAACCTGCGAGGTGACGATTTCCAAAACAAAATTTATTGTAAGGAATGGAAATTACAGAAGAAAAAATACATTACTATCTCTTTTTTTGTGAAGTTAGCTTATTGGCTACTGTTGTCAATTCTTGTTAAAATTAAAACACCTTAATGTGTTCAGCAAACTGATTAAGCCAAGAAATATTTTTTAGGCCTATCTACATTACCAAGGCCACGTATATCCCCTTTTCTGTGGCTCCGCCCCCTTCAACTGTTCCCCTGAGAAAACTTCAGTGTTGCCTGTAGCAGATGAACAGTTATTTCTCCCCCCAAACCAATGAGGCTTAATGAAAAATCTAGAAGGTAGTAACTCGTGCAAGAGAAGAGAGAAGAGACAAGTTCTTACAAGGTATGTTTAGTGCATAAAGGAGAAAGAATAGAAGGTATGAGATATAAAGGAAAAAAGAAACTAATTTGTGGGATAGAGGTACAGCTTTTTTTCACATTTTGTTAGCACTATCGCCTGATTTAGTTAGAGCTAGCTGCATTAATTTTGTGCTCCAGATCTGTACACAAGTTGAGACTTTTATGATTGCATTTAAGTTGCTTCTCTAGGAGCTTCTCAATTGTTTGTGCTAATTAGGACATAGTTGTTAACTTATTTACTAGATGGTCTTTATGAAACTGTCATATATTGATGTTATTTGTGGAGAGGATACAACTAAATAGCTGAGGTAGACTATGGAAAAGATGTAAACTAAAATATTAAAGGTAAATAGCCTGTCTAGATATAAAGTAGCTATTTTTTAAAAAAGCAACCTAAAAATTTCCAGTAGTGTTTATTGTATATAAACAGCTTTCACCAGAAAGAAAATTGGCTGAAGGACACATTTACTAGTTTTAGAGGTCAACTTTTCTAATTTGGTTGATTGCATGAGCTGCTTCAAGAACAAAACTATATAGATTTCTAAACTTTTATTGCTCCTTGTTTAGCTGTCTCAGAATATGTTTTGCGTTTGGTTTGAGGCAAATAAGACTTCTTATCTGAATTCAGCATATTCACATCTGTGTGCACATGACAGATTTCAGTTCAGCTTTGCTTAATTTAAGTTATCTGACTTGTCCAACAGGTTCCTGGGTGGAGTTACCCATGGACAGCAGCAATGGTAATGATAATGGCAATGGGAAAAATGGGGGACTGGAGCACGTTCCTTCCTCATCCTCTATCCACAATGGAGACATGGAGAAGATTCTTTTGGATGCACAACATGAATCAGGACAGAGTAGTTCAAGAGGCAGTTCTCACTGTGACAGGTAAGTGAGATCCATGTTTTGGTAGAATTCAGAAAACAGATGGGTTACAAGGTTAATTCCCATTAGGAAAAAATAAATGGGAAAATATGACAGCCGATTTATTACAGCATGTGTATTTAAAATCAGACAGCTAATTGACAAGTGCTTGAGTGCCCACTGTTTTTCCCCATATTAAGGCATTTCCTTATCAGACTGTATCATATTTAGATGATTATCATTTTAAAAGTCAGTGGCATACCCTGGCCGGTGCAGCTTAATTGGTTGGGCATCGTCCCATGTACTGAGAGGTTGCCGGTTCGATTCCCGGTCAGGACACATGCCTGGGTTGTGGGCTTGATCCTTGGGGGTGCGGGGGTAATGCAGGAGGTGGCCGTTTGATGTTTCTCTCTCTCTCTCCCCCTTTCTTCTCTCTCTGGAAATCAGTTTAAAAAGTCTTTTTTAAAAAGTCAATGGCATAAATGTTTACTTATAAAATTAATCTTTCTCCCATTTTCTTTTATCTTTTGTGTCCCTGTTTCACAGATCACATTCTGCCTTGACTATAGTTATCTCTGTGTATATCTGTCCTCCCTTCTAGATTGGAGGCTCCAGAAGGCTGGGGTCGTGTTCCATCTCCTTTGTTCTTTCACAGTGATGGTGCTGGCGTGTAGCAGACACTTAGTAAATGTTTGCGTCACAGGAACTGCAAGGTGGTTCAAGTTAGAACAGTATTTGCACGGTGGGAGCACCGGCCAAGTCTGTAAAGACAGTTAATTTTGAAGGCCATTCTGTTTATCTGAGGAAGTTTTATTTTAGACCTCATTTTTCTCTAAGTTAGAGAAATTAATTCCATGGATTAAGGACTTTTTATGGTGAAACAAGAATATAGAGGAATGTATATGTAGAATGAAACTGAGCTGTTAGTTAATTTTCAGTATAAGCATCTCTGTTTTTCAGAGGAACTAGATATTCAGTGACACACTGGTATCATGTAACAATTCTTAGATCAGTGACAGCCATACTTATAGCACTGTGGGGTACTGGATGATCTTCTGGTTAATGAACTGGTATCAGCAATGTAGAAAATGCAAATGCCCAGGAAAAGATTAAAGAACATTTAAAAATGTAAACAGTGGGCCCTAGCTAGGTAGTTCAGTTGGCTAGAACATTGTCCTTAAACGCTCAGGTTGCAGGGTCAATCCCTAGTCAGGGCACACACAGGAATCACCAATGAATGCATAAACAGAACAACTGGAGCAACAAATCGATGTTTCTCTCTCTCTCCCGGTCTCTCTCCAAAAAGAAAGAAATAAAAAATTTAAAAAATATATAAACAATGATTATCTTTAGGGGATGGAATTACAGATTTTTCTTCTTCTGAATATATTTGTACTTTGTAAAAATTGTGTGTGTAGCAGGTATTATTACTTATAAAAAAGTGTAAAAGGATTACTTGAGGTGAATCACGTTTTGAAGTTCCTGCGTGTCTTACGATCCACTGATGTCACCAAGGCAGCAGAGGACTGGTTTGCTGTCTGTGGCACAGTGTGCACCCCCACCACCCTGTCTCATCTCTGACTTGCCCTGTGCTTTTAAAGAGCCTGGGATGGCTCTAGCCAAGAAGCAGAAGGAGAGCAGATAGCTCTTTTCTGAGCAGCTTGCCTTTGATTCCAGTCGCGACAGCATTAGTGTGTCTTTCAGAATGAAGTTTATATTGTACAGGCATACCTTAGAGATATCGCAGGTTTGCTTCCAGATCATCGCAATAAAGCTAGTATCTCAATAAAGCCAGTCGTACTAGTAATTCTTTTGCTGGTGGCGGGTCTAGTATTCAATTTGTAAAATATACATCTGTAAAATGCAAGAAAGCAAAGTACAATAAAACATAGCACAAAAAAGAAAATATAAATGTATTACATGCATATCATGGAACTCCCTGATAGTTTCTGTAGTTCCTGCTTATTGTGGCCCTGTCGATAGGCTTTCAGTATCCATCAAGGAGGTGACCCTTGGTCATTGGCACCAGTGTGTTCCTTCATCTGTTCACTGTGCTGTCATTGAGCAGAAAACAGGTCACCTGCTTACCTCTCTGGTCATCTTATTTCATTTACTAGAGGCCCGGTGCATGAAATTCGTGCACGAGTGGGTCCCTAGGCCTGGCCAGTGATCAGGGCTGATCTGCAGGGCGACTGGTGGGGCGATTGGGAGGCCTCCGCTGGCACCCACCTTGGCTGGCCTGGCGCCCCCCATTTGCCGGCCCTGCTCCCTGCCACCGACGCTGGGGGCAGCTCCTGTGTTGAGCATCTGCTCCCTGGTGGTCAGTACGCATCATAGCAACCGGTCATTCTGCCCATCATTCTGCTGATCAGTCGATTTGCATATTAGGCTTTTATTATATAGGATGATTGCAGTTATACTTGTGATTAAATATGAAGTCACCTTTGCATGATTGTGTTTCACTTGGGTTTCTAAACATGTGAAGTGTGGGGTGGCAAATGCTTTTTAACACTTTTCTGTCCCTCAGCTTATGTATCTACAGGCTCTGGGTTACTGGCCATCTTTCAGAGGAGGCCTGGAACTCTAGCTCAGTAATACTTTTGGGATATCTGACTAACACCCTTTAACATTTAAAAGAGTTTTCATAATTCATGTCATTTGAATTGTCATGCATCTCTCTATTTGAAGTTGTTAAGAAATATTTCTTATAGGTGGGAAAGTTTTAGGATTTTTGGATATTGGTACCAAAGCTAATTTATATATACTTTGAATTTTAAAATGATTCCATAGATATGTTTTTGTCACTGTGGTGGTTGTTAGAAGATAACCCCTATGTGTTTAGCTTTGTGTTCCACCCTGTTGTAGGAGTTTTCAACCTACATGCTAGATTCACCCAGGGAGCTTTTAAAAATACCAGTGCACAGACCTGGAGGTTCTCATCCTGTTGTCAGGGGAGGGATAGAAACATGAGAACATTTTAAAGTCTCTCCAGCTAATCTTAACAGGAGCCAGGATTGAAGCTCTAATGCATTCCAAATTGTTAGGAGTAGTAAGCAGTTCATCAGTGAAATGTTTAGTATTTTTTGGGTGAGATGGGGCCAACGGTAAAGAAGAGCGTGGAAGTAGAGCAGGGCTTCTGTCGAATTCTCGACTGTCATGCGCTGCCTCGACCTGGTGATGGCTGTGTAAAGCTGGCCCTTAACTTGGCCTTTGGCTGTGAACCCAACAGAGTTATGAGCATAATGACAATAACGGGGACAACAAGAGCACCTTGCTCTCCTCGGTTCCTGTGCCGTAGCCTGAGATTTCTACTTCAAGGCAAACATTTCTAAATACATTAATATGTTTGTTTGATACAGACGCAGCTTTTTTCTTATTTTCATTTAAGAATCTCCTGTGTCTAGGCTTAATCAGTCTGGTATATTTCTGGTGATCTTACTTATTTTTGAGTCAGTCTAACCAACAACTCTATATATTAACATTGTACACATGCTCATGACAACTTTAATAGTTAATATTTATTCCTTTGTGCAAGTTAAGCCCAGAGCATTTTTCATCCCTATGTGAATTTAGATTTGGGGACGAGGTATTGTAGTGAAAGACCTAGAGACTTGCTGTGGAATTGCACAACGGATCGTGGATAAAGCTAAGAATAGAACTTAGTACCTTATATTCATCCATTGTACGAGGTATAATTCATGATCACGTGTTTTTGTCTAAAAATTCATCTGTAAATTTTTGTAGTTCTGGGACTACATTTTGTATTTTTCATTAAAGGTTATATATTCATATGTATACATATATATGACTATATATATGCTTATCTAATGAATATGCTTACCTAATTCACTGAACTATCTCAAAGCAAATATTTCTGAAATAAGTAGAATAGTAATTCTCTTTTTTAAAAATATATTTTTATTGATTTCAGAGAGGAAGGGAGATGGGGGGAGATAGAAAGAGAAATGATGAGAGGGAATTGTTGATCAGCTGCCTCCTGCATGCCCCCTCCTGGGGATCGAGCCAACAGCCTAGATATGTGCCTGACTGGGAATTGAACCATGACCTCCTGGTTCATAGGTCGGACACTCAACCACTGAGTCACATCATTCGTCTCTGTGCTTCTTTACATTCATAAATATTATTAGGGACCTCAAAGCTTTTGTTTATGTGGGCATTATATTTTGGTATTTACTATATTAGAAATTAAAACTGAGAAAAAAATGTATTCATTCAACAATAATAAACCATTATATTTTAACATAATTAACTTTTTAAAATGGAAAGTAACTATTTTCCATAAGCAAAAAAATTAGGACTAGTGGCACTGTTTTACATTTTTGCAAATCTCTCTAATACATGACTTAATAGAAAGCAATTGGATTCTCATCTGCTTTTGCATTCTATCTGTTATAATATCACACATGAGGTCTTTGGAAAATTTCACTGTACATTCATGAGAGAATGAGAATGAAAATGGCAAATTAATCTAATAGTATTATGAAAGCAGTTTTAACCTCAAATACCCTTTGAATAAGTCTTTGAAAACTGTTTTCACACTTTGAGAACTGCTGCTTATGAATTATTTAATGATGAAGGAACGTTGAGAAAAAGAATTCAAATGAGGTCTCTGAATTTAAAGATCATTTTACCTTTATTGGGAAAAAAGTAAAAATAAAATGTGACAGTCTTATGTCTGTACGTAATTTACTTGCAAAGTTATCATTGTGAAGAAATGTATCACCACTGAAAAATTCCAGAACATTTTGGAAGTAAAAGTGCTCAATTTCATGTTTTCTTTTATGGGGTTACTAGTAGCCCTGCGCACGAATCCATGCACCAGCGGAATGCTTGCCTTGTTCTGGGGGTGACGATGCAAGCGTTCCTCCACCCCCCCGCCCCCCCGAGGACTCCAGTGGGGCTGAGAGGACTGGGCGCCGCCATCATGTGGCTATGGGCACCGCCATCTTTGTGACGGAGTGACTGTTAATTTGCATATTACCCTTTTATTAGATAGGATTGTATACTTCTGATTTGCTGCTTTTCAAAGCCATACTACTGTAACTTTCAATTTTCTAATTTCCAGTAGAGGCTAATTTATTTGACAAAATGGAATGAAAACTAATGGCTCAATTCTTTTTCTTCTAGCCCTTCCCCACAAGAAGATGGGCAAATTATGTTTGATGTGGAAATGCACACCAGCAGGGACCATAGCTCTCAGGTGTGTATGTGTGTTTGTGTGGGTGTGATAATTTATTTTTATGATTTACAAGAAATAACTAGGGAAAATACAAGCCTCTAAGTATGTTGAGCTAAAATATTTTAAAGAATAAGCAGACTTGCCCTAGCTGGTTTGGCTCAGTGGATAGAGCGTCGGCCTGCGGTCTGAAGGGTCCCGGGTTCAATTCCAGTCAAGGGCACATGCCCGAGTTGCGGGCTCGATTCCCAGTAGGCAGGAGGCAGCCAATCAATGATTCTGTCTCATCATTGATGTTTCTATCTCTCCCCTCTCTCCCTTCTTCTCTAAAATCAATAAAAATATATTTTTTTAAAAAAATAAGACTTTAAAAAAATAGTTTGAAGCTGTTTTAAGTTACTCAGTTTTCTGATTTTAGAATTCACTGAAGATGATAAAGTCCTTGTTGTGCTCCTTTACAACTGAAAATTTGGGGACAACACCCTAAAAGACTTGGAAAATTCTTGTCTATGATGTATCATTTCAGTATTCCAGGCTAGTTTCTGGAATTTATAAATAGAAAACCAAGCTATATCTTATTTAAGGTCACAAAATAAATGAAAAGAAAGGTTATTGTAGAACCAGGTATTCTGTGTCCAAAATGAAAGCAATGACTTTTAAGGTGAATTTCAACAGCTAGGAAAAAATTGATCTAAATTACATAGGTTCCTTAAGTTAAAGAAGATAAATGCAGTTCAGTAGGAGTTGACATTGTTGGAAATATAGATGGATATAGTATTGGAAGCTTATAAAGGTTTACATTATAAAATTTATGATCTATAATAATCCTATACAATGAAAGCCTAATATGCTAAGTGTCTGGTCGTCCATTCAACCAATCAAAGCGTAATATGCTAATGATATGCTAAAACCACTCAACTGTTCGCTATGACGTGCACTGACCACCAGGGGGCAGATGTTCCAACCAGTAGGTTAGCTTGCTGCTGGGGTTCGGCCGATTGGGACTGAGCAAGACAGGATGGACACGCCCTGGAGCCCTCTCTCGGCCCCTCCCCCCGGCTGGCCCCAACATCCTGATTGAGGGCGGGGCCAGCCAGCCAACCGCCTGCGGCCCCTTTCCCCGGCTGGCCCCACCCCTGATGGACCCTCATCGGGGTGAGCCAACCGGACCCCACCTGTGCACAATTCATGCATCGGGCCTCTAGTAAAAGTATATGCTAATTAGACCAGATGTCCCTTCCCGACGACCTTCTGGACAAAGCTGGGGCTTCGAGGGAAGCCCGGCTCCTGGGTGCCTGCTGGTGGCCGGAAGGAAGGCTGGGTTCCGGGTGCCGGAGGGAAGCCGGTGCTGGCAGCCAGGGGAAGGGAGGCCTACTCTTGCACGAATTTCATGCATTGGGCCTCTAGTAAGTAAATAATTGTTAGCAATTTAGAATGTTCATAGCCAAACCTTAATTTAATTGATACGTCAGGTCACCTAAAAGTGTCGTTTAAATTTTTGAGGAAGGAATCATTGTCCTTTTCTCTTGTGTTAAGGTGTCTGAAGAATATATGTTAAATGAATGTTTAAATAAATTCTAATAAGAACTTTGTGGGTTTCTCACTGTACAATGTCTTAAACCTTTGCACTAGAAATGTTTGCATGTTGTCTGGGATCCACCTAGCATTCTTTGTAAAGGAAGGCTGCACGGTTTCTTCCTACCTTGACTATGCTGTATTTATGCTGTTCTCTGAAACTTAGGAAACCTCTGGAATTGGATACAAATTTATGATGAACTCTATTCTGCAGAGAAGCTTATGTAGAAGCAAGGCTCTCATATAGGAAGATGTCTGATTGGACTTGTTGAATTGCTGGCTTTTGTATGTCGGTTGGCCATATGCAGTAAACTATAACAATGAAGAGGAAAGTCTATGAAGTTTCCATGGCAGACATGTGCTAAGAAATCCCAAGATAGAGAAATGAAGTTAATTCTTTGCTGTAGTCTGTTGCTAGGAAAATGTCCTCAATCCATAATGTCTTTTGTATAGATATGTTGAAAACTAGGTTAGCATTTTCCAAATGTGTTTTGAGGAACATTTGCTCAATGGAAAGCTCCATAAGGTAGTTCTGAAGTCAAGTAAGTGGAAAATAATGCAGACCTGGGCTTCCTCACCCTCACACACCATTAGTCACAGCAGGTGGTAACATATTAAAGGCTCTGACAGTTCCTGCAGTAAAGAAATCTGTATTTCCCAATTATTTAGTTGACCTTAGATCTCCCTCACCCTCCACATACACTTTTTTCTCTCTAATAATCTACCTAACAACCTAATGGAACACTGTGATAAGTGCTCTCTTGCTTGGCTCATGGAGTAGCTGGTGTACACTTAGGCTTAACTAACAGTTGAATTTAAGTGGACGTCTAGAGTTGAAAATGTAAGACTTTTGGCCTCTGTGTCAGGTTATCATAGCATTGCTAGTGTGATCCCTGTTCAGAAACAAGTACCTAAAAGAACTTTGGTTCTCATCAAGCCCTGGGTAAGCGATATTACTAATCAGATCAGTCAGTTTAAACAGAGTATCTTTTAGAGTAAGACTTTTAGTGAGGGAAATATCAATGGTACTATTTATTTTAACTTTCAAAAGGCCATTTAAACTTTTTTAAAAAATATATTTTTATTAATTTCAGAGAAGAAGGGAGAGGGAGAGAGAGATAGAAACATCAGTAATGAGAGAGAATCATTGATTGACTGTCTCTTGCGTGCCCCTCATTGGGAGTCAACAGGGGCATGTGCCCTGACTGGGAATTGAACCGTGACCTCCTGGTTCATAGGTCAATGCTCAACCACTGAGTCACTCTGGCCGGGCTAAATTTTTTTCTTGAATTGCAGAAGTGATAATTTAAAATTAATCACTTTAGGGCTTGGGAGGGTGGATTTTTTTTTTTTTTCATGAATGAGAAGCAAGTTTAGGGTTAGGAAACAGTTAAAAACAGTTAACAGAAGACTATTATGGTACTTGCTCTTACTAAATATTTTTATATGTCTATATGAGGAATATGACATTTTTAGCCTTTTCTAAGGAGAAAGGAAAGGTATATTAGATATATTATTGGTGCTAAATTTATTTTTTAAAATTTTTCCCACATTTAATGTTCTCAGTGCAGTGAAAGAGGTGCTATTGTGTCCATGAACAAATGGGAGAGGTGAGGCTTTGTCTTAATTAAGCTCCTTCTCTAAGATTAAAGCAGGTAAGTGACAGAGCCAGATCGAAACCAGGGCTGCCTGAGCCTCTGACCCCTGTTTCCTCTACTACAGTAAGTCATGAATGGGATTGATTTCAGGAGAGCGCACAAGGTCTTGAGAATGAGCTAAAACATGTCTGGTGACTTACAGTATGAGGAAGCCCAAGGTGTAATGCTTTTAGGCAAAAGGTCATTCAAACTATACTTTTAGGATGATAATCCTTTAGAGTCTCACTTTTGTAGCAGAAAATGGACCATAGATTGTCTCTTGAAGGCATTTTTGGAGTGTGTTTCTGGGACCAAAGAGGCCTACCCAGTGTTGGGTATCTTTGGAATATGATAGAAACTGAAATTGTCTTCCCTTTTCCCTTTTGTAAACTGATTTACTTGAACACGGACCCCACAGTATGCAGTTTACTATCCATGCTTAGAGACCTAAAAACTTGAGGTGAGTCAGAGAAGGACAATGTAAGTGAATAGAAGGGAGGGGCCTTCCACCTGAGGACAGGCCAACATGATCATAATCTGCTACTTGAATAGGTGTAGAGAGAGGGTTATTGATTCGGTTGAAAGCATGACTTTTATTTAATTAGAATAAGTGCATTTTTACCATATTCTGGAATTCTCAGAGTTGGAAGACAATTAAAATCTAAAACTGGAAAATTTAAGATGAATAGAAGGAAGCACAGGGCTGGTACTAAGTGAGGAGAGCTGGATGGAGAGCTTAGGATCCCGATTTTAAACTCATCTGAGAGAAAAGTACATCTTTTTAAAAAGTAGAACAAAACACTTTATTACATTTTCATTGTCCCAGAAAGGATGAAATACTACTTCGTTCACAAATTTAAGCCTAAAACCTTTAAAAATATATTTTATTGATTTTTACAGAGAGGAAGGGAGAGGGATAGACAGTTAGAAACATTGATGAGAGAGAAACATTGATCAGCTGCCTCCTGCACACCTCCTACTGGGGATGTGCCTGCAACCAAGGTACATGCCCTTGACCAGAATCGAACCTGGGACCTTTCAGTCTGCAGGCTGACGCTCTATCCACTGAGCCAAACCAGTTTGGGCTAAGCCTAAAACCTTTGAGCAGTTTTAGAGAGACATGTGAGATCAAAGTTGGAAAGGTAACAGGAAAGACCTGCAGTGTGTTGAATATAGTCAGACATTGTGTGTACATGAACTGATCTATAAATAAATTGTAACAATTTATGTTTTTTTATTTGGAATTTTTTAGATTTACTCTAAAGAGCCAACTCATGATTCTGAGTAATCTCAATACCCAGTGGAAAAGCTTAGTCCTAAAGGCTACATTGTGTCATCCAGTGGAATTTGCTAAGTCTGGCTGAACAAAATAAGAATGATACTACAGAGTAGCAAAGCTCCACAGGGATTTTTGGCTTGATAATGAAAGGGACTATCTGTGTCTAGAGAGTATCTGAAGCTACCTTCCCCAGGCAGCTATTCCACAGAGAACTACACCTGTCAAAAAGAATCACAGCGCCGTAACTGGTTTGGCTCAGCGGATAGAGCGTCGGCCTGCAGACTGAAGGGTCCCAGGTTCGATTCTGGTCAAGGGCATGTACCTTGGTTGCGGGCACATCCCCAGTGGGGAGTGTGCAGGAGGCAGCTGGTCGATGTTTCTCTCTCATCGATGTTTCTAACTCTCTATCCCTCTTCCCTCCTCTCTGTAAAAAATCAATAAAATATATTTTTTTAAAAAAAGAATCACAGGGATATGTCAAGTTTTGCATTGCATAACTGCTGATGGATAAGAATGAAAGCTTTGGCCGAAACCGGTTTGTCTCAGTGGATAGAGCGTCGGCCTGCGGACTGAAGGGTCCCAGGTTCGATTCCGGTCAAGGGCATGTACGTTGGTTGCGGGCACACCCCCAGTAGGGGATGTGCAAGAGGCAGCTGGTCGATGTTTCTCTCTCATCGATGTTTCTAACTCTCTATCCCTCTCTCTTCCTCTCTGTAAAAAATCAATAAAATATATTTAAAAAAAAAAAGAATGAAAGCTTTGGTCAAAGACAACCCCGTTTAAACAAAATAGCAAATCAAAAACAATCCTTAGCTTTGAGATCCTTTGGTTTGAGGTCATAGCATCACATTCCCTAAAAGTGAACAAATAATGCTGTGTCATTTTTAGGAATGTCTCATTCCTGTGGGTTCTGTTGAAAGAAGCTTTTGGAAAATTTGATTGCTCTTGGCCAGAAAAATTTAGATTATTATTAAAGAGAAAAGAGTTTTCGTTTTCATTTTTTTATATGAAAGATGGCAAATTCTGACTCAGTATAAAATAACGTATTCCAAAAAAACTTCTGGCTTAAGTAGTTGAATAAACCTGGGGAAGTGTTTGGATCGTGACTTGTCTAGAAAAGTATAATCTTCAGGGAGTGAAACCTAATGCTGAGGAGTGGAGGCTCTAGAGACATTTTGCCTGGGTCTGGATTCTGGACCTGCTGCTTACTGCTTAGGAACCTTAGGCAGTTACTGAACTTATATCTCAGTTTCCTCATGTATAAAAATGGAATATTAATAGTTCCTATTTTTATAGGTTGTTGCAAGGTAAAAGTTAATACATGGAAAGTGCTTAGAATCACTTGTCTCTCAATATATGCTTAATATATACTACTAGAGGCCCAGTGCACGAAATTTGTGCACGGAGTGTAGGGAGGTCCCTCAGCCCGGCCTGCACCCTCTCCAATCCAGGACCCCTTGGGGGATGATCAACTGCCTCTCACATTCCGGGACCACTGGTTCCTAACCTCTCACCTGCCTGCCTGCCTGATCACTTCTAACCTCTCTGCCTGCCTGCCTGATCGTCCCTAACACCTCTGCCTGCCTGCCTGATCGCCCCTAACTGCTCCCCTACCAGCCTGATCACCCCTAACTGCTTCCCTGCTGGCCTGATCGCCCCTAACTGCCTCTGCCTCACCCTGCACCCGGGACCCAGGCTTCCCTCCCTCAGGCCGGCCACAGGCACCCAGGACCCCAGGACGGCTTCGCCCGGGCTGGCTGCAGACGCAGGCACTGGCACCCAGGACCGTGGGGTGGGCGGCTTGTCCCTCTGCCAGGCCGCAGCCTGGCTGGTCCTCATTCCTCTCTAGCAAGCTCTTTTGTGCCTGGCTGGTCCCCAGTCCTCTCTCCCCAGTGTTTAGTGTCTGAGCTGTTACAGCGTGAGGGTGTGAAGGTGTGATGACCATTTGCATATTAGCTCTTTATTATATAGGATTATTTGTTTCCTCATCAAGTCTCCAAGTTAGTTATTTTCTCATCACTTAATATTTGTTAGCATGTACTTTTTGATATGTTCCCTTTTATTTTTAATTATGAAAAGTTTTAAACACATACAAAAGTAAAGTGGGTATTACATTGGACCTTCATATAAGCATCACCCAGTTTCAATAATTATTAACATTTTCCACACTTTAGATAGCATATCCTCAAATATGCTTTTTTTCAGTTTCACTTTTTTTTTTATTGAGGCTTCATTGATGTTTCAGGTTCATGTTTTATGCTTAGATATAAAAAACAGTGAAACTCAAGTTCTTTTTAAGACATTAAATACTCTGATTTTCGATTATTTTGTCAGCCTTTTTAGAAAAATGGCATGTTTCTTACATAAAAAGACTGATGTACAGCCTTATGATTTTCTGTCTAGATTTGTCTTTTGTTGTTGGAAGAACAGGTCTTTCTTTTTGTCTTTTTTTAAAGTTTGAATTCTCCTTTACAGTCAGAAGAAGAAGTTGTAGAAGGCGATAGAGAAGTTGATGCTTTGAAGAAAAGTGTAGACTGGGTGTCCGACTGGTCCAGTAGGCCTGAAAACATTCCCCCGAAGTAAGTTCTCACATGTTTTTCAGTGGATACAGTCAGTGCCTGTATATGCAGTGGACCTGCTAGTTCCCAAGGTACTTTTAGCAAATGCATTTCTGATCCCTACTTCTGCATTTCTTCCCCCAGGGAGTTCCACTTCAGGCACCCTAAACGTTCTGTTTCTTTAAGCATGAGGAAAAGCGGAGCCATGAAGAAAGGGGGCATTTTCTCTGCGGAATTTCTTAAGGTGTTCATTCCATCTCTCTTCCTTTCTCATGTTTTGGCTTTGGGGCTAGGGTAAGTACTGGTCAATTCATAACAGTTTGGAGTTTTTTTTTCCTGCTCATTTTATCCTCATATTTTATTTCCAGATGAAAGAAATACATGTGAAAGTTGTTTGTATTGTTTTGCTTTTAAAGTTTTAGTGCAAATAGTGTGTGAGTTTAAAAGAATTACTAAGGTTGGTATACTTATAGGCATTTTTAATAGTAGAGTTTTTTTCTTATTTGAAAAATAGCTTGTTCATATTAATTTCCAAAGTGATCATTTTTAAAAAATATATTTGTATTGATTTCAGAGAGGAAGGGAGAGGGAAAGAGAGATAGAAACATCAGTGATGAGAGTGAATCATTGATCAGCTGCCTCCTGCATGCCCCACACTGGGATCGAGCCCACAACCCAGGCATGTGCCTTTGACTGGAATCGAACCCGGGGCCCTTCAGTCTGTGGGCTGACGCTATATCCACTGAGCCAAACGGGCTAGGGCCAAAGCGATCATTTTAAGTGTTCTCATCTATGACTGATTTTTTCTTTTTTGGGTTTTGTTGTTGTTGCTTATAAATTACTCAAGATGATTTAAATCTTAAACTAATCTTCAGTGTGTAAATTTGGGGGCTGATGGGAACTTTTTTCATCCCAGCTGGGACAATACACCATTTTATTGTATAGTCCTTGAGTAAAACTGGTAAGTTGTTTGAGGATACTGTTGTTGTTTTTTCTTTTTGTAGCATTTTTATTTATTATTCTAAAATTAATCCCACATTTACCTATAATTCATTAATTTTTCAGGCATGTCTTTTAAATTCTTTTTTTTTTCTTGATTTGAATAATTGAGGAAATAGATTTTGAAAGATTTTAGGAGTTAAACACTAGCTGTTAATTATTTTCCAAGACATAACTGTTATTCTCTTTAAGTATGTCCAGTGGGTCACTTTCTCTTTATAATAATAAAAAGGCACATCACCCCTTAGATCCCCTTTAAGGAGCTCAGCATACCAGAGAGATGTTCATAGTCATGACCATGGAAACGTGCATGGCTTTTCCACACACCCTTTTGTCTTTCTGAGTGCATGGTCTGCTTTTGAGGACAGTGATCACATCAGCACAGGAAGGTGTTTGTGGAGGAAGGGAGTGTGTGAATGTTGTATGGGATTGGTGTGGGGGCAGGGGTTGATGAGTTGAAATTCCCCCACAGCATTGACTGCACAGTAGTTCATTTGCCTTCAAGAGGTTGGTTTTTGTACCTTGTAGTATCTCTTCCTTTCATGAACCCAGACTATTTCTCTTGCTGGCCTAAGTGTAACTGTTGTTATAGGTGAATGTAGAAAAAAGAATTTTAAATAGTTGGCTGTGCCCGGCAGCGGGGCGGGGGGGCGGGGGGGGGGACTAATTCCATATTTTCTTTAACTTCCCTTCGGCTTAGGTTATTTAAGGGCAAAATATTTGCTCTGCATAGAAAAGTAATATTAGGCTCTTAAGCCTTAAGAGTTAAACTGTTAGTAAGAGCCCTCTTAAAGTAAAGCACTGGCAGCTTTATAATTGGATATATTACTATATTTTGTATCTGAAGGGTCAATCTATAAAAAAAGTGGAATTTTTTTGTCTCCACGAAGGAGTAATCCAAAGGAGGTTGGCTCTGCTTTGCTCTGTGATGGGCCTGTTCCCTCAGCTCTCCTTTGTCTGGTCACTGCCCCTGTGCTGGCCAGGCCTGCCTAATGGGTTAAAACGTAATCGTATTAAACCAGTTTGGCTGGCAGGAGACTAGTTTTAGTAAGTCAGTGAGGATTTCAGGGAGGGCGCTAGGGAACTGGGCACTGAGACTTTTTGAGCCTTTTATAAGGACTGAAAGGTTTGGTGGTTACTAGAGTTGAGCCTGTGGAGGCGCTGGTGCAGAGCTGCCGCAGCCCGTGAACATATGCGCTTGTTTCCTTTCAGCATCTATATTGGAAAGCGACTGAGCACATCTTCTGCCAGCACCTACTGAAGGCCAGGAGCCCCGGGAACGCGTGCGCCCTGTGAAGAGGTGTATTGTCACAGTAGTTTATTTGAACTTGAGACCCTTGTAAGCATGACCCAACCTACAGTCCTATTTTTACATATCCAAGCTCCAGTAACTCTCAAATTCAGTATTTTATTCAAACTCTGTTGAGGCATTTTACTAACCTCATTCTCTTTGGGCCTGTAAGACTTTAGAATTTCCTAACAGAGTTTACTGTTGTTTAGAAATTTGCAAGGGCTTCTTTTCCGCAAATGCCACCAGCAGATAATAATTTTGTCAATAATGCTATTGTCTCCTTTTAGTGCCACCAGACTTAGACCAGAATCACTCATGGTATAAATTTTACTCTCTCAAGATGACTACCATCTCGCTCATAAAACGAGAGAAGACTAGCAAATGACGTAAAAGCTTTGTTGTTTTGTTTTTTCAAGAAAAAGGCAAGCTTCCTTAAGCTTGAATTTATAGTTATTAAAAAAGGAAACAAGAAAAACAAACAAACACGCAAGACACAAGAAAAAAATACCTTGGGCAATAAAAATTTATTTTAAACCAGCTTTGTCTAAACCTCCTAATGGCACCTTTTAATTTGTAGGACACGGTCTATGGGTGTGAAATAGAATAAGAACTAAAATACATCAGCAGATTTTAATACTAGTAGGTTGTAATGCTGTCTTTTCTATGGTGTAGAATCTTTATTTCTGATAAGGAACGTCTCAGGCCTAGAAATATGAAATTGCTTTTGGGATTTGTGTGTGTTTTGGGTATTTTTGTGTTTATTAGCTGCATGTGAATTTTTCATGACTTTCTTTAAATTTAAAAAAAAAGTTTTTTTTCTAAGAAGAGGCTTTGGAATGAGGTCCAGTTTGCGGTATAAATATCGGCATATTGTTTCAGGAAGATCACGCACACTCGGAAGCCTTTAAACTCCACAGGTAATTGTTTCCGAGTTATTCCAAGCACTTGTGCAGCTTTGAAAACAGACTTGGTTTGTGGGAACATTTGACACAGTTCTGAAAAGATGCCATTTGTTTTTTCCTGACCTCTCCTTTTTAATGTTTACTGTATAATCTCCCCACGGTGATTCCTGTGATCCTGCAGGCACTGGTCATTCTCTCTTGTAGCCATCTTTTCAGATACATTAAACTCACGTTCCAGAACTCTCAACAACTTCCTTCAATGACATACTTTTTGTGTGTTTGTTTCTAAAATGTGAAGCTTTAGGACCAAATTGTTAGAAAGCATCAGGATTACCAATTATTTCAAGTAGATTTATTGGATTTCAAAACACATAGCATGACTCTGAAGGATACTATTATATGTTTTATATATAAATAATTACTGTTTATGATATAGACATTACTATTGAATATTTAGAGACCATTGTTAATTTTAAAACTAGCAAAATACTCATTAAATAAAGTACATCAGGTTGACTTGAATAAAAACACTTTGACAACCAGGTTTGCCAGTTTGCAGAAACTAACTCTTCTCTCTCACATCAAGTTTTTAAAAATTTGTGTTATAGTGGAAAATAACGTACCGAGTAACAAAAAAATAATTTCTGACTATCTTTTTTTTCAGGAATATAGCTAGCTAGCTTTAAGAAAGAGATGATATATACAAAATAGTTTTCTGAATTATTTTACTTTATGTTTCTTTCTAGCAATGTATGCTAAATAATTTTGGACATCTTTTTATTATACCTTGTTTCTATGTTATTCTTAAACCTGGTAACACTTGATTTGTCTTCTGTAACCTATTTATTTCAAGTGTTCATATTTAAATTTCTTTGGGAAGAACAAAAATTTGATGATCCACTGATTTTGAAAAGCCTGAATAAAATTGGAAAAGCTGGTAAAGTTAAGAGAACTAAATAATTAAACTGCTATAATATACAATTTGGCATTATGGGAGGGAAAAGCAAAATTATTCTTAAAATACGACCAACTTTGTACAGGCACTGCATCGCTCTCTTGAAATTCAGTAACAGTTCTATCAGTATGATTGAACTTGGTATATTAATGATATTTTTTCAACATTGAAAATAAATTTAGTTTTGCCCTTTTTCTTAAAAATACCAGTGAACTTTTGTCCTGTTTATTACATGGTCACAGTAGAACTTCTACAAGGTGGAATCATGCAGTGTTTATTGGTAGCACTAGCTTACGGGACAGATATTTATGCTCCTCCCCAGATTTGTGTTGAACAGAAACAGATTATGTGATTGGAAAGGAGAATCCAACAATTAAGAGTTGACATTTTAAGAGTAATGTTTAAAAAGCTTTACACCTGTTTACAACTTGGAGATGAAAAGGCAGGCTTCGTTTTTCTACTGTGTGATAAAAACTGGCTTAAAATATTTATAAATAGAGTCAAGAGTGAAACTGTACAAACTTGCACATTGAAAAGTGCAACAAGTTACTTTGATTGCAGTACAAATATTTACTGTTCTAAAAATTGAAGACTTAGCCAGGCAGATGAATTTTTAAGTGAACCAGTTGTTGAAATTATTGGAATTAACTGAGCCAAAGTGATTCTGCATTCTTCATCTATTTAGTTAGCACTTTGTATCATTATATACCGTTTACAATACATGTATAACTTGTAGCTATAATCATTTGTGCCATTAAAGCTCTCACAAAACCATTTCTGTTTGTGTACCATTTCTGTCATGTGTGTTGCCTGGGAGTTAGAGGAGACGGGAACAGTTATACCATTGAGTTCCTCAAGTCCTGGAGCCTGACTGTCCAAGCAAGCACTGCGGGAGGGAAGGCACTCCTGCCCGGGAGAGGCCTGCGCTCGGGAGCGGGCACCACACAGTGTGATGGTTGGAGAAGGGCATGAAGTGCCATGTGACTGGCATTCAGAGCTCTTCTTCTGCCCAGGAGTGTCAGGACCTTATTCGTACAGGAGGTGACGTATTGAGAGACAAGTAAGTGCCCAACAGGTGCAAAAGGGAGTGAAGAGCATAGCATGCCTGTGAAGGGAACTGCAGGAACTGGCATGTGAAAATACGTCCCAGAAATAGCATGAAGTTCAGTATGGCTGGAAACACTGTGGAGAGGAAACTGAAAGTGTAATTTACTGCTGAACCAAATTGAAATGTATGTGGCCTCTAGAGTTGAGCTTACTTGTGTGTAGTCAGTGGAATGCCTTCGAGGGGCTTACTGAAAGCAGAGAATTGGTTAAAGACTTAAGTTTTGCCGAAACCGGTTTGGCTCAGTGGATAGAGCGTCGGCCTGCGGACTGAAGGGTCCCAGGTTCGATTCCGGTCAAGGGCATGTACCTTGGTTGCAGGCATATCCCCAGTGGGAGATGTGCAGGAGGCAGCTGATCAATATTTCTCTCTCATCGATGTTTCTAACTATCTCTCGCCCTTCCTCTCTGTAAAAAATCAATAAAATATATTTTTTTAAAAAAAGACTTAAGTTTTAGACAGTTATGAAAGCGCGAAGGAAAGTGCAGAGGCAAGAGCCTTCCGTTCTGTAGGGAACGAAGAAGGGGCTGTGACCCTAGGGCGGGTATGTAGGCATGAGGCGCGAAGCTAAGGGCAGTGGTGGGAAGATGACTAAGAGAGGAAGAAGGCTTGTGTGCTTTTATGGTGGTGGGGGTTGGAGGAGAGCCTGAGTCATTATCGATGCCATTAACTGAGAAAGGACAGGAGAAGGAATCCTATCTAATAAAGAGGGATATGCTAATTGACTGCCCTGCCCTCAAAGATGGCGGTGCCCACAGCCAATAAGGAGGGAATATGCTAATTGCCCTGCCCTCAAAGATGGCGGCGCCCACAGCCAATAAGGAGGGAAAATGCTAATTGCCCTGCCCTCAAAGATGGCGGCGCTCACAGCCAATAAGGAGGGAATATGCTAATTGACTGCCACGCCCTCAAAGATGGCAGCCAATAAGGAGGGAATATGCTAATTGACTGCCCCGCCCTCAAAGATGGCACCCACAGCCACAAGATGGTGACGCCCAGTCCCCTCAGCCCTGCCAGTGCGCCTGCCTCCAGAGTCCCCCAGTCCCCTCAGCTCCCCCGCCCCCACAGGGCCGCCTGAGGCTCAGGTCCAGGCCCGGCTGAGGCTTGCGCTGCTGGCAGAGGCAGCAGCAGAGGTGTGATGGGGCATCGCCTTCCCCTGATTGCCTGGTCGCCTCCCGCCCCTGAGGGCTCCCGGACTGTGAGGGGGGCAGGCCGGTTGAGGGACCCCCTCCAGTGCATGGATTTTCATGCACCGGCCTCAGTAGAGTGATAAGGAGAGAGTGAGTTTCTGTTTTGAATGCATTGAGCTGGTCTGAACAGAACCACTTCTTGTATAGAACCAGAACTCGGGGGAAAGGTCTGGAGTGGAAGTGAAACACTGAGACACATGCATATATATTATACAGTATTTAAAGATTTAAACACGAGGAAAGAAGAAAGTTCAAATAGCAGTGAAGTGTTTAACATTTGAAGATAGAGCAGAGGAGAAGCAAAAAAAAAAAGTGAGTATTTTAGGAGAACCCCCCAAAAAGGAGGCGGCAATCAGTCCTGTCAAAGTTAGAGGTTAAGGGAAGTTTTTTAACTTGACAGTCGAATCACTGCCCATCTTTACAAGAGTATTTTCTGAGGGGACCTGGAGAAGATTGTAATTAGGTTAATGAATGAGTAGCAAGTGAGCAAGTGTTGGCTTTTCTCAGTATAGAGACAAAGAAAGTGAGGGAGAGGATTTTAAAGAGAGATGGTAGGATCATTTGCTTATCTACACTAATAAAAGAGAAATATGTAAATTAAGCATCACTTTGCGACGCCCACCAGCCAATCAGGAGTGAGTAGGCAAATTAGTGGGACAAAGATGGCAGAAGCCACGGAGCCAGCCGGAGTGGGTGAGAGGCTTGGGTTGCCCTTGGCGATGGAGGAAGCCAAGCTTCCTGCCCGCCCTGGCCGGCTGCTGAAGGAGGGGCCTGTGGGTGGTGGCTACGGAGCCGGCCCAAGCGCACAGAAGGCGACCCAAGCTTCCCACCCGCCCTGGCTGGCTGCTGAAGGAGGGGCCTGCAAACGGCCCTCAGCCCCTCACCCAGGTTGGCCATGCCACCATTGGGGTGAAGGTCCCCGCTGGGGAGCATGGCCAGCCTGAAAACAGCCCTCAGCCCCTTACCCAGGCTGGCCCAACCCCTCGCCCAGGCTGGCACCATCCCCAGTGGGGACCCCCACCCAAATGGGGGTGTGGCCAGCCTGCAAACCACCACAGGCCCCTTGCCCAGGCTGTCCCACAATCTGAGGGGTCCCAGATTGGAGAGGGTGCAGGCTGAGGGACACCCCCCCCCCCCGAATTTCGTGCACCGGGCCTCTAATGCTGGGATAAGAGGAAGGAGTAAGTTTGTAGGCTAAGGAGAAAGTGCAAAGGAAATGTTAAAGGTATGCAGAACAGATAAATAATGGAATGAGATTCTGGCAGGAGTAAGGTGTATTATGGACTCAGGGGGGACATTAATCTTGGAAAGGGGGAGAAGGACTTTTGGAGTCATTAAAAGTTAACAAAACCCAAACATTTATGGTAGGAAATGAAGCATCTAGGGTTTCTAAGTTTTTCTGAAATAATTCTGAAGTGTCAATTTATATCCTGAAAATCACAGCTTCTAACTTCTACAATAATTAGTATTCTTGAA
Organism: Myotis lucifugus; assembly: GCF_000147115.1. Lineage (NCBI taxonomy): Eukaryota > Metazoa > Chordata > Mammalia > Chiroptera > Vespertilionidae > Myotis > Myotis lucifugus. The sequence continues at coordinate 2,558,946 of NW_005871196.1, forward strand.
AATACTTGTCAACCGTTCTCATGGTAGATCTGGCAAATAATGGAATCAGATCAAACACAGGCAGTGTTGTCAGCGTGCATGTTCTGTTACATTTGGCAACACTGATAACCCTTGTGTGAAGATAGATTTAAGTTTCAAACTATCCATTGGGGCATCACTAACTTTAGCATCACGAATAAATCTGAAAAAAAATCCATACACTCAACCATTTCTGAACGCTAATTTTTGTATCTGCTTTTATAAATACTATAATGTTCCTGCCAAAGAATCCATATTTTGGGGGGTGTAATTCAAGTTCAAAATAGCATGAAAAAACTCAGTACCAGTGGTTTCTTAAACTTTGCTGTTTTAGCCATGTAATTTAATAAATCACTGTTTTAGATGAGGAGCAAGGCGGAAAAGGAATATGGAAACATTTGGCATGGACCAGACATTGACTTCTGCTCTCTCACATTCTTTAGTTCTCACAGCAATTCATCTGAGGTAGTTGCTTTTTTGGTTTTACCGAAGAGAAAATCTAAGTTTAGTAAATGAATGAGAGAGGTCTTGCCTGCATTCTTCCTCCTAGAACAGCTTCTGAATCCTTTGGATTTTAGTCAACCGTCCTTAACAGAATGCATGCTCCCTGGTGGCTGAGTCAACTTTTATTCTTTGATGGATGTGACTTTTTTCTGGTGGGAAAAAAAAATCGCACATTAATGCAGTGAACACAATTTTAAAGGAATTTCCAATATCAACTAATGCAGTGTTTTCCAAACTTTAGTTTGACATTTGTGGTTTTTGCCATTTAAATGTCAGGTGGATGCAAGTTTTAAAAGTTATTCTGTGTAAGAATAAGGGATCTTCATTCCACAAAAGCACATGTGACCCTTTTGTTTCATGCATTCTTCTAACCAGCAAACATTCACTGTGTACGTGCAGCAGGCCAGGCACTATTCCGGCACCCGATGGTAGCTGGTGTCGGCTGACCCTGATGCGCGTGGGGTCTATTAAAAAGCTGGTTACAAGTGACAGTCATGAAGAGGGCCGAGAGCCACTGCAGAACTGAGGGAAACTGCTGAACACCAGACAGTGCATTTTTCAATTCTCCGAGGACCTCACTTGGCAGCCAGCACCAAAGCTGCTTCTGCCCCAGGAGCTCACCCCCCCTGCAGCCGCCGCCACCACTTCTGCCGGAAGGAGAGGAGTGCGTCCCAACCTTTTCCTTCTGTGTTGCCAGTTCTTGCATCAAAATCTTCCCACAATGTGCCGATTGGGGGATTGCTCATGTCCTCCCTACAAGAGAGGCTGGGAGTCAGGGGGGCTCGGTCCGCCCCTTCCTGCCCCTCCCACCAGGATTCATAAAGTGGTTAATTCTGCCAGCATAGAAAGTTCAAGTGCTGTGTCGCCAGAAGGAAAGACAAATATCTGCGACTAAACAAACACGGAACTTTCCGTCTAGCAGTGAAAGGAAACAGGATCGCACAAATTATTACGATACGTGTTAAGAGTAAAGAAAATTTGGGTAGCCTGTCGCATGGGGGTTTCAGTGTGAGGCAGCACAGGAAGTGGCCTTGGACCCAGCCCTGAGAGCGGAGAGGCAGGAAGCTGCAAGGGGAAAGGGTGGAGAACACTCTAGGCACGGGAGCAGCATCTGCTCAGAAGGTAAAAAAGGAAAACGTGCGAGGAGCTGAAAGCAGATCCGAGTGACGAGACAGACAGCTGGGGAGAAGCTGGACAGGCAGGCAGCAAACACTGGGCTGGCCTTGGAGGCCAAGCTAACGATTATGGGCTTCATTCCAAGAGTTTGGGAAAGTTACTGAAGAATTTTAAACAGAGGGCCAACAGGCATAATTTAAAAAAAATTTTTTTTATTGATTTCATAGAGGCAGGGAGAGGGAACAAGAGATAGAAACATCAATGCTAAGACTCATTGATCAGCTGCCTCTTGGAGGCCCCACACTGGGGATCGAACCCACAACCCGGGCATGTGCCCTGACAGTTGAACCGTGACCTCCTGGTTCACAGGTCTATGCTCAACCACTGAGCCACGCCAGTGGGGCAGGCATCTCTCTTTTAAACTCAAACATCCGAGAAGGACAAGAATGAAAGAGGAATGACCCATCAAGTTTGTGGTTGTGGAGATGGAGGGAAATCGGGATTTGAGAAATATCCAGGAAGTAACATCAATAGGGCTAAATAAATGACGGGGTATGTCACCAAATGTGAAAAGGGTCACCCCTCGGTGGTTACCGGATGATGGGTCCATTTCCTGACGGTGGCCTGTCTAGTGGTCCAGAATGAGATTACCAGGTAGACGTCAGACAAGGCCACTGGATAGATGAGTCTGGAACTCGGAGGAAAGAGCTGGGCTGCAGATAACAGATTTTGGTCTTAATCAGCAAAAGTACGGTGGATGAAGCGGTGGAATGGAGGAGATGGTGTAGAGGGAGAGAGTGAAAGGGAAGGAAGTAGTCTAGGGCGAAGCCTAGAGAACCACACGGAAAGATGTGGACAGAGGAGGAGCTAAAAGGGGATGGACAGGGAGAGCCAGAGGGGAGGAGAGCCACGCATGGGGACTCTTCAGGGCCAGGTGTTATTTTAACACGTTTTGTCTTCCTGTCCGTTTAGCCTGTGATATCCGATTTCACTGATATGCTGGCCGCAGGAGACTGACGAGGTCCAACGGAAACTATAGTGTCAGTCACCGATGACTGACATGGCGCTTCACGTGTTAAGGTCCATTTAAATGAGCATTACAGAGCATTGGCTGCTTTCCTCAACATAGAAATTATTGACCAGAACCAAAGCCCGTTTAGAAGATTGTGGGGCCAGGGCCGGGAAAGTGCTTTTGGAGTGAGAAGAGGAAGAACAGGGGCAGCCCTTACTAGATAATGTGGCCATGAAGGACAGGAATGACACAGGATGATACCTGGGGGGAGAGTGGGGTGGGGATTTCTTCTAAAAGATGGAACAGATTTTGAGCATGTTTAAAAACTTTTTTTTTAATATATTTTATTGATTTTTTACAGAGAGGAAGGGAGAGGGATAGAGAGTTAGAAATATCGATGAGAGAGAAACATCGATGAGCTGCCTCCTGCACACTCCCCACTGGGGATGTGCCCGCAACCAAGGTACATGCCCTTGACTGGAATCGAACCTGGGACCCTTGAGTCCACAGGCCGATGCTCTATCCACTGAGCCAAACCGGTTAGGGCTGTTTAAAAACTTAAGAGAAGGATCTAGTAGAGAAGTTGGAGATAAAGGAGGGCTGCAAGGTCGCACTTTTGTTCCGTTCTTGTTTTGACATGCTAGTTCTTGTCACTTTTCAAGAGGTCTCACCGGTATCCTTGGCCTCCACACCCCTGATGCTCTGTGAGGCTGATGGATACTGCCCGCCGGGACAGTTGTTCTGCGCACCATGACGTGTTTACTTTCAACACCATTAAACCAATAAATATTACTTGCAGAGTGATGTTTAAAGGCATGTTTGCAGCCACATCCAACACTTGGCAGTTACTCCTGGCATGTGATTTGAGGGCACAGGCAGAGAGAGAAACGGGTCCTCATAATCCAGGGAGAAACATTTGGGGTCCGTGTAGGTTCCTAAGGGACAAGAGTGGAGAAGTGGACAGAGGCCACGGAAACTCTTTAGCTGAGAAGGATTTGGAATGTAAATCTCTTCTTCCCAAACCAAATCTCCAGTAAAATCTGCCTTGTTTGTCTCAAAGACTAAGTGGATTATTTTGGGGGCACTTAAAGAGATGAAATTTACAACTGGGTCAAAACTGCAATTCAACTCATTTGGGTAAATACAAAGCAAAATACCAAATAACTTATTTTTCCATTAAAAAATAGGCTTAATTGACATAAAATAAAACTGTTTAGTATACAGTTCTGGGAATTTTTGGTGTTTTTCTTTTTTTAATCCTCACCTGAGGATATTTTTCCATTGACTTTTAAAGAGAGAGGAAGGGAGAGGAAGAGTCAGAGAGAAACATTGATGTGAGAGACACATTGATTGGTTGCCTCCTATTTGTGCCCCAACCAGGGCCGGAGATCGAGCCTGCATCTGAGGTACGTGCCCTTGACTGGAATCGAACCCAGGACACTTCAGTCCACAGACCGATGCTCTATCCACTGAGTCAAACAGGCCAGACCCAGTTCTGGGAGTTTTGGCAAAGGTATACAGTTGTATAACCACCACCAAGAGCGAGATACAGAACAGTTTGAGCACCTGTCCCCCAAATTCCCACACCTTCATATTATTCATATTATTTTTATATTAAGAACAAAATACTGAGGAAGACTGGAAACAGCCTCAATCAGAGACAGTTTGAGATGCTTAAGCCATCACCTGACAACATTGTTTAAACATTTTTTTTAAATGGTGTGGCATTGTAATTACAAATGTTGGACGTACTCGCAAACATGCTTTTATAAAAAAACCACTTTAAAGGCAATATTTATTGGCTTAAATGGTGGTGTTAGAAGCTCGCTCCAACCTGTTTTAAGCAAATCAAATATTTTAAGTTTGATTAGTCTCTTTGAGACCAGAGGAGTGGGGTTTTTTTAATTGTAGTAAAACACATAACATAAAATCTACCATCTTAACCACTTTTTAAAATACTATTTTTAGTAGACTTTATTTTTTAGAGCAATTTTAGGGTCACAGCAGAATTGAGTGGAGGTACAGAGATTTCCCGCTTACCCCCAACCCCTGCACATGCATACTCTCCTCACTGCCAACACCCCCACCAGAGTAGTATATTTGTTACAGTTGATGAACTGATATTGACATATCATCACCCTAAGTCCATAGTTTACATAAGGGTCACTGTTGGTGTCGTTCTATGAGTTTGGGCAAATGTATAATGATGTATCCACCATTACAATATCATTCAGAGTATTTCCACTGCCTTAATAATGCCGTTTTTCACTTATTCATCCTTTCCTCCCCCCAATCCTTGACAACCGCTGATCTTTTTTTTTTAATTAAAAAAAATGTTATTACATTTTTTAGCGAGCGAGAGAGAGAGAGAGAGAGAGAGAGGGAGGAGAGAGAGAGAGAGATCGGCTGCCTCCCACACGCACCACGACAGGGAATCGAACCTGAAACCTGGGTATATGCCCTGACTGGGAATCCAATTCGCCACCTTTCGGTGTATGAGGTGACGCTCCAACCGAGGCACACTGCCCAGGGCTTGCTGATCTTACTGTCTTTTCCAGAATGTCATAACTGGAATCATACGGTGGATAGCCTTTTTCAGATGGGCTTCTTTCACTTAGTAATATGCATTTAAGTTTCCTCCATGTCTTTAATGGCTTCATAGATCATTTTTTTAAATTGCTGAATAATATTTCATTTTCTAGATGTACCAGTTTATTTTACCTACTGAAGGAACCTGCCAAGTTGTGACAATTATGCATAAAGCTGCTATTTAAAAAAAAGAAAATGATAAAGCTGCTATAAATATCTGTGTGCAGGTTTTTGTGTGGAACTAAATTTTTTAACTCATTTGGGTAAATACCAAGGAGTGAAATTGCTGGATCACATGATAAAAGTGTGTTTAGTTGTAAGAAACTGTCAGACTGTCTTCCAAAGTGGCTGTGCTGTTTTGCATTCCCACCAGCACTGAGTGACAGTTCCTGTTGTTCCACATTCTTGTCAGCATTTGCTGTTGCCAGTGTTCTGGATTTTAGCCACTCTGATAGGTATATACTGGTATCTTGTTTTAATTTGTATTTCTGTGACGACATATGATATAGATCTTCTCACATGCCTATTTGCTATCTGTATCTCCTCTAGTGAGATGTCTATTAAGGTCTTTGGCCCATTTTTTAACCAGGTTTGTTTTCTTATTGTTGAATTTTAAGGGTTCTTTGAGTATTTTGGATAATAGTCCTTGATCAGATGAGCCTTTTGCAAATATTTGCTCCCAGTCTGTGGCTTATCTTTTCATTCTTTTGACATTGTCTTTCACAGAACAGAAATTTTTAATTTTAATGAAGTCCACCTTATTAATTCTTTCTTTCAAGGATCATACCTATCTAAAAAGACATCACCAGCCCGGCTTGTGTGGCTCAGTGGTTGAGTGTCGACCTATGAACCAGGAGGTCACCGTTCGATTCCCAGTCAGGACACATGCCCGGGTTGCGGGCTCGATCCCCAGTAGGGGGCGTGCAGAAGGCAGCTGATCAATGATTCTCATCATTGATGTTTCTATCTCTCACCCTCTCCCTTCCTCTCTGAAATCAATAAAAATATATTTTAAAAATAAATAAATAATCCTATATAATAAAAGCCTAATATGCAAATCGACCGAATGGCAGAACCACTGGTGGAACAACCAGTCGCTATGATGCGCATTGACCACCAGGAGGCAGACGCTCAATGCAGGAGCTGCCTCCAGCCTGCAGGCCCCAGGCCAGCTAAGGCAGGTGCCAGTGGGGGCCTCATGATCACCCTGCCAGTCGCCCCACAGATCAGCCCTGATCGCCGGCCAGGCCTAGGGACCCTACCCGTGCATGAATTCATGTACCAGGCCTCTAGTAAATAAATAAATAAATAAATAAATAAGGCATCACCAAACCCAGGTCATCTGGATTTTCTCTGTGTTATCTTCTATGAGTTTTGTAGTTTACATTTATGTCTGTGACCCATTTTGAGTCATCATAACCATTTTTAAGTGTACAGTTCAGTAGTGTTAACTACAGCACATTGTTATGCAATAGATCTCTATAACTTCTTCATCTCACAGAACTGAAATTCTATATCCATTAAACAACATTTCCCCATCTCCTCCAATGTCCAGTCCCTGGCAATCATAATTTCTACTTAATGTCTCTTGGAATTTGACTAATCTAGTTACCTCATATTAGTAGAAACATAGAGTATTTGTCATTTGTGACCAGGGAACACTGTCAACTTTAATTAATTGCTCTAATACTGTTGCCTTTCTGCTTTCCCTGCCAAAAAAAAAAAAGTGCTGTTTGTGAAGCACCTACTCCCTGCTCAGAATTATTGTCCCAGGTCTTTCACATGCTGTGGTGGGCAGAATAATAACCCTTCAAAGATGTCCACGTTCTAGTTAGTGGAACCTGTGAATATGTTTGTTACCTTACATGGCAAAGAGACTTTGCAGAAGTGATTAAGTTAAGGATCTTGAGAAGGAAAGATTACCTGGATTATCCAGGTAGACGCAATGTAACCACAGGGTCCTTATAAGGAAAAGAGGGCACGTTAGAGTCGAAGGAGTTGCGATGATGGGAGCAGAATTCTGGGTGATGTGGGACCATGAGCCTACCAATGCGTGCAGAATCGAGAAACTGGAAAAGGCGAGGACATATTCTCCTGTAGAGCCTGCAGAGGAACACGGCCCTGCTGACCCATTCTAGACTTTACCCTCCAGAATTTGTAGATAATACATTTATATTGTTTTAAGTCACCAAGTTTGTGGCAATTTGTTACAACAGCAAGGGAGACTAATACACATGCATTCTCTCATGTACACCTCATGACATTTTTGAAAGGGAGGTGTTATGCCCTGGCTGGTTTGGCTCAATGGATAGAGTGTTGGCCTGCGGACTGAAGGGTCCCAGGTTCGATTCCAGCCAAGGGCACATGCCTGGATTGTGGGCTCGATCCCCGGTAGGGGGCGTGGAGGAGGCAGCCAATCAATGATTCTCATCATTGATGTTTCTATCTCTCTCTCCCTCTCCCTTCTTCTCTAAAATCAATCAAATACATTTTAAAAAATTAAAAAAAAATGGGGGTGTTATCATATTACGGAGGAGAATGAATCATTTAGGTAAGGATTCAGTTGTGCAACATAGCAAGTAATGGAGCCTGGATTTGAAGGAAGAGCTGGCTACTCGAAGCCATGGGCATTGGGTCCCTCCTGCACTCAATACTCTGCCTTTAAAATGAAAGTTAATTTCAACTGTGAGTGCTTGGCTGCCATGGTAGCAGGGAGGTGGCAAGAGTTCATCTCTGGTAAGGACATAGTCTTTGGAAGGAGAGAGAGACCATAAAACAATGAAACATACTGCCTTGGGATGTCCAGAGTTTTATCCCTACTGTCTTTCTCCCTTTAAAAATAAATGAATCACACTCCTGAATATTTGTTTGTTTGTTTGTTTAACAAATCCCTGTTTCAGTATCTTTGATTGGTGGACATGCAGTAGTTGTTTATTAGAGTTCTCCAGAGAAACAGAACCAGTAGTAGATTGATCTATCTATCTATCTATCTATCTATCTATCTATCTATCTATCTATCTATCTATCTATCATCTACCTACCTAATCTTCCTTGCTACAAGGAATTGGCTCATGTGATTATGGAAGCTGATAAGTCCCATGATCCGCCATCTGCAGGCTGGAGACCCAGCAGAGTGGGTGGTGAATGTTCAGTCTGAGGGCAGAAGACCAATGTCCCAGCTTGAACACAGTCCGGCAGAGAGAGTAAATTCTCCCTTCTTCCACCTTTTTGTTCTATTCAGGCCCTGATGGATTGGACGAGAGCCACCCACATTGGGGAGGGCAATCTGCTTTCCTCAGTCTACCTACTCATGTTAATCTCATCCACAAATGCCCTCCCAGACACACCAGAATCCTTTAACCAAATATTTGGGCACCTAGTGGCCTGGTCAAGTTGACACAAAATTATCCTCTCAAGTTTTGTATGGATAAATGAAGAAAGTGTCCAGGTTACAATTACAGTTCAGGGCCTGGAACTGGAAGCATACTGAGCTCAAAGTTGACATTAGCAGGTATTGACTCACTCTGTTTTAGTTCTGGAAATGGCTTTAAAGGCAGGGCTTCCTGCTGAACCTTGAGTTTAAGAGCTGGAAGTGCTTAAGTGTTTTGCTCAGATACATACAGCATTTATGGTGGTGGCCCAAGTGCCCTCAAATGAATGAGCAGTTATGCATTATGCTAACAGTATATTAACCTGTATTGATCCTCTCCATGGGCTGAACACCATCTCAGCTCATTCCCTGTATCAATGCCATTAATAACATGTGAGCCCCTAATTTGACAGATGAGGACAACACTAAGGCAGGTCCACGCAGGCATCAAGAGTCAGAGCCAGGAATAAAACGTGTGCATGTTGGTCCAGCATGTGTGCTGGTAACCACCGTGCTCCGGCCTCTGATTGACGTTCCTGAGAGCAGTGCATGGGCCCAAGAGGGCTTCATGTCAGGCAGGACTTTCCCCAGGTCACCCCAGTTGGGACTCGAGAGGCCACTGTGGCTAGTGCTGGCCTCTATAGCCTTTTAAAATTGGACTCTTAACAGACCAGCCTAGTCCCTAAAAGGAAAAGGATCATGTTCACTCTTGGAGTTTCATTGAAGGGGCTCCTGCATGAGTCAGGTGAGCCACTGGCTGGTGCTGTTCAAGAAAATGCAACGGATCCTTACTTTGGAAGCTCTCACCCCGCGATGCTTGGGAAATGAATCAGGAAAACTGGGGTTTTAATACCAGGGAAGGACTCAGTGTACTCCCCTCCAGGGACAAACAGGAAGCTGACCTTTCTCTGCTTCCTTCCCCCACAAACGGACTGTGGAAGCCTTTCTATTTTCTTTTTTTCAGAATGAATCTGGGCATTTACTTCCCGTACTCCCATATGTGTTTGGCCCCATCCATGGTTTACCCATCCATGGCATTTTCCTTTCATTTGTTAAAGGCACACTGGGTTTTTTGTTTGTTTGTTTCTGACCAAGGGACTAACTAGTGAAAGAAGAAACTGACTGTCAGATTTGCTAGCTCTGTTGTGGACCCCAATAACCAGAGTGGCTGGTTTTATGAAACAGTGGAGTGGCCATGGAATACACAGCTCCTGAGCCAGCTGGAAGACAGCAGCTTGAGAGCTTGGATTCCATTTATACTTACCACCAGCGATCCTGTCAATATCCTTCTCGTGAGTTTCTTTTCTGTTTAAACAAGCCAGTCAGTTTCTGTTGCTTGCAATTAAAAACACCAAGAATACAAAAATACCTCGTGTCATCTATAATATATATTATAGATGTATATATACATACTTTCTTTTTGTAAATTGGCCTCCGACACCAATAGCTTATGAACTCTGAAGGCTGCCACCATTTCTAATATTTTTCCTATAGTACACGGGACTGTATTTTACACAGTGCAGGATACAGGTTGCAAACTTATAGATTCTGGATTATATCTGAACTGCATTTATTTTGAGCAATCGAAGTGTTTTTTAAAAATTGACTTAGTTCAAGGGCGGGGGGGAAAAAAAGGACACTTATGTAATACCCTTTGTAATACTTTTAGCGAAAAAAAAAATAAAATAAAATAAAATGGAGCTGCAATCCCAGAAAAAAAAAAATTGACTTAGTTGCCAACATTTAAAAACCATAAGATTTCATATGCAATGCCCATTGGCACCTTCTCTTGAAAAACTTAAAGATCTAGCCATTTTAAACCCATATTCCCACAGCTTCCCTCTTATTTTTAATCCTCACCTGAGGACATTTTTATTGATTTTAGAGAAAGAGAAACTTCGATATGACTGGGACTTGAACCTGCAACCTTTTGTGTATGGATACGCTTCTAGCAACTAAGCCACATGTGCCAGGGCCCACAGCTTCCTTCTTTAAACAGAACACAGCCACTTCCATGTGACAAAGTGCTCACCTTGCCCACTCCACTTACTTTCATTACTTAACCGGACCTGAAGGCATGTTTGTCACTCTTGGTGCTTAACTGACTGATACTGAATAAATTAATTTGGCAATTAATGCTTGTGTTTTACATTTTCTTTATTTTTAAAAAATATATTTTTATTGATTTCAGAGAAGAAGGGAGACAGAGAGAGAGAAACGGAAACATCAATGATGAGAGAGAATCATTGATTGGCTGCCTCCTGCACGCCCCCTACTGGGGATCGAGTCTGTAACCTGGGCATGGGCTCTGACCTGGAATCAAATCGGGACCTCCTGGCTCATAGGTTGATGCTCAACCACTGAGCCAAACTGGCTGGGCGTTTTCTTTCTTTTTATTAATTTTAAAATATTTATTGTTGGAAATATTACAGATGTCCCCTTTTTCCCCACCCCACCCCATTGACCCCTTCTAGCCCATGCCCACACCCTGCTCCGGGCCTTCACCGCACTAAAGGCACACTGTTTTAGATCAAGTCCCTGGAAGCAGGACCAGAGGCAGATGTTCTTGTGAAAGTGACTTAAGACCGTTCTTCAGGAAGAAGCTGGAAGGGAGAGGGGAGCAGGACAGAGAGGAGGAAGGGCTGGGGCTGTCGCTGCGCCTATCTGAATTATGTAGAAGTAACCTTACCTTGTTGCGGGACTCCTCCTTTGTATAAATCTTTCTTGAGAATCTGAAAGGTGCTAGGCACTGTGACTTACTACCATAGGCAGTAGGGAGAAAAGGTTGAAAGAAACATGATTGCTAATAATAAGGAATTCCAAACAAACCTGGGATTCTGTTAGAAACATCATTGAGGTCTGAATATGTCAACTGGGCAAGACCTTTAAGTTCAGGTTGTGGGAAGAAAGGTTAACCTGGGAGAACCTCAGGTCCGAAGACAGCCTTACTGGTGGCTGCTTTAGCTTGAGTACAATTATCTTAAGAGACTGTATCATTATTTAATAATTTAGATAGTTGATATACCTCCTGCACATGGAGTTATCTGCTCAAGTTTCTCTTTGATCATGCTACTTTCTTAGCATAAAATCACCAGTAACTTGCCGTATCCTTGCCTTCAGGTGATCTAAACTTCTTGTCATGGCATTCGAGGCCCTTCCCAGATAAGCCCACTTATATTTCCAGCTGAATCTCCCTGTACTAAACTATTAGAGCCTTTCCCTACTAGCCTGGTTGATTGGCTGGCAGCCAGACTGACATTTCATTCCTGCTGCTACACTGAGCTTTCCTCACTCCTACTCCGTGTGTCCAAATGTCCCCTGTACATCAAGGCTAGCCCATAGGTCACATCCTAGAAGCCTTCCCAGGCCACACCAATACTCTTTTCAATCAGTGGTTCTCACCCTGGCCGGTTTCTCAGTGGTTAGAGCATTGGCCCATAGACCCAGGGGTCGAGGGTTTGATTCCTGGTCAAGGGCACGTACCTGGGTTTCAGGCTCAATCCCCAGCCCTGGGTGGGAGGCAACCAGTTGATGTGTCTCTCTCACATTAATATTATTCTCTCTCTCTCTCTCTCTCTCTCTCTCTCTCTCTCTCTCTCTCTCCCCCTCTTCCCTCCCTTCCACTCTCTCTAAAAATCAATGGAAAAAATATCCTTGGGTGAGGCTTAAAAAAATTCCTGATTATGTGTTAGGCTTACTTACAGAGCTTTAAAAAATTAGATGGGTGAAAAAAATTAAATGGGTAGATGGGGAAGGGGGGGGCAACAGACCAATTTATTTTATTTTTATTTTTTTAAATATATTTTTTTATTGGTTTCAGAGAGGAAGGGAGAGTGAGAGAGAAATAGAAACACCAATGATGAGAGAGAATCATTGATCAGCTGCCTCCTACATGCCGCACATCGGAGATTGAGCCCAAAACCTGGGCATGTGTCCTGACTGGGAATCAAACCATGACCTCCTGGTTCATAGGTCGATGCTCAATCACTGAGCCATGCCAGCTGGGCTGGGCACCAGACCAATTTAATCAGACTCTCCAGGGATAGCACTTGGCACTTATTAAAAGTTCCCAGGTCATTCTAGCATGTAGCCAGGGTCAAGACCTTCTGTTGCAAACAAATATGTATTGTTTTTACCCCTTTAGCTATATTTTAAGTTTGTTGGAGGATGAACCAAGATGGAAAAAGATGTCAATTTATTGCCACCCAGACATGATACGATGAGGGCCTACACTAAGATTTCATTTGGCATAGTTGCTGGAGGAGGAGGTAGGCAGGATAGCAAGAGGCCATGGAGCTGATGAAAACAACACTGAGGCTAAAACTTCATCTTTGGGGAAAAGATGGCGGACCACTGCTACCACTTCGTAAAAGTCTCTTGCATGTGTTCCTTGGAAGAAAGAGGTAGGAAGTGATACTACAGTCAATACCATCTGTTAGGGCTTGTATTGTATTCGTTTCCTAGGTCTGTTATAATAAAGTTCCGCAAAATGGATGGCTTAAAACCAGAGAAATTTATTCTCTCTCAGTTCTGGAAGCTAGAAGTCCAAAATCCAGGTATCAGCAGGGTTGGTCCCTTCTGGGGGTTCTGAGAAAGAATCTGAGGGGATTCCCATGCCTCTCTCTCCTAGCTTCTGGCGGCTCCCAGCCATCCTTTGTGCTCCTTGGAGTGTAGACACATCACTCCATCTCTGCCTCCATCTTCATATGGCCTTCTCCCTTGTGTGTGATCAAATTTCCTTTGTCTTATAAGGCCCACCCGAGCCCAGTATGGCCTCATCTTAGCTTGCTCACATCTGCAGACTTTAATTCCAAATAAGGTCCCGTTCACAGGTACCAGAGGTTAAGACTTGAACATATCTTTTGGGGACACAGTTCAACCCGCCCCAGGTGTTAGGGCTGCTCTAGTTAAAGGTGCTGGGTAACCTCTGGCTTAAGGGGAAGAAAGAAGTAGATAAACTTATCTACCTGCATAACTCGAAGCGCTGTCCTAAGTGTTGCTTAACTCTCAGAAAGGATCTTTCCCCGGGATGGCTAAGATGACCCTCCCTGCTCTGATTCCAACCAGGTTTACAGAGCTAATCACAGAAAAAAGATCTCCCCCCAAGTCTGTGGCAGCCCCCCAACAGGAGTGGCATGCCCACACTTTGAAGCATAACAGGAGAGGATTCTCTTGGAATGTGGGGGAGGATTCTCCAAAGTGCAGCCGGGCAATGTTCGTTCTCTGCCTCTCGGCAATGTTCGTTCTCTGCCTCTCCCCACACGAGGGCAGGGAGAGACAGGCTCCCTGGAAACACCAGCCTCTGCCGGGCAATGGACAGCTTTGACTTACTGTTCATGTGGTTTTGATGGAAGCATATCTGTTGAGCCCTTATTTTATTCTCTTCAGGAACCTGGTTTTGCCCCATGTTCTCACCTGCCCACAGGAGACAAGAGCTAGTAAACGAGGCTGCCCAAGTGAAGGAGCTGGGCTCAGTACCTATGCTTCCTGCTGCTCGGTGCCTCCGGGGCTGTGACACTGAGGCTGCAGGGCTGCAGACCTGCCTGCTCCGACCTCTCCAGCGCAGGCAAACAAGACGCTAAAGTCATCTTGAGTCCCCACCTGGGTCACGACTCCATAAACATCCCACTGCCATCACTCTCAGCATCTGACTTGAGAAACTGCCCCACTTCCCTCCAGTTGGCCTCCCTTCTGTGTTGCTTACCCTGAGTTCCCTGGCCATAGGCCAGCAGAGCTAGCAAAAACCTCCGGACAGCTAGTCCAGGCCTGTCCTGTAGAGGAGGAGAGACCTTCACTTTTACCCTCGTTCACCTGTGAGCGATGTTGGAGGCGGTGGGAGCCCAGCTGGGTAACTGGGCTGCCCTGCTGGATGCCTTTCTTCCCTGAGTCACAGGTGAGCATGGCCCCAGGCTTGGCACTTGGCTTTCCACCCACGTTTCCCTCTGCAGGACCTCCCACTGGGTGAAACAAAATATTAATATTCTCATTAACAGTATCATCAACAACAAAATAGCAATAACAACCATCCCGATGTGCCAGGCTCTGTATTTAGTTCTTTCTGATCGGTAGCTCATTTACTCCTTCTCTCTGAAGAGTAGATAGCCTCCCCCCTACTCAGAGGAGCACACTGAAGTTCAGAGAGGGGTTGAGTAACTTGCCATGTTCACACACCTGGTATGTGACAGGACTATCAAATCTGAACTCTGGGGCAGCCTCAGGCTGGGGGAGGGGTGCAGGAAAGAGGAATATTCCTTTTCTTCCTTTACTCACTCCTCCTTGGCACCGTCTGCACTTCTCCCCCAATTCCTGGCCGCCCATATGTCCATTTTTCTTACATCGAAAAGAAACTTGGGTGTTTTATTTGTTCACTTCTCTTTTCATTTTCTAGTAAATTAATTTCCCCCTTATCCCCATTAATGTCTTCCTTTTGATTTTCTTCAGCTTATTTCCCACAGGTACATGTTCTCAGTGTTACTTTCTAACCAATCTATCACTTCAGCCTTGAGTTTCTCTTTGTCCCAAGAGTTAAGGAGAGGGTTCTAAGATTTCCAAGTGGTTAACCTTTTGTTATTAATTACTGGTTTGTTTGTTTGTTTTGATGGTGGGGTAGCGGGTGGGTGGGAAGATGTGTGTGTGTGTGTGTGTGTGTGTGTGTGTATTCGACTGGTGTTGATTGACACCAGCTATGCAAGGACATTATGTTGAATTCCACAAATTCTATTGAGATAGAATTGACATATACCATTGCATTAGTTTTAGTGTACAACATGATTTGATATATGTATATATTGGGAAATGATCACCACAGTAAGTTTAGTTAACATCTATCACCACACATGATTATAATGTTTTTCTTGTGATGAGAACTTTAAAAATCTATTCTCTTAGCAACTTTCAAATATACAATTACTAATATGTTAATTACTAGTTTTTATTATATTACAGAGAAAACATTTTATTACAGAGAAAACATTTGCAAGTCATATTTCTGATAAGGGATTATATCTAGAATATGTAACAAACTCCTACAACTCAACAACAAAAGCAAAACAACTGAAAAGTAGTCAACGGACTTGAATAAAAGAAGATATACAAATGGCCAATAAGCACATGAAAACATGCTCAACATCACTAATTATTAGGGAAATGCAAATCGAAACTGCAATGAGATCCCACTTTCCACCCAATCCATGGCTGTTATAAAAACAATAAAGACAGAAAATAACAAGGGCAGACAAGGATGTAGCTAAATTGGAATCCCTGTCCATTGCTGGCAGGAATATAAAATGGTACTACTGCTGTAGAAAACAGTATGGTGGCTCCTCAAAAATTAAAGAAGGAATGGTCCGTATGATCTAGAATCCCACCTTTGGGTGTGTATATGTATACCTAGAGGGACTGAAAGCAGGGACGAGAGGAGGTACTTGCACACCCATGTTCATAGCAACATTATTTAAAATAGCCAAAGGGGCCCTCTCTGGTTTGGCTCAGTGGTTGGAGCGTCAGTCTGCAGGCTGACGCTCCGGGTTCTATTGCGGCAAGGGCACATGCCTCGGTTGCAGGGCTCGTTCCTGGCCCCAGTCAGCACGTGCGAGAGGCACCCAATTGCTGTGTCTCTCTACCTGTCTCTCCCCCTCAGTGGACCCACTCAGTGGGGTCCAAACCTGTCCCTGCTGCCATGACCCCGAGGCTCAGGTGAGCCTTAGCTGCCCACATGCCTCAGAGTTACCACCTGGCTCTACTGCCAGCTGTGATGGTCCCACAATCCCACCTATGTTCTGTTTGGCATGTCTGTTCTGGTCTGGAAGGAAATTCTAACACATGCCTCAACATGTGTACGAGCCTTGAAACCATTATGCTGTATGAAATAAACCAGTTACAAAAAGACAAATATTGTATGATTCCATTTACATGGGGTGCCCAGAGTAGTGAAATTCGGAGTCAGAAATTAGGATGGTGGTTGCCAGGGGCTGGTGGTTGAGAGAAATGGGTAATTACTGTTTAAGGGGCGTGGCATTTTCAGCTTGGGAAGACAAAATGTTCTGGAGATGGATGGTGGTGATGGCTGTACAACAATGTGAACATATTTAATGTCACTGAACCATACATTTAAAAACGGCTAAAATGCTAAGTTTTATGCTTATATGTATTTTACTACAATGAAGAGGTAGATGCAGAGCTCTTAACTCAAGTTACTAGTTTCTTTATACAAGTCTTCTAGATCATCTTTTGCCTAACAAGTGTGACTGAGAGAGGGAGTTTAACTTTCCAAAATCAACGTGAGCCCTGGCACATGCCCGGGTTGTGGGCTCCATCCCTGGTAGGGGGTGTGCTGATCGATGTTATGCTCTCACACCGATGTTTCTCTCTTCTCTCTTCCTCTCTCTCTAAAAATCAATAAACTGTTCTTTAAAAAATAAGTAAAATAAATGTTTGCTGTTTTCTGTCTTGTTTTGACAGTTCTTACTTTAAATAACTTGATATCAGACTATTCCAGACTCAACATTTTGTGAATGTTGCCCCCCCCCCTTTTTAAATAATACAAAATAAACCTTTGTTCCATTTAGTTTTCACCCTGAGTTTTACTTTGTATGGCATTGGATGTATCACTTCTGCTTTACTTTTGGCTTGTATTTCATTTACTTCTTCCTTCAGTAAATAATCGTGTGGCCCTATTGTGTGCCAGGTACCGTTCTAGGTGCTGAGGATGTAGTAGGAACAAAAATAAACCAATTCTTTGCCGTCCTGGAACTTACCGTCTAGTGTGGGAGAAAAAAAGTAAAACAAGATAAAAGTGAGACACACAGCGCCGTGTTTTAGATGCTTCCTAGCTGAACGCCCTCCACAGACCCACAGGAAGGGGCGCAGCACCAGGACGTGGGCCCATCTAGGAACTCGGGGGCCACCTGGACCACCTGAACGTGCATCTGTGTTTAAACCTAAAGGGACAGTCAGGTGGGAGACTCTGATGAGAGCGAGGGGGAAAAAGCAGGCTGTGAAAGAGTGAGGGGACCTCACTAGGAAGTGTAACCAGACAACCAAGGGGTCTGGCTGCCTGTCACTGCTTGAGCCAATTACGCAGAGACTGGGTTGAATCATATATGAGCATTTATTCCAATAATGGGGCAGTACGGGAGAGCAGCACGTCATCCACAACAATCTGCTCTGCCTCTCCCCATACGCCAGCTGCTTATATTGGGTAGAAGGACAAAGATTAGTGGGAGAGTAGGCATTGCAGGCCTGGGAAAGTAGGCACGGTATAATCATTACAGGTTACAAGCCATCGGCGCTGGGGAGTGTGGCAGAGGGCAGGCGCCCCGGGCGGGGCACTGGGACCAGATTAGAGGCAATAGGGGCCTGGGGTTGTAAAGGGTGGGTGCCCCGGGGACTAGACTGTTTCAGCCACGAGGTTGTAAATCCTTCCATAATGACAGGCAGTTCCCGACAGGAGGTTGGACTGCACACCTGTGTTAGCTCCCACGGCCCAGGGCATACAACTCCAGCCAGGTTAGAATGTGCTTTCTCTAATCAGAACAGAACCATCACGGTTAACAGAGCATGATTAATATTTCTTATTATTGTAGCTGGTCCCCAATATTCTATTTCTGCCCCTAACAGAAGGAGGCCTTGAGTGGAGGAGGGGAGCTCCACCAATACCTGGAGGAACCAGCTTCAGCGCCCGGGCAGGTCCAGGGGGCTGGAGCCAGCGAGCTGGTCACCGAAGGAAGGTCCGGAGGAGGGGATCCGTCCTCACTAGGCGTTTACTTCAGGCCTCTGTTCGGGGTGTGCCCTGGCTGCACTGCTGGTTTCTGTGCTGTAATTTGAGCGGCACTTGCAAGACAGTGAGGCGAGGCGGCAGGGATGCACCGAGCGCCGGTGCCGGTTCCGGTTCCGTGCCGGTTCCGTGGGGACACTCACACATAAGGCGTTGCCCGCCTAGGGTTTCTGCCGTTCATCGCAGCTCCCAAGGCTTTTCTCTCTTTGGCTTTCTTTTCAAAATGCAAATTCCTCCCTTAGAGCAGCCTCCCTTAGAGCAGAAGAACCCCCAAGGCAAACTTCTGGATTTTTGCCTTTCTCTCGGCTTCTTCATCCTAAACATCCTCCCTCAGCCCTGCCTCTCAGTTCAGCTATCGCAACTCTTGGGAACGAGGGCGACCGAGAACAATCACCGAGGTCAGCTTGCCCCGGTGCCGAGCGGCGGCAGCGGGTCGCGCCTGGCCCAGCCCTCGCCTCTCCCAGGCACGTCCTCTCCGCGGGCGCCCGGAACCACCCGCTCACTGGGATGTTCTCGGGGCCAAGCGAGATCGTTTATGGGAAAGTCATACAGAGCTAAGCGCACGTGACGAACGTCAACTCCAGGATTTCGGCTAAATGCCTGGTGTCTGGACCCGCCCGTCCTCTGGCTCCTTCCGCCCCGGGAGCGCCTTTCCGCGCGGCTAGAGCCCGTGACGCTCCGATTCCGCGCCTCGGGCCGCAGGTCCCGGGAGGAGCGGCCGGGTGAAGCCGGGATCGTGGGCTGGGAAGGAGGTGGGGCGGGTGGTGACGTGCGCCGCGGGGGACGCGGGGTGCGGGGGGTGCGGGGCCGCGGCTGGGGCGAGGCAGGAAGGGGGCGCGGAATGGTGGGGAGGGGAGGCTCCGGGGGGAGAGGAGAGAAAGGGTCGGAGAAGAGGAAGGGATTCGGGTAGGGCGGGGCGGAGGGGCGGAGGAGAGCAGCAGGCGCATGGGGGAGGAGGAGAGGCGAGAGCGGGGTGGGCGGGGGAGACAGGGTGGGAGGGGAGGAGTCCGGGTCGGGAGGAGATGGGCGGCGGGGAGGGCGCCCTCCTGCAGCGGGGGCCGAGGCCTGGCCGGCAGGGTTGGCCGCGACCCCGCGGTCCCGCGGAGAGCGCTGTGCCGGTGAACCGGGCTGGGTCTTCCTGGGAGAAGACGGGGCCAGATTTTGGGACAGGGCCCGCGCTGGCAGGCTGGGCGCCTCGCAGTCCCCGCGCCCAGGAGGTTTCTGGGCACTTCGGTTCTTCCCGGGCTCTCGTCCGCCGAACCGCGGGGGTCGGGTCGCGTCTGGGGCGCTGGGCGCTGGGCGGAGGGTGGAGAAGGCACTCGGCGACCCCGAGTGGGACCTCTGTGTGCTCTGTGCGGGGCGGGTGAGTGGGATGCGGAACAAGGTCACCTGGAGGCCCCGAGAGGGAGGCAGCTATTGGAGGGTCCTTATGGAGTCAGTCGGCGGGCTTACCAGCTCCAGGACGGAGGAGGCATGCACCTTGAAAGATGGGAGCGATCTGCCCAGTGGATTGTGGGTACTCTAGGCCAAGGGGATGGTGTGACTGAGGCAGGAGGTAGGGGCTTGCTGGGATCCAGGCCTGGAGGAGTGGGAGGTCCTGGGCCAGCCTGGAGCCCTGCATGGCCCGCCTGTGTGAGGGATGCTGAGGCTCTGGCCAGTGTGTAGCCTCGGTGTCCCCATCTGCAGGCGGACAGCACCTTGCTATGGTGGCAGTTTATAATACTACTAGAGGCTGGGTGCACGAAATTCGTGTGTGTGTGTGTGTGTGTGTGTGTGTGTGTGTTGGGGGGGGGCGGGGTTTCTCTCAGCCCGGCCTGCACCATCTCCAATTTGGGACCCCTTGGGGGATGTCTGACTGTCGATCCCTGTGGGATTGGGCCTAAACCGGCAGTTGGACATCCCTCTCTCAATCAGGGACCGCTGGCTCCTAACCGCTCACCTGCCTGCCTGCCTGATCGCCCCTAACTGTTCCCGTGCCGGCCTGATCGCCCCTAACTGCCTCTGCTTTGGCCCCTGCCACCTTGGCTTTGTCCAGAAGGAGGACCAGACGACTGGAAGATGTCTGGTCGACCCGGTCTAATTAGCATATTACCCTTTTATTAGTATAGATATAACCTGTAGTGCCCCTCCCAGCACAAGTGCTTAATAGCCTTATTCTTTTACCCTCTGGGAAGAAAGAAATGTAGCTTGTGAGGCTCCCCTGGACACTGTACAAATACCGCTGAGAGCCAATTAGAGCCCAACAGGATACGTATCCAAGGGTCACACTGAACAGGCGCCTGGCCTTGCTGGCCACCTGTGTCTGGCATGCATGCTCCTTAGAGATTGGGTCTGCATTAGATTTATGGTCTTAGCTTGTTTATTCTTCACTGGGGATTTTTACCTATCAGCAGAGGGAATGCGCTGACATTGATGGATGGACCTACACAGATTCACACATTTGATGGTATCTCATCTCGTCATCTTATATAATAAAGGGCTAATATGCTAATTAGATCGAACAGCAGAACGACCGTCCAGAGGACCTTCTGGACAAAGCAGGCTGCGAGGGCTGAGCTCCTTCACAAATTTTGTGCATCGGGCCTCTAGTAGGTATATAACCATCCATGTTATGTTGGGATATGAGCTTTAGTGGTGGCAACATTAACAGGATCTGAGAGGCAGAATTCCAGAACCACAGCAGAGCCTTAGGCAAAGGTTCTGGCAGCAGCTAGACCCCATGTCAATGAGACAGCGAGAGCAGAGCCGGGTGCCTGAGGTCACAGCTGTGGGCTGGACTTGGTGGGGCTGGGATGTCACTGAGTCACTGAAGTGTTTTGAATGCCCTGGTAGGTCAAGTCCATGACTCAGTTCTCCACCTGGAAATGGGAAGTAAGGATACTGACTGTTTAGCTTCCCTCAGGGGAGGTACAGTCCTAAATGGCTCCTCCCACATTAAGGCAGTTGGTGGGTGGAACCATCCTGTTTTCGGAGTGGAATGGGAGCAGCCTCCTAGTGAGGTCAGTGCCCTGGCATGGCTGAAGCCACACCCAGGAGCCTGGCAGGGAGGAGGAAGCCTGGAAAGGTGTGGATTGGCAGAGAGACATCATGACGGGTTTCCCCAGGGCAGAGCCTGGCTCTGGGAATGCCAAGGACGCTTCCAGGGCAGGTGATGCTTCTCTTTGTGCCAAGTGTGGGCGGTGGTTTAGGAAGTAGCTTGATGGATGGAACAGTCAGGGCTGAGCCACAGCGTGTGGCCATACATGCAAACAGTGCCACAGTCAGCCAAGTCCCTGGAACCCGGCCCAGCCTTGCTTCCTTCTCCAGGCGGGTCCTGCTTTGACGACAGGCTCCTTCTTGGACTTACCGTCTTTCCTCAGAACTTTACATGTGGAGATGCCAAGCAGGCTTTACTGGTGTCAACTCCTGAATGTCACCCAAATGTTCCCGTGAACTTCAGAGGCAGCACCGAGTGAGTAAGAAGGCCAAGACCTCTTTCACTCTGGCCAGGCTGTGTCTTCCTTCTCTCAGCATCCCCTCTGCCCCCTCTCCTCAGCAAGTTTATTTAAATCTTTATGCCAACTTACAGGGTATCACCCATACACACACCTAAATGTTCTCTCCCAAATCTTTCATTCCCATCCTCCAGGTCTGTTCAAGCCCCGTATCCATCTGCAGTCCTTCCCTGACAGCGGCAGCCTCGTTCTGTGAACTTACATATGTCCTTTTACAGGCATATATGATTGAGTTGCCTGCCATTGTTTTATGTTTATGAATCTTATCTATCCATCTTGAGTGTAAGTTTCCCTGGGTTTGGATTCCTGCAGCACCTGACATGCTGAAGGGAGTTCAGGTGCTCACTGGATCCTCCAGGTGTGATCGCTAGGTTGCATCCTTGTCTTCATCCCTCCCTGGATCACTGAGATGGGACACTTATGTCCACTGCTTCCTGGGACCCTGGCCCATGCAATGGAGAAAAGAGATAGAGACTCTGAAATGGAGAAAAGAGATAGAGACTCTGTTCATCTAACACCCGATAGTGCTAGAGAATCAGCCAGCTTTAGCATGTTTTAGTTTTCTTTCCAGTGAACTAACAGTCTCCCACCCCTAAAACTTGGTGACTTAAATCAACAACCATTTATTTGCTCTTGACTATGCCATCTGGGCTGGGCTCAGGTTGGTGGTTTTGCTGCATTTTTGCCTGGTGGAGTCAGATGGGAGCCCAGCTGGGGAGGGAAAAGATGGCCTCCCTCAAGTGGCTGGCAGGGGCACTGGCCACCAGCAGAAGTCTCTCTGTTCTCTATGGATCCTCATCCTTGTAGGCCAGACCAATTCTTAATAGCATGGCAGCTGGGTTCCAAGAGGCCTTGACTGCCAAGGCCTAGGAGTCATTCATTATTACTTCTCCTGCATCCTATTGACAAGTCACAAGCCAGGCAGGACTCAGCAGAAGGATGGGGGCCCCATGCCTTGATAGGAGGAATGGCAAAAGTCACACTGCAGAAAGGCATGCATGTTGAAGCAAACTACCTCGTCAAGAAAGGCATGTCTTGCCCTAGCCAGTTTGGCTCAGTGGATAGAGCGTCAGCCTGCGGACTGAAGGGTTCTAGGTTTGATTCTGGCCAAGGGCACATGCCTGGGTTGCGGGCTCTATCCCCAGTGTAGGGAGTGCAGGAGGCAGCCGATCAATGATTCTCTCTCATCATTGATGCTTCTCTCTCTCTCCCTCTTCCTTCCTCTCTGAAATCAATAAAGAAATATATATATTTTTAAAAAGGCATGTCTTTTAGAAATGTCACTGTGAAATAGCCCAAAAGGGCCTATTTTCTTTTATGTGACACTTTGTCTGCCCACCCCTCATTGGGGATTGAGCCTGCAACCTGGGCATGTGCCCTTCACCGGAATTGAACCCTGGACCCTTCAGTCTGCAGGCCTATGCTCTATCCACTGAGCCAAACCAGCTAGGTTTGGCTCAGCGGATAGAATTTCTTTCTGAGTTTACCTATTTGAATTTCTTTCTGAGTTTACCTTTTTGCTTTCTATCCACTAGGGGTACAGGTTAAACAAGTATCTTGATAGATGTTAAGAATTTCACCCAAATAGAAAATCTAAAAGAGCGTTGTTTAAATGGTTACTTGAGCCTTTTCAGGAAGTGGGAGAAAAACCAAACAGGGCTTCTGGTAATGAAGGTGGAGTAGGTAACTCGAAACCTCCCACAACCACATCAAAATCACAACTAAACTACAGAACAACTATCATTCAGAACTACCTGAAATCTAGCTGAACAGTAGTCTTATAACTAAGAATATAAAAAAGAAGCCAAACAGAGACTGGTAGGAGGGGCAGAGATGCAGAACGGGCTGGTCCCACACCCACATGTGGTGGTTAAAAATTGGGAGGGGTATATTGGCTGTGAGGTCCCCTCTTGAGGAGCAAGGGGTCCCAACCCCACACCAGGGCCCCCCACCTAGGTTCCAGTGCTGGAAGAGAATTCACCAAAACTTCTGGCTGCAAAGACCAGGGGAGATTGTGGCTGAGTGTGTCAGAGGGCTGCTGGAATCCCAGGTATTCCTCTTAAAGGGTCCACACACAGACTTACATGGACTCATTCATTCTGAGCCCCAGTGCTGGGGCTGTAGCTCAAAAGGTACCAGGGACCTATGCGGAGGAACTGAATTGTTTGGCATCAGGGTGAGAGCTGGGGGGGGGGGGGGCAGCTTTCTCCCAGACAGAAGTGCTGGCAGAGGCCATTGTTCCTTTTCTTTTTCTTTCTTTCTTTTTTTTTTAAATATATATTTTATTGATTTTTTTATAGAGAGGAAGGAAGAGGGATAGAGTGTTAGAAACATCAATGAGAGAGAGACATCGATCAGCTGCCTCCTGCACACCCCCTACTGGGGATGTGCCCGCAACCAAGGTACATGCCCTTGACCGGAATCGAACCTGGGACCCTTGAGTCCACAGGCCGATGCTCTATCCACTGACCCAAACCGGCTACGGCCATTGTTCCTTTTCTGAGCCCTCCCCCCACAGAGCTGGCAGGCGGGTGCCATATATGAGTCTCCATCAATCTGGCTCACACTGTTAGCCCTGCCCTGGTGATTCCCTGAGACTCTACCCCACCCAACTTGCCAGCCCACCCAAGCCCAAGAATTTCCTTACAAATGGCCTGTCTTGGCTCATGCTGCCAACTCTCCTAAAATCTCTCAAACAAGCAGCATTTGGCCTCTACATGCCCTGTACCTCTTGCTAAGTTGTCCCAGGCTTGGTACTAGTGTCAACTGGCCTTGGTTTGCAGCTTGGCCTCTCCCGGGCACCTCCAATCCTAGCACACGTAGCAACCATCTGCAGATTGATCTGTAGCTCATGCTGGGTGGCCCCGGGCAGGGCACAGGCAGCAACTGACCATGGTCTGCACCTCCCAGGAGGCCCCAGAGCCAGTGCACCTGGTGGATAGCTTTAGCCCCAACAACCTCCACAAGCGACACACTCAACACTCAAAGGGTGGACATGGTGGGAACCTGAGACCCACTAAAAAGAGTTCTGCTCCATGAGGTCAGCCCCTGCACAGCAGGTCCTCCATGGTGGTCTTGGCCAGTCCTCACATCCTAATGGCCTGGGATTAAACCTCTCCCATTGACATGCCAACAGCAGTCAAAGCTCAACTACAACAAGAAAGTGCACACAGCCAATATGGGGGCACACTTGGAGCACCCAGTTTGATGACTGGTGAGGCTGCACCACTGAACCCTACAGAATACCTACCACTTAAGACCACTCTACCAAGACCTGGAGACCTAGTAGTTCTACCTTTTATATAGAAACAAACACAGGGAGGCAGGCAAAATGAGAAGACCAAAAAACAGGTCCAAAATGAAAGAACAGAACAAAAGTCCAGAAAAAGAACTAAACAAAATGGAGACCAGCAATCTACCAGATGCAGAGTTCAAAACATTGGTTATAGGGATGCTCAACGAACTTAGGGGAAAAGTAGAGAAACATAGTGAGAACTTCAACAATGGGATAGGAAACATAAAAATGTGCCGGGAACCAGTTCCAGCATGTCATAATTTCAAGAGTTTCATCAAAAGGTTGATGAAACTTGGGCACTCAATAGGGTTGAGTCAAACATGTAGTCAGCTGTTGGGAATGGCTAAAGGCATTTCCCCAAACCTGAATAGGAAACTGATTGTGGCTGTCAGACAGTTAAAGGGCATCTTAATCTACATGTTATTGCCTCCTACTGGCCAAGCACCTGAACAGTCATAGGCTATTCCCCAAACTGACAATGCTTCTGTACCCTTTGAAACCTTACCCTTTGAAGTGTATTATCTCCACCTTGCCTTAGGACAAATTGTGTTAATAAAAGTAAGGGTCCTAGACAAGGAGGTACTCTTCAGTTCCTTTAGCTGAAGGTCCTCTGACCCCCAATGCCTTTCAAAATTATAACTCATCTCCAGAATCTTTATTATTCTCTGGATTTCTATGTCATCTGCGCACAGCCTTTTCCAGATTCCTGAACCCTTCTTGATGCTGGAACATGAACCCCAGCAAAAATGGAGATAGGAAAAATTTTTAAAAATAGTCAGAAATGAATAATACACTAACTTAAATGAATACATTATAGGGAATCAACTTTAGAGTAGATGAAGCAAGGATCAAATCAGCAATTTGGAAGATAAGGAAGTAAAACACACCCAATCACAACAGCAAACAGAAAATAGAATTTTAAAAAAAATTAGGATAGTGTAAGGAGCCTCTGGAACAACTTCAAGCATACCAGACAGAGAAAAGAGAGAGCAAGAAATTGAAAACTTATCTGAAAAAAATAATGATGAAAAACTTCTCTAACTTGGTGAAGGAAATAGAAATAAAAGTCCAGGAAGTATAGAGAATCCCAAACAAGATGAACCTACAGAAGGTCACGCCAAGACACATAATTAAAATACCAAATGTTAAAGACAAAGAGAGAATCTTAAAAGCAGTGAGAGAAAAGCAGAGCTCCCATTAGACTGTCAGCTGATTTCTCAACAGAAACTTTGCAGGCCAGAAGGGATTAGCATGAAATATTCAGAGTAATGAAAGGCAAGGACCTATAACCAAGATTACTCTACCCAGCAAAGCTATTATTTAGAATCAAAGGACAGATAAAGAGCTTTCCAGAAAAGAAAAAGCTAAAGTATTACAAGAAATGTTAAAGAGTCTTCTTAAAGATCAGGAAGCAGAGAAGAAGAGAAAAATATGAATAATAAAATGACAATAAATACATATTTATCAACAATTACTTCATTTTGTATTTTTTTAAAATATATTTTATTGATTTTTTACAGAGAGGAAGAGAGAGGGATAGAGAGTTAGAAACATCGATGAGAGAGAAACATTGATCAGCCGCCTCCCGCACACCTCCCACTGGGGATGTGCCCGCAACCAAGGCACATGCCCTTGACTGGAATCGAACCCGGGACCTTTCAGTCCGCAGGCCAACGCTCTATCCACTGAGCCAAACCAGTTAGGGCCATTTTGTATTTTTATTGAATTTATTGGGGTGACATTGGTTAATAAAATT
The DNA here is from genome assembly GCF_000147115.1 of Myotis lucifugus. Taxonomy (NCBI): domain Eukaryota; kingdom Metazoa; phylum Chordata; class Mammalia; order Chiroptera; family Vespertilionidae; genus Myotis; species Myotis lucifugus. Next base: position 2,585,875 of record NW_005871196.1, read on the forward strand.
ATATAGGTCTCAGGGATGCAATTCTATAATACAGCATCTGTATATTGTGTGTTCACATCCCACTTAAAGCCTTCCATTACCATATATCCCTCCTTTACTCTCTGCTACCTCTCTCCACCCCCTTTCCCTTTGGTAATCACCATACTGTTGTCTGTGTCTATGAGGTTTTATTTATTTATTTTTTCTTAATCCCTTCACCTTTATTACCCAGCCCTGCAAACCACCACTCCTGACAGCTGTCAGTCTGTTCTCTATCTATGAGTCTGTTTCTATTTTATTTATTAGTTTATTTTGTTCATTAAATTCTGCAGATGAGTGAAGTCATATGGTACTTGTCTTTCTCTGACTGGCTTATTTTGCTTAGAATAATAACCTCCAGGAACATCCATGCAATTGCAAAGGGTAAGAGATCTTTCTTTTTAAAGAGCTGCATAGTATTCCATTGTGTGAATGTACTACAGCTTTTTAAAAAATATATTTTATTGATTTTTTACAGAGAGGAAGGGGAAAGGGATAGAGAGTTAGAAACATTGATGAGAGAGAAACATCGATTAGCTGCTTCCTGCACACCCCAAACTGGGCATGTGCCTGCAACCAAGGTACATGCTCTTGACCGGAATCAAACCTGGGACCTTTCAGTTCACAGGCTGACGCTCTATCCACTGAGCCAAACCGGTTAGGGCTACTACAGCTTTTTTATCCACTCATCCATTGATGGAAACTTGGGTCAGCTATTACTTAAATTGTTTTAAAATATATTTTTATTGGTTTCAGAATGGAAGGGAGAGGGAGAGAGAGAGAGATAGAAACATCAGTGATGAGAGAGAATCATTGATTGGCTGCCTCCTGCATGCACCCTATTGGGGATTAAGCCCACAACACGGGCATGTGCCCTTGACCGGAATCGAACCTGGGACCCTTCAGTCCACAGGCCAACACTCTATCCACTGAGCCAAACCAGCCAGGGCTGCAATTACTTTAAATGCAAGTGAGTTAAATGCACCAATCAAAAGCATATGGTAGCTAAATGGATAATAAAACAAGACCCTTACGTATGATATCTACAAGGGACTCACTTCAGATTGAAATACACACACAAACTGAAGTATACTTCATTTAAAAAAGCTGGGGTGGCAATACTTATATCAGACAAAATAGACTTTAAAACAAAGGCGATAGAAAGAGATAAAGAAAAACCCAGCAATTTCATTTATAGGTATTCATTCAAAGAAACTCAAAACACTAAATTGAAAAGATGTACTAGTGTACACCCATATGTTCATTGAAGCATCCTAATATATAAAAACCCAGGACCGTAGCACCCAAAACGACCGAAGGCTCGACCAACTGGAAGTCAGTCCTGCAGTCAGTGCTGGGTTGCTGTGGCGACTCAGCACTGACTGCCGAGGGGGCTGTGGATCAGGCCCGAAGAGAGGCCTGGAGAGAGAAGCAGAGTCTGATCCGTAGCCTCGGTCGCAGCTGTTGATCAGCCCTTACCTCTCTCTTTCTCTTGGGGCCTGGCCAGCAGCCACACCTCTCTTTCTCTCCAGCCTCTGCTGGGGCTGCTGATCAGCCCTGCCTCTCTGATCAGGCCCATTGATAGGCCCGGAGATACTGACTGGCATAGAAACCAACCAATCAGAACCAAATCTGGGTGAAGTGTGAGGAGCCAATGGCTGTCTAGGAGGCGGAGCTTTTGACAATGACTGGCATAGAAACTGACCAATCAGAACCTAATCTGGGTAAGGGTTTTAAGGGCAACAGCTGTTTGGTGTAAGGTGTAAGAAAGCGGTTCAATTTTTTAATGACCAGTTTGGCAGTATAGTGCATATGGCTGGCTATCAGTCCAGATATAGGGATTATGTATTTTTGTCTGCCAAGAGCATCTCCTCCTGCTGAAAAAGCACCCCCACCCACCCAATTTGAGCAATCCTACCCTATGTAATCTATCTATACTAATAAAAGGGTAATATGCTAATTAGATCGGGTAGACCAGCCAACTTCGGGATGTCCAACTTCCTTCTGGACAAAGCCATGGTGGTGGGGGCCAAGCCATTAGGGGTGATCAGGCCAGCAGAGGAGGGCAGTTGGGGGCAAGATAAGGCTGGCAGGGGAGGGCAGTTGGGGGCAACCAGGCCAGCAGAGAAGGGCAGTTGGGGGCGAGATCAGCCGGCAGGGGAGGGCAGTTGGGCCAAGATCAGGCTGGCAAGTGAGGGCAGTTAGGGGTGATCAGGCAGCAGGCAGAGAGATTAGGGGCGATCAGGCAGGCAGGTAGGTGAGCGGTTAGGAGCCAGCGGTCCCAGATTTCGAGAGGGATGTCCAACTGCCGGTTTAGGCCCGATTCCTGTGGGATCAGGCCTAAACCAGCAGTTGGACATCCCCTAAGGGGTCCCCGATTGGAGAGGGTGCAGGCTGGGCTGAGGGAACTCCCCCCCACCCCGTGCACAAATTTTATGCACTGGGCCACTAGTTATTTACAATAGCCAAGATATGGAAGCAACATAAGTGTCCACCAATAGATGTGTGGGTAATAAGTAGTGGTGTATGGATACAAGGGAATGTAACTCAGCCATAAAAAAGAGTAAATCTTGCATCTGCAACAACGTGGATGGACCTGGAGGGTGTTGTGCTGGGTGAGATAAGTCAGACAGAGAAAGGCAAATGCCAGATGATTTCACTTACATGTGGAATCTAAAGACACAATAAACAAGTAAGCAGAACAGAAGCAGATTCATCGATACAGAGAACATTTTGATGGTTGCCAGGTGGGAGGGAGGAAGGGGAGATGGGTGGAAAAAGTGAAGGGATTTAGAAGTACAAATGGGCATTTATAGACTAGTCATGGGGGTGTAAAGTACAATAGGGAATATAGTCAATAACACTGTAATACCTGTGTATGGTGTCAGGTGGTTATTAGATTTATCAGGCTGATCAGTTCGTAAGTTACATAAATGTCTAACCACAGGATTGTATACCTGAAACTAATATAATATTGTACACCAACTGTAATTTAAGAATAAAAATATTAAACAGTCAAACAAACAAAAACCCCATCATCTCCCATCCTAACACCTGAGAATCAGAAAGTTAAACTGTTAGGAGCAGCTGTGTGATTCCTCCTGAGGGAAGGCAGCCCCTCAGTGTCTGTGCTTGCCAGGACCCTCGGCCCCCTCGGCCCTTCCCCGCCCCTGCAGCCACTAAGCCCTGGCCCTTTGGCCTTCGCCCTCATGTGGGAAGAGTCCAAATCTCTCCAGGGGACGTCACAGACTCAGCCGTGTGTGGAGCCATCTCTGGGGAAGTCCAGGAAGCTGTAATACCGCACGCACAGTGCCAGGAACTTTGCTCTCCTTGCTCAGGGACAAAGGACACCATACTCTCAGTTTCAGGGACAGAGGTGGCCGGTGAACTTCAGGGGGTTCACAGGTGAGAACACACTTCGGCAAGTACTGACCACCTGCTGTGGGCAGGGCCCTGTGCTGGGCCAGGACTGGGCAGGCAACCTTCAGTCTTTGATCGCTTCCTTGCTTATGATAAGACGGGTGTAGGAATACTCTAGGCACAGCGTATCCTCCCCTTGTCCCCACTATTTGTCCCTGGAGCACTGGTTCTTTTCAGCAGAGAATGGATTTAGAAACTGATTATTTGCTCATTACAGTTGGGGAATTGCCACTCCCAAGCTCTCCAGGTGAACAGAGCTAGGGATATACTGAACATACATTCATATATTTACATCTATATGTATATATTTATTTCTATAGTGACCTGTACTATTGAAAACAATGAGCTCATACCAAGACCTCAAGCCAAGCTAGCACGTGAAGACTCAGTCTAGTTTCCCCCCCTTCTTTATAGTTCTTTTCTCCAACAGGGAGAGGTGTGGCTCACATCATCTGTAATGTGACTACTCATTGACCCCCCTCTCTCTATGTGACCAATCTCCCACTGCCGCCGGTACCCCTCCCTCAGACAGAGGCTGTCCCGCCAGGCTCGGGCCCTAGCACCCCACTCACGCACACACTGCCTTCCTCACCTTTCTTGGCCTCTGATGTCCCATGTCACCCCTCGGTCCTCACCATGCTTGGTTTTTATTGCCCCACACCAGAGCACCCCCCAAAGCCCTGTGGGTGTTTCTCACCATGCCCAGTGTCTGAACACCTCACACTGAGTCACCCCTGAACCAAGGGCCTTCTACTTTCATGAAAACATCCTCTTCACCTGTTTGGGGTGAAGAGGGGGCTCCAGCATTTGGTCTAGATCCCTCCTCACAGCCTCCCTCATCTGAATACCTAGCCTTCACCCCATGGCTTTAGAACTGAGTTATTCAGTAAGGGAAGGGGGAGAGGAAGAGCCACATGTGAAATCTTAAGTCTCAGGCTCCTCAACAGTAAAACAAGCAAAATAACAGTAACATGTGCACTAGTACAGTGGCTGGGAACTACACGAGGTAACGCGGGCCAAGTGCTTCCCAGCACAGGGGTGCCCCGGTGAACACCCCGCGTCAACTGCCATCATTATTCTACACTAACATCCCCTTTTATCGCATCACTTGGCAGGAAGGCAGGAAGAGTGGTTGAGAAGGCAGGTTATCGGGATGGAAAGGACTGATGCCTCTTTCCTAAGAGAATAAAGACACTAGTACAGTCGTTCCCTGATATCCATGGGAGATTGGTTCTAGAACCAATCAAATCCCTTATGTGAAATGGGGTGGTATTTGTATGTACCCTACTCACATCCTCCCGCATACTATCATGTGTAACACCAAGTCAGTGCTATGTAAATTGTTGTTATACTGTACTGTTTAGGGAACAGAGACAAGAAAAAGAAGTCAGTACAGACATAACTATCATAGGCCCAACTACATAGTACACATCAGCAACAATGTAACATTTTTGGGGATAGTTTTCAACTGTGGTTCTTGAATCCTCAGATGTGGACCCTGTGGCTATGGCGGGCTGACTGGTTATATATATAAGTAAGAAGAAGCCACTGTGAGGAAACATTCTAATATGTTAAAAGTGGTTATGGTTTCTGGTGGGATTAAGTAACTTAAATTTTTGTGTATGTTTTCCAAAATGTGTTCAATAAATATTATTCAGACTCAGGAAACAATTGTTTTAAAAGGATGCTGGTTAACCTCAGCACCACTGACAACTGCTCGCAGCCTGAGCAGTTGCTGGTGCCTTCTTTTTGGCTCTGGAGTCGAATGCCTGGACTCAGCCTTGGCTTCACCTTTTCCAGCTGGGTGACCATGGGCAAGTTAATCAATTTCTCTGTGCCTTTGGGTTTTGTTTTATAAAGTGAGGAGGTTTACAGTGCCTGATTCAGGCTTATTTAACAGTTAAATGAGGTGCTGCTGATCAAGCACCTGGCCGGAGTAAGCACAGGAAAATGTTGGCTGGGAGTGTTGTTATCGTCTCACGGGCAGGAATGAACTGAGTGTTCCTCAGACGTGGCAGCAAAGAATGCCTTCTGCTCTGACTGCCTCAGCTCTGCCTCCCTCGAACTGGTCTCCCGTGACTGACTCGGAGACTTCAGGCAGCTGGGCCTCCCGTGGGGCAACAATTGGAGGCAAAGGTGACAAACAAGGCAGGGGAAGTGTTTTCTTCTCTACTTGGATGGGCTCCAAAGAGGTTAGTTTCTCAACTGGCTCAGCACCCTGGTCTCAACTGGCTCAGCGCCCTGGTGTGAAGACAAATAATATAGCTCTGTCTGCGTTGGTATCCAATTTGGGATTCACTCTTTCACTTATTCACTCATTCATTCATTTGGCTGTTAATTTCACATGTTTACTAAATCCTTGCTATGGGCCAGGCACTGATGTAGGCAATGGGATTCAACCATTAAATGTAATTGATTGAAGATATATAACAAATTTAAATTGTTAATTAATAAGGGACTCAAACAGATATTTGTACACCCATATTTGTAGTAAGCATTATTTATAATAGCCCAAAGTGTCCATTGGTGAATGAATGGATAAACACAATGTGTACAGACACACAGTGGATATTACTCAGCCTTAAAAAGGCAGGAGATCCTGACACATAATACAACATGGAAGAACCTTGAGGACATTGCGCTAAGTGACAAAAAGACAAACGCTATATGATTTTACTTATATGAGGCACCTAGACAGACAGAAAGTTGAATGTTGGTTGCCAGGGGCTGAAGGAAGGGGTGATGGAAGTGATAATAATGGGTACAGAGTTTCAGTTTGGTATGATGAAAAATTCTGGAAATGAAAGTGGGGATGGATACACAATATTGTGAATGTACTTCATACCACTGTACTATACTCTTCAAATGGCTAAAATGTTAAATTTTGTTAAGTATATTTTACCACTACATGTTATAAAAATTGTGGAGGGGGAAAATTTCCACACTGCCAGTAGGAAAGCCAGTAAATCTGTTTTTCAGCCTTGTTCTTAGTGTCATGATCCTATATAAGAAAAACCTAATATGCTAAGTGTCCGGTCGTCTGGTGACCCGTCGACTGTTCAACCAATCAAAGCATAATATGCTAATGATATGCTAAGGCCACTCAACCATTCGCTATGATGTGCACTGACCACCAGGGGGCAGACAGTTGACCGGTCGACCAGTTGCTATGATGTGCACTGACCACCAGGGGGCAGATGCTCCAACCAGTAGGTTAGCTTGCTGCTCTGTCTGGCCAATTGGGACTGAGTGAGATGGGCCAGACATGCCCTGGAGCCCTCCTGTGGTCCCTCCCCACCCCCGATTGTGCGCTCGTGCACTGGTGGAGCCCCGCAACCTGGCCTGTGCCCTCTCACAATCTGGGATGCCTCGGGGGTTGTCGGAGAGCCAGTTTCGGCCCCATCCTGCAGGCCACTCCCCTTGGGAGGGTGCCTGACGAAGGGCTCACTGCTGGCAAGTGCTGCGTGAGCCTCTCGGGATCAGGACTGATTGGGCGCGAGCCCACAGCAGGCGCAGTGGGGCCGGGATGAGTGGAGTGACAGGTAGGAGCTGCAGGTGGTGTTGGACTGTGGGTTTCAGCCCGATCCCCGCAGGCCACTCCAAGGGACCCCACCCGTGCACGAATTTGTGCACTGGGCCTCTAGTATTTAATAAGAGAGGTTGACTAGATGCTTCTGGGTCTGTGGTCTAATGTTGCCATGGGAACCACAATTAGCAAATGCCTGGTAGACAGGATTTCACAATCAGATCGACAGGGTTCACCCTACTGGTCTCCTTCCCCTTTGCTCCATTCTTTAAGCTGCCACACAGAGAGCTAAAAATCAGTCTCAAATCTTGTGCTTCTCTCTGCATCTCACACTGTCACCCAGCCAGCTGGAAGCTCAGCTTTCCAAACGTGCCATGCTCTAGCTTGCTCCCTGCCAGGCTCACACGCTTTTCTCTCCAGCCTAGAACACCTTCTCTCTCTTCTCATGCCTTCTCATTTCCTTTCCTCCTCCTTCAAATTCTTTAGGGTTCTGTTGGAATATCCCTTCTTCCAGGAAGCCTTCCTTTCTTGACTGCATGCATGTCAATTCGACTTAGCATGTGTGTTAACCTGAATCAGCATGACAGACAGCAGAGAAGCTTCTCTCTGCTTATCAAGCACCTGCACAGAGTAAGCACATGAAAATGTTGGCTGTGAGGCACAGATTTGCCTTGGGACACTTCTCCTGGGGAATTCTCTGGGCTTCTAGGAAAACTGCCAAATGGCCAGTGGGTCTGTTCTATCATCTACAAGAATATAGGTTCCATGTTGGCAGGATCTTGTCTTTTCTGTCTATTTTATTAACTAGTGAATCCCCAGCACCTGGAACACTGCCTGGCATTCAAGAAAATATTTTTCAAATGAATGAATGAGTCTTCCATCAGCTGGGCCCTCTGTGTGCTCCTAGACAAGTCTTATCTCAGGAAAAGAAGAGGCCTCTGGACTCGAACCAGATTCAGGGGCTTACTCAGGCTCTGATTCTGACATGCCAGGTGGCCCTGGCCTGTTATTTGTACTTCCTGCTTTCTCATTGCTCAGCTGGTGGAGACGACACCTGCTTGGGCTGGCCTCAGAGGTGTCATGAGCTTGGAGGAGGATCGTGTAAATAAAATGCTGTAAGAATAGATGTCACGATTGTCTCTAGCCCTGCACTCTTTTCGAGGCACCAACCCTACATCAACAACTAACCTTCCACCTTTTGGCACCTGCCAGATCTCAGTACCTCCCCACAAGTAGCTGTCCCTCACGCCTTCCTATTTATCTCATTCTATCGCTATTTTCTCAGTTTTTTTATACTTTGAACTTAAGTCACCTCTCCCTCCTCCCTCTCCCTGGCTTCCCCTTTCCTGCCATAAGCCTGGCTGCTCTTGTCCTCCTGTGGCCCTTGTTTCATCTGCCACCAGCCTGGTCAGGAGTCCCTCCCTTCTTTCTGACCATTACCAACGCCCGGACCATCTCCTGTCTCTTGACTTTCTACTGCCAGAGAGATCCTCCAATGCATGGCTCTGATCATGCCCCTTTCAAAAATGACTGATGGGATGGCTACTGTAAGAAGCAAAACAACACAGACGATAACAAGTGTTGGCGAGGATGTGGAGACATTGGGCCCTTTTACCTGTTGGTGGGAATGTAAAATGGTGCAACCGCTTTGGAAAACAGCATGGAGCTTCCTAAAAAGTCAAAGAATAGAACTACCATTATGATCTCACAATTCCACTTCTGAGTATATGCCAAAAAAAAAAATTGAAAGGAAAAACTCAAAGAGATATCTGTACACCTAAGGCCACTCAACCACTCGCTATGATGTGCACTGTTCATAGCAGCATTATTCACAATAGTTAAAAGCTGGAAGTAACCCAAGTGTCCCTCAACAGATGAATGGATAAGCACTATGTGATAGGTACATATAATGGAATATTATTCAGCCTTAAAAAGGAATTCTGTGGGGGAGGCTGGGGGGTGGTAAAGAGGGTTATTGGGTGGGGGGGGCATCTGTAATACTTTCAACAATAAAGATAAAATTTTAAAAAAGGAATCCTGTCACATGTTACAACATGGATAACCCGTGAAGCCATGTTAAGTGAAATAAGTCAATCACAAAAAGGCAAATGCTGTATGATTCCATTTATTTATTTATTTATTTATTTATTTATTTATTATTATTATTATGTTAATCCTAACCCTAGGATAGTTTTTCCATTGATTTGTAGAGAGTGGAAGAGAGAGAGACACACATAAATTGCCCCCAACCAGGGCCAGGAGCCTGCAACCGAGGTACGTGTCCTTGAACGGAATCGAACCAGGAACCCTTCAGTCCACAGGCCAATGCTCTATCCACTGAGCCAAACCATCTAGGGTTGTATGATTCCATTTATTTTATTTAATTTTTTAATTTTTTCTTTATTGATTAATGTATTACATATGTGTCCTGATCCTCCCATTGCCTCCCCCCCCCCACTCATGCCCTCACCCCTCTGGTGTCTGTGTCCATAGGTTAGGCTTATATGCATGCAAATCCTTTGGTTGATCTCTGTATGATTCCATTTAAATGAGGTACCTAGATTGGTCAAATTCATAGACAGGAAGTAAAATGGGAGTTACCTGGAGTGGGGGTAGGGGAAATGGGGGAGCTCTTCAATGGGTTCAGAGATTCAGATTTGCAAGATAAAGAAATTCTGGAGATTCGTTTCACAGCAATGTAAATATACTTCATACTACTGAACTGAAACATGGTCAAGATGTAAATGTTATGTGCTTTTTGCCATAATTTTAAAAAATGAGTGATGGCTGAATCTAGTAGATCAAACCCCTGCACCCTTGCTTTGAAGGCCCTCCCACGCCTGCTCTCTCTGGTTACCTAACCTGGACATGCCCGGAACATTCTACTCTCTTCGTGTTGGCAGGTACTGCTCCTTCTGGCTAGAGCACAGATGATCTCTCCTTCCCACTCTGTTGAAATCCTTCCTGTGCTTTGAAAACCCAGCCCAGGTGCTCTACTGTGCTGTTTTCTTTTTTTAAAAGTTATCTTTATTGTTGAGGTCCCTTTCCCCCCATTGACCCCTGTACTATTTCTGTGCTAAATACACACTATTGCTGTACACACGGCACTGGCTTGGCAGCGTGTTTGCATTCCTTCCTTTGCTCCCCTCACTGGACTGACTTCCTGAGGGGAGAGGATGTATTTGTTCCCACTCCCAGCTCAGTCCACTCCAATGAGCCGTGGGTGGTTGCTGGTTTTGGGGGCTCCTTGCTCCCCCATGAGGCTGTTTCTGACTCCCCTTCCCTGTCTCTCCAGGCCTGTGTCCTGACCTCCTCCCCTTTTGGGTCTGTGAGCTCTCAAAGGGCAGAGCCTGGAGTTTGCTCTTTGCCTGCCCCGTGGCACCTTGCCCCGTGCCTGGCTGGGCAGGCTGCACAGATATTTGATGGTTATAAACACGAATGAGAATCCCATAGCCACTGGCTTTGCTGCCTCTCCCCTGGTGGGGAGCTGAGAGGAACAGACAGAGCTCATCTTCCGCCTGCTCTCCATGAATTATAAACTGCAGGCCACAGCTGTCCTGCTGCCTCAGCATTTCTTTGTGCTGGAGCAGGTATAGCTGCCAAGACAGCAGAGGAAGCGGGTGAAGGAGTCACCTCAGCATCTCCGAGGACTGTACTTGTCACCTCTAGTGCCACAGGCAAAGGCCTTTGCATTAGGTCAGACACGCTGGCTCCCAGCTGGCCGGCGTCCTGTCCCTGGTGGACTCTGTCTCACATCTCAGCTGGAGTGGGCTGAGTTGGAAGCCGGCTGGCCCACCGTGTGGACCTGCACATCATCCTGTGCATATCGGCATCCTGTCTTCCGCCTGCCTGCTCCTCCGGGCTCGCCCGGCAGGGGGAGCTGGAGCCACTGAGGCCTGATGGAAAGCAGACGGAGCACTCAGAGGAACTGGCTGTTTGGTCTGCGTTTTTCAGTGAGAGTTCAGATTATTACTATTTGATGCGTTAGAACGGAGATAAAGTGCTAAAAGTAATAGTGAAAGGTGGTGTAAATTATATTATTTCTGTAAAGTCTTTCCTGTAAATTCACAAATTAAAAAAATCCTTTGGATAACTGCTTGCCCTTATTTTTGTGTTACATGAGCTATAAGGAGAATGAAGAGGCTGGTGACACAATTCACAATTTCCTGAGCAACATTAGCATCACCTTCAAGACAGTAGACATGGTTCACTCCCAGGTTTGGGGAAAAAAAGACATTTAGACATGAGACAGAAGGCTGGAGTTAGCCCAGTTGTGGTCAGCCTTCTGAAAGCCCCCCAAGGTCCTCTTTGGAGAGTAGTAGGTCCCCACATAGCCATTTTCATCTTCCAATTTGCCAGCACCTTGTTCCTGATTCCTGATCCTCAGTCCCCTCTTTGAGCTAAGACTTTTGTATTAGTTGTGCCTTTTTACTTCCTGGTGCTTTGACACCTGGGGCCTTGCCGGTCCTGGAGAGACGGCTTCTCCCAGAGCTAGCCAATTCCCAGAGAGTGAAGACTGGCCTGCAAGTGTGCCTTCATACACAGCCCAACACAGCCAGAGCCCACGCCCCCGCCACCTCCTTCATCAGCTCTCACACTCCGACCACTATCCACCTGCCCTCGTCACTCCAGGACCAGACACTAAGGACAGTCGCTGTGGCCCTGAACCCACTGAGATTACTGAAACCAGCTGATCCTGGGCCTGTGTGCCCTGCCTTGCCTCACCCACGAACTACAATAAAGGCTCCTGCTCCCTCTGCTTCCTGACTGCCCCTGGTGCTTCCCGAGTGGCCCTGCATGGCTTGCCCCGCCCCCTAATTTTAGGGACGTGTGAGTATAAAAAAATTCCTTCATGACAGTCATTTCCATGTCTTCGTGTCTTACCATACTTGATTAAAGCAATGCTGGCTACAATGTACAACAATTTGTAGCCTCTCTTTGGCTCAAAACTTGGTAATTCCTGGTGACACTCTGGATGGGACTTGGCTCCTTGCTCCTGGCCTTGATTCTTTAGCCAAAGATTAAGCCTGACATCTGACCCTTCAGGTTATCGACTTTAATTTCTCTCTGGCCAATGTCAAACCAGATGCAACCAGTAGAGCTGAGCTTACTCTTGGAAGAGAAGTTTACCTTCACAGGGTCATTTGGGGTTGCCCTAAAAAGGCTCCAATTCCCCAAATACACTCCAATGCCTAAAATTTTCCCATTAGCAAATCACCCCATCCCTTTTTTTTTTAGCATCATTCCTTGCTTTCTTCTCATATTTTTGTCTTAAAATGAGCTTTCTCAATTGCTTTTCCCCTTGTAATAAAATAATAGAGATTGGGTCAAAATAGTATACCAAAATGGTATCCCCAATCCCATGAAATCACAGAAAATGTATTTTTTTCAGTTTTTTTAAAAATATGTTTTTATTGATTTCAGAGAGAAGAAGGGACAGGAATAGAGAGATAGAAATATCAATGATGAGAAAGAATCATTGATTGACTACCTCCTGCGTGCCCCCTACTGGGGATCGAGCCTGCAACCCAGGCATGTGCCCTGACCAGAAATCAAACTATGACCCCCAGGTCCATGGGCTGATGCTCAGCCAGTGAGCCGCACTGGCCAGGCATGAAATGTTTTGGTTGTTTGTTTGTTTCTGAATCCTCACCCAAGGATATTTTTCCATTGATTTTTAGAGAGAGTAGAAGGGAAAGGGAAAGACAGAGAGAAACATCTATGTGAGAGAAACACATCAATTCGTTGCCTCCTGCATGTGCCCCAACCAGGGCCCGGGCCGGGGAGGAGCCTGAAACCGAAGTACATGCCCTTGACCAGAATCGAACCTGGGACTCTTTCGTCTGCAGGCTGATGCTCTATCCACTGAGCAAACCGGCTAGGGCCAGAAAATGTATTTTAATATGGAGGGCTTCCAAGCTCAAAGCCATTAGTTCCCTTCTATTCATACTGAGAGTATTCAGGGCAATGATGTATATTCTGATTAGCTCTGGAGCTGGGCTGAGTCAGCTTCTGACAGATCCATCAGTGATATCCATATTGTTCAATGTGTCACCTACTTCAGTCCTCATCAGACCTGACTTCTTGGTAGAACCAAACACTATCGATCACTCTTCCTGCTTCTTGCTATTTTCTTTCCCTTGGCCTCAGGGACCCAGCATCGCTCTGGACCTCGCAGCCTTGGAGACGTTCCTTCTGCGATTCCCTTGCAGGCGCCACTTCCTTGGCTTGGAGGTCATGGCTGCTTTTTCTCACGAGGGGTCCTAGGCACTCCTCTGACTCCACATTCTCTCCTAAGCCCCTCACCCAGCCACATCTACAATTCGCACATAATTACAGAAAACCCTGAAATGCTCTCCGGCCCAAACGGGTCCTTTGAGCTCCATCTTTTGGACAGCTCAGCGTTTTCCTCAATGTTAACATGCCCCAAATCAAACCTCTGACCTGGCCCTAATCCTGGTCCTCTTCTAGCAGTCCTTGTCTCTGTGCATGTCACCATCCCCTTGGGCAAACCAGAGCCCTCAGTGCCACCCTCACCTCTCCCTGCCCATCCTCTTATCCAAGTCCTGGCAACGTGGATCCGAATATTTCTCAAATTCACTCACTTCTCTCCATCGCCACCACCGCCCAAAACAGTAGTCTCATCTGAACTACTGCGAATGGGACAATAGCGAGAGTAACCTCTTCAACATGCAAATCTCTTTATTTTACCTTCCTGCTTCCAGGACAGGTGAAACCCCTAATGTGGTCCCCACCCCACAACCCTGACTTCCTGCTTCACTCACACTGGCCTGATTTGGTCCCTCCTATTCTCCATGCCCCTCACCCCCAGGCCTCTGCACATGCAGTTTCCTCCAGCTCACTCCTTTTTCCTGCCTTGATTCCTAGGAACACTGGACTCAGCTCCAGCACCACTTAGCAAGGGCGCTCACGCCGAGTGGGACAAACCTCCCTACAGCTCAGGCTCTGTCCCGTGGCGCCCTGGCACAGCTGCCATTATCCAGCTTGTGTGGTCTGCGTGGTGCCTATTTTACCTTTAGACTGTGACTGCAATGAGGTTGGGGACTTTGTCTGCTTTTGCTCACTATTTTTTAAAAATATATTTTATTGATTTTTTACAGAGAGGAAGGGAGAGGGATAGAGAGTTAAAAACATTGATGAGAGAAAAACATTGATCAGCTGCCTCCTGCATACCTCATACTGGGGAAGTGCCCACAACCAAGGTACATGCCCTTGACTGGAATCGAACCTGGGACCCTTCAGTCCGCAGGCCGACGCTCTATCCACTGAGCCAAACCAGTCAGGGCTTTGCTCACCATTTTATCCCCAGTATTCAAATATTTGTCAAATGAATGAGTGACTTTTCTATAGGATTCTCGATACAGATTGATCCTCCTGGCTGGCACAATAATGAAGCTAAAAAATGGCCCTAAAACGTGAGTGACTCTAAAACAGATGAATCCTATTAAACTCAGCTATGGAGAATGGCTTTTGACTTTCTGGGAAAGGATCCAGTAATTAATGTTTCTTTCTCCCAGCATACAGCTCTGCCTGACATCTAGCTCGTTTTTCACATCATCACATTTCCTTAGAGCTCAAGGGAAGCTCTTATAAACCAGACGCCACAATCTGGACACAGTCGTGAGGGTTGGCTTTCTGCACCCCACCAGAGCCGAAGGACGTGCCTGAGTGGGGCTACGTATGTCTCCTTTTGCATATGGATGATGCGGCCATATCATAGGTACTGATGGAGACCTGCATTTCTCCCAGGAACTAACAGCCTGTCTTACCCATGACAGGACGTGTGTCTGGATCAAACCTCCTGCTGAGTCATCTGCCTGACGACTTGGCACAAACCCACTAAGGAGGGCTTTTGGGGAATCAAAGAATGCTTTTGTTGTCTGCTAATCCCATGCTCCCTCCTTGAGAACTGCCCCTGCAGGAGGGGAGGGTCTGACCCTAGGCACCTTCTCTGGTCACAGTTAAATGGGCTGTAGAGGGTCACCTGACTGAATGTGGATAAGTGGGATGATCTTCCTGGAAGTGGGGGCTGGCACAGAGACTCTTCTAATGCGTATTGAACATACAAGTGGAAGCCATGTGGAGTCAAGGCTGGCTTGACAGTTTTTTCCACATGCAGAGAGATGGGCAAGCTGACAAGCAGAGAGAGAAAGATAGGCTGAAATGCAAGAAGACGAGAGGCCATTTGGTCCCAGTTTCTGGGTCCAGGCCCTCATGAGGCCTGGATGTGTTTCCTATCCTGATTTTTAGGAGACGCCTGTGTATCCTTCCAATAGATTCCAATGTCCTCTTGAGCATAGTCCATATAAACAGATACAGAGATAGGATGGGGAGGAGAGGTGTGTAGAGAAACATTTCAAAGGAAGAAAGGTCAGTTCTCTTGACAGAGTGGCCTTGGGGTGCGAATGGAAAGGGGAGAGAGCATTGGCTGAATTGCCTATTCACGCCCACATCGGTGCCAGGAATCTCCCATATATGCCCTCCTTTTTGAATTGCAAGAAACTTACTCAACAGATCTCATTATCCTCATTTGACAGACAAGGAAACAGAGGCTCAGAGAAGTCAAGACATATCTCAGGTCACACAACTAGTCAGTGTCATGGAAGTGGGCATGGAGCTGGCATTAGAAGCAAAGATGGCAACTCCAGTGGCTTCAGCCTGAAAGACTGACCAGCTAACCAGGAGTCAGGGGGATGGTGGAGTGAGCAACATTTCCTTGTCCAGGGAAGCAGCATCAAAGACATTGCCTAAGCAAAATTCCTTCTCTGCCCCTCATTCCTGGCGCGTTGCCTCCTTTGGCATGACAGGGTGCAATTAGCCCTATCGCCTTCCTAAACAGATGCCTGTCTGGCCTGTCACTCAGGCCAGGGGAGGTCTGTGCTCCATGTCATTGAGGGGCTGGCACATTTCCCATCGGGATGCTTGGGAAAGCAGAGCCAGAGGGAGGAGGGAGAAGGTGAACGTCCTGATTGTAGAGCAGAAATCATTTTGCGATTCCCTCCTGATGACTTGTCTGCAGGGTCCTGCCTCAGGAGGGGAGGGGCTGACCCTAGGTCTGACTACATTCTCTCAGGAGCAGGGCTGATCCTACTAGAAGTTGCCTTTTTGTATGCATAGTACAAGCATGGTTTCCATGGGAACATTTCAGAGAAGGATTCTGGCTCTTTGTGGCCTTGGATAAACAATGGATCGATGCTTCTGAGAAGCCCAGAACCGTCTCCCTACCTTCTCCAGTGCTGTTTACAACCCCTCCCACCACACATACAGAAAGCAAGTGAAATGAAAAATTAAGTCAATTCAGCTTCAATACGTAGAAAACACACACCTTGTGTCTATTTAATAAACTAAGTATGTGTGGGTTTTAAAAACTCACATCTGTCAAACTCCTTAGAAGTGCAAAGAATCCTAGGAAGCAATTCTAACAAGGAACCACTGAGCTTCCTCAGGGGCCTGTGGCTTCTCTCTGATACCTCATCTGCTCTGCCTCTGCCTGATCTGGCAGCCTCTGCAGAGCTGCTTCTCGCCATGACTTAGTCATTTACTCACACTCCTTCCATCACTGCGGAGCTCCTACCCACCTCCAGGCACTGCGCCGCCAGCGGGGACACAAAGAACACTGAAGCAGCTCCCAGCTTAGCAAGGAAGACAGAGTGGGGAAACTATAAATTATAGCTGAGCAGGACCTGAGGCAGGAGGAGCTCAAGCAAGTCCAGCTCCACATGCTATATATCAACCATCAACACATATTTGTTGGGGGAAAATAAATTAAAATGAAGAAAAAAAATTGAAGTTTAGAAAAAGACAGTTTTGTTCATGGCCAGCCCTGTGCTTTCTGCTGTGGTGGCTCTTGGGTGCTTTGGTCCTATAGTTAGAGGAGAATGGCCTTCCTCTTTCTAGGTCTCCTCCTGAGGATTGGAACCTGCCGGTGACTTTTCATTGGCTGCGCTGTGGCAGTCACCCATTGGCTGAGCTGTTACTGGGCAAGGAGGACTCTGCTCCTGAGGAGGTGAAGTAGTGTCACTTCCTGTCAGCGATGCAGGTACAGCTCTTCCTGTTGGGGCCAGCAGTGCATCTGAGTGACACATACACGAGAATTCTCCCTGCTAGTCTCCCGACTCTATTATAATGAGGTCTCTGTTAATTTTCACACCAGTGTCTACGTAAGAAACATCCAAACCTGTAGAGAATTTTGATGAGTTTATTTGAGCCAAACTGATGACACTTGTTGGGAAGCAAAATTGCAGCAGATTGAGAAAATGCTCTGGGGAAGGGCAGATTTTAAATGTATTATATACATTAGAATCAACAGAGAAGACGTAGGGTGTTACATGAAATCCATTGGGGGCAGATTAAGGGCATGAGAGAAAGCAAAGCAGGGAAGTCCCTGGGATTGGATAAAAAGTAAAATGGAGAGACACATACTTCTTTTACATCGGTGGGTACCGGATATTTAACAATCAATATTTACACACATAGAGATGGTGTTAAAGGAGCAAGATATAAGGAGGTGCTCTGTGTCTCTGGTGTGAGGGTGTGCCTGGAGGGGTCTGGAAAAGGAGATTACGCAGACATTTCAAAGTCATGTCATCTTCAGTGGTCTCAACCTTCTGGCCCTTTAAATACAGTTCCTCATGTTGTGACCCAACCATAAAATTATTTTTGTTGCTACTTCATAACTGTAATATTGCTACTGTTATGAATCGTAATGTAAATATCTGATATGCAGGATGGTCTTAGGCGACCCCTGTGAAAGGGTCGTTTGACCGCCAAAGGGGTCGCGACCCACAGGTTGAGAACCACTCTTTAGATGCAGAGGCAATAGACAGCCACGCTTAGGTAAAAGTTGACCTTTGCCAGGGAAGCTACTGGCCTAGGACGTGATTACACGCTTTTAGTTAGGAATTCTATGTTCTGACCTTCCCATGTAGTTACTTTCTGCCTCTGAGTTTGTAAGGCCGCCACACAGGCCTCCCCTGAGCTTGTCAGGTTCAGTGTGTCCACATCAGCATAGAAAAATAGCTATTTTTTCCTCCCGATTCTGAGGAGTCCCTGAGTCCACAAGGATAATCACCTGCATTAAGCTTTCTAAGGCCCTTGCCGGAGGGGCCATGGGTGGTGATGGCCAGGCATTCCTGCGACATCATATTCAGCCACTGTCTTGGCCGCCCCAAGCTGAAGTGGACCCAAAGGAGTCAATGACTGGAGTCTGTCAGTTAACCTCATGCCTAGCGGCTCGGCCAGGGCTTCCATGATGGCCGATCTGAGCAGCGCATCTCCACTCCTGCCACACTGACCTTGGTCCCAAGCAAACTGAAGCAGCTCTTCAAGGATACAGGTCAGGCATGGTCATGTCATTCTCAGAGTCTGCATCCATGTTAGGCAGTATTGCCATGGAGATAGGGCATCTTTAGAGTAGCAACACGTGTCGATATCACACAGTGATTTGTGACATTTCTCTCATTCTGTGTGTCCTGGTTCCCCTTCCCCAACAAGGTGTGAGCTCTCCAAAGCTACAGACTGTGTCTGACTTCTCAGCATCCCTGCAGAGCCCAGCCATGGCTGAGCACAGAGAGAAAGCCCTGGGGACACTCCGATCCACTTGCTTCTCACTGCTTCCTCATCCTGTCTCCAGTGTGGCCCCCTCCACCCCTAAGCACTGCGACTTGAAGGTCCTTTAGAACAGGCCATACTGAAGCCCCCGGCTCACTCTCAGGGGGAATTTCTGACAGAGGAGCACTTTCCTCCCCACTCCCCCACCTCCAATCATTCATTGTTCCTGTCGCAAATTAAACAGAAAAGCAGGCAGTGCTTAGGAAAAGCACACCTCCCTGTGCAGAAAAGCATCTGACAACCAGTTCCCATGGCAACAGGCTTCTTTGGAAAGAATTACTTGTTCAGTGTGTCAGACCCCCGCATTTCTCTTCTTGGGAGTAATGGGCAGCATTGAAAATGTGATCAGACAAGGCAAGGAGAGAACATCCAGACAGGCCGGCAGGTGGCTTGCAAGCCCAGGAGGGCAGGTCTCAGTGCTCTCTGCAGGGCCACACCGGTGCTCTCCGAGGGGTTAAAAGATGCCAACGATGAGGTCTGAGAAAAGCTGACAGCAGCGTTAACTGGCACTATTTAGAGCAACATGGTAGCACAGAGTTCTCTAATTTTGGAAAAGGGCCATGTTTGCACATTCTGAGCAACTGGCGGTGGCGGCCTCTTCCTTCCCCTCCCCCTCCCCCTTCCCCTTCCCCTTCCCCTTTCCCTTCCCCTTCCTCTTCTCCTTTCTTCTTCTTGTCAGCCTTGACACATGGACAGTGCTTTCAGAGGAAAGCTGCCCCTGGCCCTGCCCCTCTTCCTCATGACCAGTGAAAATTGATCTC
>NW_005871196.1:2605814-2620747 GCF_000147115.1 Myotis lucifugus
TCCATGCATTGTCCATCTCTTCCCGCACCCCCCCACACCTTTTCCCCCAGATAGTCAGTCCATTCCTTTTCTATGTCCCTGATTCTATTATACTCACCAGTTCATACTGTTCATCAGATTATTTATTCACTTGATTTTTAGATTCACTTGTTGATAGATGTGTATTTGTTGTTCATAATTTGTATCTTTACCTTTTTCTTCTTCTTCCTCTTCTTAAAGGATACCTTTCAGCATTTCATATAATACTAGTTTGGTGGTGATAAACTCCTTTAGCTTTTTCTTATCTGTGAAGCTTTTTATCTGACCTTCACTTCTGAATGATAGCTTTGCTGGATAAAGTAATCTTGGTTGTAGGTTCTTGGTATTCATCACTTTGAATATTTCTTGCCACTCCCTTCTGGCCTGCAAAGTTTCTGTTGAGAAATCAGCTGACAGTCGTATGGGTATTCCCTTGTAAGTAACTGACTTTCTTTCTCTTGCTGCTTTTAAGATTCTCTCTTTGTCTTTTGCTCTTTTAATTATGATGTGTCTTGGTGTGGTCCTCTTTGGATTCCTTTTGTTTGGGGTTCTCTGCACTTTCTGGACTTGTAAGTCTATTTCTTTCACCAGGTAGGGGAAGTTTTCTGTCATTATTTCTTCAAATAGGTTTTCAATATCTTGGTCTCTCTTTTCTCCTTCTGGCACCCTCATAATGTGAATGTTGGTACGCTTGAGTTTTCCCAGAGGCTCCTTACACTTTCTCAATATTTTTGGATTCTTTTTTCTTTTTGATCTTCTGATTGGGTGTGTTTTGTTTCCTCATATTCCAAATCTTTGATTTGATTCTCAGAATCCTCTAATATTGAATTCCTGTAAATTGTTCTTTATTTCAGTTAGTGTATGCTTAATTTCTGACTAGTCCTTTTTCATGTCTTTGACATTCTCACTAAGATCTTTGAAAGTCGCATGAAGATCCTTGATAACCTTATAACCATGGTTTTAACTCTGTATCCAGTAGTTTGCTTGCTTCCATTTCTTTCATTTGTGACATATCTTTTTTGTCTCTGCATTTTGGCTGCTTCTCTTTGTTTGTTTCTATGTATAGGTAGAGCTGCTATGTCTCCTGGAATTGGCAGAGTGGCCTTGTATAGTAGGTGTTCTATAAGGCCCAGCTGCAAAGCAAGGCAGGCTGGTACTAGTGTCAGGTCTTGGGCCTTTTATTGATAGGTTTGGGGCACGCTGTCACCAGCTGCAGCTTGTTTGAGAGATTTTAGCAGAGTCTGAAGCTTGAGCTAGGACAGGCCATTCATATGGAAAGCTGATGCAAACAGCTTGGGTGGGGCTGCAAATTGAATGAGGTGGGGGTCTCAGGGAATCCCCAGGGTGGAGCAAACAGTGTGCTCCAGGCTGATGGAGACTCAGATATGGCTGCCAGTCAGTCCTGCAGTAAGGAAGATCCAACCACAGGAACAATAACCCTTGTGAGCATCCCCTTTTGGGATAAAGCTTCCCCCAAGTTACTGCCCTGATGCCAAACAATCCAGTTCCTCCCCATATGTGTCTGGTGCTTGAGGTTGAAAGAAGCAGGGCATGTAAGTTTGTGCATATGGTCTCCAGCAGCCTCCATGTTCCCCTGCCATAATCCCTGCTGGTTTTTATAGCCTGAAGTAACAGGGGCTTCTCTCCCCAGCTATGGATCCTTGGGCTGGGATCTGGTATGGGGCTGGGACCCCTTGCTCCTCATGGGCGGCCTCTGTAGAGACGATCTCCCTCCTGATTAAAAAAACAGCACCCATGGGTGTCAGACCAGCCCATTTTGCACCTCTACCCCTCCTACCAGTCTCAACTTGCTTTCTTCTTACTTCTCCAGTTGTGGGACTTCCATTCAGCCAGTTTTCAGCTGGTTCTGAATGATGGTTGTTCTGTATTTTAGTTGTAATTTTGATGTGATTGTGGGAGGTGGTGAGTTCAGGTTTTTACCTATGCTGCCTTCTTGGTTCTCTCCACCAAGCCATCACATTTGGCATTGGATAAAAAAATTGTTAGACAAGCAATAATGCAGAAAAATGGGACCCATAAGTAGAATAAAAATATAAACCGACCCAGACATGACTGAGATGATGGAATTAATAGGGAATAAACTTAACCAAGGAGGAGAGGGAAAAGACCCATACTCAGGAAACTATAGGACATAGAATAAGGAAATAGAGGGAGACTCACACAAAAAAGTGGAAGCATATACCATGTTCATGGGTTGGAAGAATTCACATCATTAAAATGTCCATACTACCCAGACCAATCTACAGATTCACCACAATCCCTATTAAAATACCAACGGCATATTTCACAGATCTAGAACATATATTCCAAAAGAGTATAGCCACAGCAATCTTGAAAAAGAAGAACAAAGTTGGAGGGATCAAAATATCAGATATCAAACTCTACTGTGTGAAAGCCATTTTAATAAAAACAGCTTGGTACTGGTCCAAGAATGGGCACATAGACCAATGAAACAGAACAGAGGCCCCAGAAATTGACCCATGCCAATATGGCCAATTAATATTTGACAAATGAGGTAAGAGCATACAATAGAATAAAGATAGTCTTTTCAATAAATGGTGTTGGGAAAATTGGACAGATACATGCCAAAAAAAAAAAAAGGAAAGAAATTAGACCACCAACTTACACCATACACAAAAATAAACTCAAAATGGATAAAAGACTTAAATGTAAGTCATGAAACCATAAAAATCCTAGAAGAAACCATAGGCAGCAAAATCTCAGCCATCTCATGTAGCAGTATTTTCACTGATACATCACTGGAGTACAGGGGAAACAAAGGAACAAATTAACAAATGGGACTACATTAAGCTAAAAAGCTTCTGCACAGGAAAAGAAACCATCAACAAAATGAAAAGGGAACCCACTTTATGGGAAAACATATTTGTCAATGATACATCTGATAAGGATTTAATTTCCAAAATATACAAGGAAGTCACACACCTCACCACAAGGAAGACCAACAATCCAATTTAAAAAATGGGCAAAGGACCTGAGTACTGTGGTTATGTCTCTAACAAGCTCATACAGATGGTCAATAGACACATGAAAAAATGCTCAAAGTCACTAATCATCAGAGAGATGCAAATTAAAACTACAATGAAGTATCACCTCACACCGGCCAGAATGGGTACCATCGATAAATCAACAAACAAGTGCTGGCAAGGATGTGGAGAAAAGGGAACCCTAGTATTCTGCTAGTGGGAATGCAGACTGGTGCAGCAACTGTGGAAAACAGTATGGAGATTCCTCAAAAAATTAAAAATAGAACTGCCTTTTGATCCAGTGACCCCACTTCTGGGAATATATCCCAAAAAACCAGAAACACCAATCAGAAAGGATATATGCACCCCTATGTTCATAGCAGTATTATTTACAATAGCTAAGATCTTGAAACAGCCCAAGTGCCTATCAGTACATGAGTGGATAAAAAAGATGTGGTACATTTACACAATGGAATACTATGCAGCAGTAAAAAAGAATAATCTCTCACCCTTTGAGACAGCATGGATGGATCTGAAGACTATTATGCTAAGTGAAATAAGCCAGTTAAAGAAAGACAAATACCACATGATCGCACTTATAAGTGGAATCTAAAGAACAAAATAAACTGATGAACAAAAGAGAGCCAGAGGTATGGACGCATGAAACAGTAACATCTCATTGGAGGGTGGGTTGGGAGGAGGGGACAGGAAGAGATTAATCAAAGAACATTTATGCATATATGCATAACCCATGGACACAGACAATGGCATGGGGAAGGTCTGGGGTGGGGCGGGAGTGGGGTGAAGGGTGGCAAAAAGGGAGAAAATGGGAGACATCTGTAATACTGTGAACAATAAAATAAAAAAAAGAAATAGTAAAAAAAAGAGCCATTATAAACATGCTCAAGAATTTTTTTTAAACCTGAAGATAATGTGATAAATAAATGGTATAAAAAAGGACCACATGGAACATAGAGCTAAAACATAAAATATCAAAAGTGAAAAATTCCCCAAATGGGCTTAAATTTGTAGATTAGAATCACAGAATTAAAAAACCTATGAAATTGAAAACTAGTAAAGAAACTCTCTAAAATGCACACAGAGAAAAAAGTCGGGCGGTGGGGGGGGGGGAATGTGTGTGTGTGAACAAAGAGGAACAGAGCCATAAGTAGTCTAACTTATTTGCAATTGAGTTCCCAAAAAAGAATGGGATCAGAAAATAATTTGAAAAAATAGTCAAAATTTTCCTCAGTAGTCAAGAAATTCAATGAATACCAAGCAGAATAAATACCCCCATCAAAGTACATCATAATCTAATTGATGAAAATCAGTAAGAAAGACAAAAATCTTTTTTTAAATATATATTTTTATTGATTTTAGAGAGGAAGAGAGAGGGAGAGAGAGATAGAAATATCAATGATGAAAGAGAATCATTGATTGGCTTCCTCCTGCATGCCCCACGCTAGGGATCAAGTCTGCAACCCTGGCATGTCTCCTGACCGGGATCAAACCATGACTTCTTGGTTCATAGGGCGACGTTCAACCACTGAGCCATGCTGGTCGGCCGAAAAAGACAAAATCTTAAAGAAACAAACAAAACAAAACAAAACAAAAAACCCAACTCCAAAAAACAAAAAGCCACTATTATATACAAGAGAACAAAAGTAAAATTTACTACAGAATTTTTGTCAGAAATAGTACAAGCCAGAAAATAAAAATTGACATGTAATATGCTGAAATAAAAAATTGCCAACCTAGAATTATGGAATGTAGTGAAACTATTCTTAAAAAGTGGAGATAGCCCTAGCTTATTTGGCTCAGTGGATAGAACGTCAGCCTGCAGAATGAAGGGTCCCAGGTTTGATTCCAGTCAAGGGCACGTACCTCGGTTGGAGGCTTGGTCCCTGGCCTGGGTCAGGAATGGACATGTCTCTCTCACATCGCTGTTTCTCTCTCTCTGTGTGTCCCTCCTTCCCTTACACTCTCTCTAAAAATCTATGGAAAAATATCCTCAGGTGAGGATTAACAACAACAACAAAAAAAAGTGGAGCTAAAATAAAGACATTTTCCATACAAACAAGTTGAGGTAATTCATTGTCAATAAACTAGCACCACAAGAAATAGTTAAGGAAGATTCCTTAGGCTGAAGGAAAATAATATTAGATACAAACTCAAATGTACACAAAAAATGAGGAGTACTAGAAACATTAAATGGAGGAGTAAATACAAAAGATATTTCTCCTAATTTTAAGTATCTTTATAAGAAAATTAAACACAAAAAACTTTCATTTTCAGCCAAGATATAATAGGGATTAGAATAATAGGAATTAGATTTACACTTTTTTTTTTTGTCTGAGAGAACAAAAAAAAAATACATGAAATAAGAGCTCATAGGTATTGATGATCAGGAATCAAGGTCAGTGATCTCTGAGAATCAGGAAAAAATGAACTGACCCCCCATAATTGCTCCAGCTTACTGCCTGATGAAAAACTTGACTGCACTACAGGGAGGGAATCCAAGTAGAACATGGTGGTTTTCCAGAGTTACAGAGAAAGAGCTAGAAGCATAAGGAGGCCAAGGCAGCTAGAGTTCATAGGGCAGAGTGCTGGAGACAGAGAGAATTCTGGAGATCTGCCGAAGGGGACCATTAAGTAATCACTTAAGTACTGATTAGCTCATGTGTGTAAAGACACAACCCAATGCTGGGAAAAGAATCACTTAAAATAATTGGAGGAAATAGTCATTGGTTCTCACCCCAGGTTTAGGAATAGTGCCTCTTCCCACCAACTAAAGGAAAGCCTCATAATTTATGGAAAGCCATGGGTAGAGTACTCATAAAGATTTTGTCACAGTATTGGGGCAAAGTAAACCTAGATTAAATTATATGCTGGTGCTGCCTAACAATGCTTAACAGTAAGAATCAAAAGGATAAAGTTGTTAGCAAGTAACTTATGCACATCCCAGAACAAATAAGCCTTATTTTAGTAATTGAGTTTGTTGGCCTAGCTGTTGTGCCAAGAAGCCAGGAAAGGCCTTCAGTGGGTCTGCCTTTACATGGTGCAGAGCAGGGCAGGTCTGGGACAGAACAGGAGGGGAGTAGGCTTCCCCTGCCTTCCCTGGGGACTTCCTGCAGGGCTCTCAGCCTCAGCACCACCACCCAGTGTAGGTAACTCCTCCCTTTCGTGACTTTTCCCTTCAAGGGTGGGTGGGTGGGGCAGATTGGGAAAGTCTCAGCTGCTGCTTAAAACAGCCCACACGATTAGATGGGCAGCTCCAGCTGGTGTCCTGAGAGGCTGAAATGCTACACCTTTTTTTCTTCTGATGAATTGATTTTTGACATACACTTCTGGAGTTACTCTAGTTTTTAAGAAAGTGTCCATTTGGGTACATCTGGGAGTTGTGTAATGCAGCTCCGGGCCAGGGACCACTCCAGGGCAGTGGAAGGCTAGCTTCTGAGAAGCCCATCTACAGGCACTATCTTCTGCTTCTCAACCAGCTTCTCCCTGGGCAAACTCAAGGAGTTCCTGGCCCACCCAGACAAGAAGGGGAGGGAGACTGTCCAAAGATTATGCTGGTGGTCAACAAAAACAAACCTTCAGTGCATCTGACAATTGTCTCAGATCCTCTTACTTCACTTTTGTGTTTCATTTCAGGTTCCACCCCTTCAAAACTATGCTTTCCGAGTCTTGACTTGCAGAACTCTCTTGAACATGGTTTACCTTCGTTATCTTTTTCTTCCTACTTTTTGTTGCTTTAGATGACCCCAGCCAGATTCAGTCCTAAGTGGGCCCCTCTTTGGCTTCTTTGGCCCCTCTTTTAAGGCTTGTCAGGACTGGTCTACAGTGGGTGGTGGGGCAGAGTTGGTGAGTATATGCCAGGAGGGGAGCAAAATGTGTTTGCAAATGGGCAGGTGATGCCGAGACCGGTTTGGCTCAGTGGATAGAGCGTCGGCCTGCGGACTGAAGGGTCCCGGGTTCGATTCCGGTCAAGGGCATGTACCTGGGTTGCGGGCACATCCCAGTGGGAGATGTGCAGGAGGCAGCTGGTCGATGTTTCTCTCTCATCGATGTTCCTAACTCTCTATCTCTCTCCCTTCCTCTCTGTAAAAAAATCAATAAAATATATTTTTAAAAAAATGGGCAGGTGATGATGATGAGCTAAAAGAAATGCTACCATCACTCCCCATCTCTCCTGAGGTGGCGAGACTGGGCAGCTTCCATTCAAGGGACTTGAGGGCAACAGACTACCACAAGGACCAGTGGTCAATTAAGGAATATGAGGACAGGCTATTCTGCAAGGACGCTGATAATATAGGCAAATTTGTTTAGGACTGAATATCTGGTAGGCGTGTTAGAGGATCTTAAAAGGCCAGTACTGGGAAGCACAGGGTAGCACGGACATGACAGTAGAGACGAGAACTGATGATCCGAGAGTCTTGCCTTGAGGATGGACAGCAAAAGAAAACAGGATGAGAGGCTTGGCAGGACTGGCTGATACAGGCGGAGATGTCAGGTGACACCTGAGGCCTGAAGAGGCTGATGGCCCTGGTGAAAAGCTATCGCAGCAGTGGGCTATGTAATCTGGGAGGCCTCAGTCTCTGAGGGTCAGCACTGGAGATATTTAGTACAAGGTAAGACCAGTCTCCTAGGAGGTTTTTGCTGAAATCATTGAGAGAGGGTGTTGGGTAAGCCTCAGGACACTCGCCTTGTAATGGGTCCATCTTTACCGTGCACAGCCCAATGAAGAACGCTCTCCCATTGAAAAAAAGGAAGAGAAACAATTCAAGAGGACCAAAGCCGAGAGAAAATTTTCACCCTGCACATACTAGTATATATAGTAGAAAATGACTTCATCCAAGAAATGCAATATTTCAGCGTTCGGTCATTTTACTGTTGGCAGAATAGAGGCTGGTGAATTGTCTGCAGTTACTTGTCTGAGCAAATGAGTCGAAGGTCTCTGAGGGACCTGGCCTCCATCTGTCACTTTTTGTATTTTAAAGAGAAATCAATGATGGGTGGACTGAGCCCTCTCATCCCTGGAGACAAAGCCCAAGTATTCATGTTCCAGTGTTTTGTTCTCAGGATTGTATGTCTAGAAGAGTTCAAGACCATTTGGCTTTGGAGTGATTTTCTAATCTTACCTACCAAAATTTTTCTTTTACCAATACTAGCAAAACTCCTTCAAGTAATAGTTTATACAAAACCACGCTGCATGAAACAGAAAAAACTTAGAGTTTTATTAGTATGTATTTATTTTATAACTTCACATTTATAACAGCTTACTTCACATATTGTCAATAAATAAAAACAGTGAGGGCATTTTCATGAGTACAAAACATGAAATCAGAATGCACTGGGTGATATCGTGCCACTGTGGTTGAACAGTATTGAAAAATATAACTTAGGCAAATGATCACACATGATCCCTTTTTTAAAAAAATTCTTTTCTTACAATCACAAGATATTCTTCAGTTAAAATGATCCACAATCAGAAATTATAATGTTGTTTCAAAGTCAAATCACTAGGAATAGTCTAATTGGCTAGAATACTTTTCACAGAGTAACAGACACGAAGCACTCAAACTTACCATAAGAGCTAAAAGGGTTTCTAATGCAATGTTACCACAACTTTACTCACAGGTTACATATTTACTTGCTGTGGCACAACTGTTAGAACAATAAAGAGAGCATGCATTGAGCAGAAAAGCATCATAAAGATGATAATGTCTCCATATAGTGAGGGCTTTCTATCCTCCAGACATCATGCTAAGTGCTTAAAAGGCATTATGTCATTTGATCTTAACATAACAGCCCTATTCCATTACCTTCTCATTTTTCTGATGAGGAAACTGATGTTCAGAGGATTTCAGCAACAGAGCTACCATGCTGTGCTACATCAACTAGCATTTCACAGAATGGTGATCATCGCTCTACTAGCATACTCGACATCAAGGGCATGCATGGGCTTGATTTAAATACCCATGAGAAGTTACAGGTCCCTTAATCTATGAACATTAAGAAGAGTTGGGTGGTAGGGAGAGCTGTGGGAGGGTATAGGGAAGACAACTGTTGATGGATGAAGACTTGGGGTGGTAAACACAATACAGTGCGCAAATGATGTGTTGTGGAATTGTGCGCCTGAAACCTGTATACTTTTGTTAACCAGTGTTACCCCAATAAATTCAATAAAAAGGAAAAAAAGAGAGCGAAGTTCAGCTACATGCTCAGATAGTGCAAGGGAACTTTCTCTCCAACGCCTGAAAACAAAAGTGAGCCTGTTGCTGAATGCCTAGGTGCTAAAATGTGGATATCAACACATTTGCATCTGCCCACTATTTATTAGAGATTTAAAGGGTTTGAAATCCATTGTAAATATGGAGCTTCAGAGAGTTCTCAATTCCTGCCTCGGCTCCACCACTTGTTAGCAATTTGATATGGAGGAGACGGCTTACCATCTTGGAGCACTGGGTTGCTGCACACATTAACTGCGACATGCACACAACACCAGGCACGTAGGCCCTCGTAAGTGTGCGTTCCTTTCCCCTCTTTGCCTTCTGTCGGCACTAAAAATCTTCTCTAGCCAGAGAGGCCTGCTCGCTACTCCAGCGTGCCCTTTCCTGAGGGCGCTCTCACGCTGCGAACCTCTTGAAAGCAGGGATCAGGCAGAGTGTTGTCTTTGGGGCCTAACACAGTGCCTGGACCGTCTACCTGACACCTGGCAGAGAGGTGGGAGGAGTGCTTCCCAAGAAAGGAGAGAATCCTGAAGGTGGAGATGGTTGTGTTCATTTGGCAACTGCACTGCTACCGGCGTCATGAACTTATTTACACATAACGTTGTTCAGCTTCCACACGGAGGCCTGTCCTGACGAGCCTGTCGCTCTCTGAGAGCACGGCTGTGCCCTTAGGACTGTTACCTCCTTGAACAGAGCCTCTCACTGCTTCAGGGACACGGAATTTGCTGATTCGATAAAGAAAATCACCCGACAGGTAAAAAAAAAAAAGCCTAGGTTTTCAGGTAGGTTACAAAGGATACTTTTTTCTCGTGTCAATTCTGCTTTCTATGGTATGGGCAAACTTTGTCTATTGGGGATATTTACAGGAAACGTGACATTCCCTTTAGATTACTATATCACATTTGGAGTTTAATATTTTGTTTATTGGTAATCTATGTTAAGGTCCAAGAAACTCTCAGGTAATTTTTTCTCAGAAAGAATCAAGACTTGGCTTGAATGCCTTGGTTTTAATCGCATTCACTAAAGAAAAGACCGTGGAAAAGGTCTTAGCCTGGTAAAGCGAAGTCCCCGGGCCCACGGGCTGCAGGCTCACTCTGACTTAGCTTTTAGTTATCAATCTCCTTATGCCAGTGGCCATAGCCATCACCTTCATCTGACTCGTCAGTATTCTCATTTTCAAAAGCGGCCTCTTCCTCCTCCTCTTCCCGGATCACCTTCATTAACTCAAGGAAGCCGGGGGCCGGCCCCTGGTCTTTCAGCTCCCTAAGCCTGCACCACAGGGTCTCACTGAGGCTCGCCCCGGCCAGCACCTGCTCCAGGCGGACCTGGTCTGCGATGTTCCTGGGGATGGCGCGTTTCTCCACAGCCTTGCGGAGCAGCGTCTCCAGCCGCAGCACGTAGGCGGAGATCTTCTCTCCTTCCTCCTGATAGGTCTTCAGGTATCTCACCTGGGAGGTCCGGCGGCTCTCCAGGCTCCCAAACACTTGCTTGAATGCCTCCAGACACTCGTCCACACTCACAGAAGGATTGTCTGCCTGCACTATGCGCAGGAGGTCCAGGGCGGGGCCGCGCAGGCTTTCCATCAGCCACCTTTTCTTTTCTGCCTCTGCTACCGGCCACTCTTTGACGATCTCAGTGGCCTGTTCCAACCAGATTTCAAAGGGCTCCTCCTCGGGGGCGGGCACAGCACTGCCCGAGAACACCCGCAGCTTCCGGTATCGCATGGGCAGCAGGGGCTGCGGGGCATGTGCTACTGCCTGCCCCACCACCTGGGCCAACAACTCTGGCGACACGCAGGGCACTGCGGCTGGAGACACGCCCTCATGCCCAAGGGCTCGGAACATACCCGAGACTGTCTGCCCCTCTTTTTCTAGAAAGAGGTGCAGCCTTTCAAGAAATTCAGCGTCCTGGTTGGGGGTCTTAAAGACCACCTTCCAGACGCCCCCCCTCCCCTGAACCTCACTGGGGATCTCCGAGACATCCGTGTCCCCCAGGAGCTCTAATAAGACGGCGCTGGCATTCTCCTGCTTCCTGAATATCTTGCCGAGCAGCCGGTACCGGCCCAGAGACTTTAACGTCTCCTGGAGAACCTCCTGGATCTCCGCCTCCTCACACTCCACTGGGATCCCCATCACCATCAGGGATTTCTGATCATCCACACTCATCAGCCGGCACCAGTCCTCCAACAGCGCCAGTGCCATCCTCACGAGTATCTATTGGCTCTAACTCTAGGGTACAATGAATTTGCAGTGCAGGTTGGCACTCCCTTAGGATTTCAAGTATCCTGGATCAACTCCCGAACCCACAACCCACCAGGGAAGGGGTTTCCGGTCAGGTCCCTCCAACAGCAGCCCGAAGTCTTCTGGACCAGTAACCCTTCCTTGCCCAGTTCCTGCTGAGGTGGCAGGAACTCAGCACTTCCCGTTATAGCTCTAGACCTGACCCCAGGTGGGTGGTTAGTGTCTCAGTGAGGACAGCGCCACTGCCAGTGGCTCTGTAGTTCCCCGGCTGCGGTGTCTCTCCAGATGCTAGCAGACTGTGGTGGTGTTGACCCTTCTCTGACCAACGGAGGCACGTGCGAGAGCTGCTTCACACTCTCCCGGTCTCTGTCGCCTCACCTCTCTCTAGTCAGTGTGGAAACGCCTCCACGCGGCACCCAGGACTCCTGGAGGGACGTTCCACAGCAGAGGGCCTGGACTCCTAGTGAAACAATGGTCAGTTACCACACAGCCCTCTCCTTCCCAGGAAGCACCCACACTCATTAGGGACAGAAGTGAGGGCAGATGGGGCTCTACCCCACATTGTATTTGTGTCTACCCCACGGTCAGGTCTCTGCTGATAGTGACTTTTTCTCCCTCTTGGGGACCCTCCTGCAATCTGGCTTCCCCGCCATTCACTCATCAGACATGTCAATTGATGTCTGAGCCCAGTTGTGGCCAGGACTCCAGATCCTTCCCCCGTGAAGAATGAAGTCAGGAGATGGCCAGATACCTGTTTTTACATTCCAGATGTTCTGTGAGAGTCACGAAGCTTGTTTATTCAGCTTCTAGCACAGGAAGATGTCACCCAACTCTACACAATGTTCATGTCTGGGTCCTTCTTAGCTCCAGCCAAGCCAAGCTGTCCTGTTACACATAAATAGTAATGCTGTGTTTTCATTGCTCAATAATATCCAATAATAAAGACTGTTAACGCACTTACTAAAAATATGACAATCCTTCACAATGTAATTAAATCTACTAAACAATATAGTTACTTCACTTCTTTGATTAAAAAATACAATTAGAAATCACTCTAACATTTAAAACCAATATCAGTATAACAATATAGCATATAATACACTTTAATATGATAATATAGACATAACAATTTAATATAGGCCTAATAATTTTTAAAAATCTCAGGGCCGAGCTTGGCCAGTGTGGCTCTGTGATTGAGTGTCGACCTATGAACCAGGAGGTCATGGTTCGATTCCCGGTCAGGGCACATGCCTGGGTTGCAGGTTTGATCCCCAGTGGGGGCTGTGCAGGAGGCAGCCTATCAATGATTCTCACTCATCATTGATGCTTCTATCTCTCTCTCCTTCTCCCTTCCTTTCTCTGAAATCAATAAAAATATATTTCAAAAAAATCCCAGGGCTGAGTAAGTTAAACCTGGAATTATGAACTCATTCTCTTTTGTTATGTCTGGGCAGGCTTTGCAAATGCAAAAGGAGGTGTTACTTTTGCTATGGATGTTAAGTTACTAACATGACACTTTCTTCGTAGCATTTGAACTTGAATGGGGGTCATTTGAAGAAAAAGGAAAAGAGAGGAAGGATATGGAGAACCAGTGGAGAATGGGTAATGTGAAAGGGGAAGAGTGCCTACCAACTCCACTTACTGCTGCGGGGTGGGTGTTGGGGCCCTGACCACTCCTCCCCAGGCCTGAAAACCCCCATCACGCCTCGCGGGCTTTATATACCACAGATGCCAACTTGTAACCATCGAGGCAGCTGCTCCTGCTGCGGGCACCTTTCCCCAGTCCCTTCTGGAGGGCTTGGAAGGCATGGTGCGTGCCCCAGGGCAAGGAGGACAAAGAGAAGGATCACATCCTGGCCCAGCAACTTGAGTCCAGTGACTTCTCTAGGCCCTGCTAATGTACAAGGGTGACTTCCTCTTCATTGTAATACTTCAAGGACACATGAGATATAAAAAGGCATCCAATGCCCAGGAAGAAATATCTTCATGGTGTACGTAGTAACTGCTTTCCTGAGGTTAGGATACTCTGGGTGGCTTCTTTCTCCAAAGGCAATCTCTCCCTGCAAGGCGACCTTCAAATACAAAGATGGCAACTGAACCATGGTCCTTGCTACACGGATTGAAATATTTGGTTATGAAGAAAAGGGGAAATCTTGTATATTCTAACATAAAGATAGAATTAGTTGGAAAAGGAACCAGACTTTCAGGTGGAAGATCCCCACTGGGCTTGTTGGATCATTGAATTATATAGTGACCCTGGGCAAAGCGCCTCAATCTCTCTAAATCTCAGTCTCCTACCCTGGAAAACAGTGATGGTAAAGCACTCAGCGCACTCATCACACTCATCTTCCGGGGCTGCGGTGAGTAGGAAATGATGCCATTCGTGTGGAAGCACTTTATTCAAATGGAAAGCACATCTGGTTTGAAGTCCGAATGCCAGCTTCTGGGTCTCTCAGCCCTCACAGTATTCCTCTTTGCTCTTCCTCCCCTTCTCATCCGAAGACTCCTCTCCCTACACCCATCATGATGGACTCAACCTAAAACTGTAACCGGCAGTCCTCCAAATTTAACTCCTTTCCCAACTGGGGGGTGGGGTGGAAGTATCCCCATTTAATCCTTCCAGGGGCACGGGCTGACGATGGGACAGAATCCCTGGGCCAGCGTGATGACCCTGCAGCAAACAGCCTCTTTTAACCCAAACCCATCCTAATTACTGAGCATGCCCAGACCTCCCTCTTGAGCCGCCAAAGGATGGGCAACATCTCTGCACAATTTTGCCAATGTAGAGAAGGGCGGGGCTGTAATCTACCAGATTGAGGAACTGGTATTGATACAGGGAAAGACGTGGGGATGCGAGTGAGAATCCACCCGGGACCGTGTTAGTGGCACAAATCCCCACACATCGTTGGCCTGCTTCGCCACACACACAATGCACTCATCACAGCCCCCCATCTCCTACCCCACTGGGCAGGCGCCCCGCACTTAGGTCTCCAGCACGCGGCTCTGGCGCAGTGCGCAACAGGGGTGGGTGGGGGTACCGGACCGGAAAGGTCTGGCGCTTTAGGGATTGGGCTACAACTTGCGCCTTTTCATACCCGTTCAAAACACTCCCCTGCGCCTGTTTTGTGGCGCAGTTAGCGGTACGTGGCGCCCCCCCCCCCCCCCCCCTAAAACACCCTCGCTCATTAAAAATCAAATGGTGGGCTGGGGTGAAATTTGGAAACCCCATTCTTGGTTTCACTCCCAAGGGCCCCCAGATCAATGTCTCCCTTTGTACCACCCTCCCCCCCCCCCCACCAGCATTAGCTTATCCCCCTGGAATTTGTACGGACAGCGTTGCCCCTGCGCGCCGGGGATTGACAATAGGCTAAACCTCTTTTAAAACTCTATGGTCAAAGTCTGGTGTAGGACCGGAACCCCTGGCACAAGGGTTTAAC
>NW_005871196.1:2620847-2628613 GCF_000147115.1 Myotis lucifugus
CCCCCCCCCGCACACACACCTCAGTGGATGAACTAAGTGGGAACCCTCTCGTTTCAATCTCTGCTCCCAAAGCCTGTGGGTGGACTGAAGCTCTGGGGGCCCAGGCGTCGTACAGCCCCCACCTCTGCGAGGCCTGCGCCATCCCTTCTCCATCCTCAATGAGGCCCCTTCTTCTCTCCCCGGGTGTCCTGGCGCCAGCCAGTACGCCACCCTTTTCGCACCATAAGCTCACCCCTGGGTAAGGGGGCAGGGGCCCTCCCCGCCGTGGTCCTCGCCCCTGGCCCACCTCCGAAATGCGGTCGCGGGAGGCGCCGGGCCGGGCAGGTGGAGGGGGAGGGCGCGTTGGCCAGGGCCTGCGCCCTCGGATCTTCGTCCCCGCGCGCCTGCCCCATACTCACCCGGGAGCCGAGAGCGGTCAGCGGGCCCTCCGCTCCGCATCCATTAGCCGGTGATCTGGCTGCTTCACTTCCGGAGCGCGGGGCTCTGGGCAGCGCGGCCCTCCCTCTCCCCCTCCCTCCGCAGCTCCCACCCCGGCGCCCCGCCCCGCCCCGCCCCGCCTCTCTCAGCCCGCTGCCGGGAACTGGAGCCTCTCCTTCCCGCTGCCGCAGCTGCCGCCCAGCCAAACCCAACTTTGCAGCTCGCGGGAGCTCCCGCGGCGGCGGGGGCGTGGGCAGGGGGAGCTAGCGGGTCAGGAGGAGGGGCCGGAGGGAGGGTCGCCCGCTCGCCAGCCCTCCTTCCTTTCTGTGCACCTTGCGGTAGGC
Organism: Myotis lucifugus; assembly: GCF_000147115.1. NCBI lineage: Eukaryota > Metazoa > Chordata > Mammalia > Chiroptera > Vespertilionidae > Myotis > Myotis lucifugus. The sequence continues at coordinate 2,621,609 of NW_005871196.1, forward strand.
AGAGCGCGGCGGTGGCGGCGGCAGCCGGGGGCTGTGCTCAGGGAGGCGGACCTAGGGACCGCAGACGGGCGGACAGACGGAGGGACCCTCCCCGAGCCCCGCACCATGGCCGAGAGGAAGCAGTCCGGGAAGGCGGCAGAGGACGAAGAGGTCCCTGCCTTTTTTAAGAACCTGGGTTCAGGAAGCCCCAAGCCCCGGCAGAAATTCTGTGGCATGTTCTGCCCGGTGGAAGGGTCCTCGGAGAACAAGACCATCGACTTCGACTCGCTGTCGGTGGGCAGGGGCTCGGGGCAGGTGGTGGCTCAGCAGCGGGACGTCGCCCACTTGGGCCCGGACCCGCAGCCGCCGTACTCCCGGCAGGGCCGGCGTGCCGGCGGGGAGCCATCTGTTGAATCGGGCCGGAAGGTGGCGATCCGGCGGGCCTCGGGCAAGGAAGCCCTGCAGAACGTCTACGACCAGGTGGGTATGGGGGAGGGGAGGCCGGAGAAGGAGGACGGGGCTCGGGGATCGCCCCTCCCTCGCATCCCAGAGTGCCCACCGTCCTGCCCCTCCCCGGATCTGTGCCAGCACCCCACCCTACTCTATCCTTCTCGAAGGGTGCGGAGAGGCTCCGGCTGGGCGGTGGGCGATGCGCCCACAAAGGCTGCCAGTGCTTATCTGGGTCTGGGAGGTGGAGGGGGGAAGGATGGGCCGATCCTCGGCTGGGGGATCGCAGGGTGGGGTGCGGGGATGGGCGGCGGTTCCATTCTTCTTAAACCCTCCCGGGCGGCTCCCTACTGCAGCTGTGGCCTGGTGTCCCACCCTTTTTCGATGCAGCTCGGAGCGTGCGGTGGAGGCTTCGGGTAAAGGCTTGGGCTCCCCAGGGGTCGGGAGGGGCGGGCGGGGGCTCAGACCGCTGCTCCCGCCCGCGCCCAGCGCGCTCTCCACCGCACCGTCTCGCGCTCGCGTCCGGAGCTGGAGGCCAGGACCATGGTCAGCGGCTCCCGCACCGCCTCGGAGAATCTCGTCACCCTGATTCCTGTTCGCAAAGTGAGAAGAACCAGGGAGGCGATGGAGTCACCCGAGGAAACCCTGACGCTCCTAAATAGCCCATATGCAGAGCAAAGTTCCGCTAAGTCTCTCAGCAAGGGCTTCCCAGAGCCTCCCCCACCCCCGCCCGCCCTATTTAGGAGGCGCTTTGCAGATAGGGACTAAGTAGATTATGTTCAAAGGGTGAAAAGAAAAGGGAAACACCTTCACATTTTGAATAGATTGTCAAAGATGGACTCGACCCCCTATACTGTGTTAATGGGGAAACAAAGAGAACCAATATAGTAAACCTTGATTTAGAAAATGTTTGTCACCTCTGGCAAAAATGAACAGTTTGTATTTTAAGTGAAGTCATCTTCTCACACCAGTTTTTTTTTATCAGTGTGACCCTCATACTTGTGCAGCCCCCCCCCCCCACATACACACAAACCGTAATTTCTCAACTGATGAATTACAGTGTGAAATGTTTTAACACTTGTTTGCTGTTTCTCTCCCAGGCCCATTGGTGAAGACGAGAAATGAGTCAATGATTGATTATTTATTGAATATCTATTATGTACCTTGCCTTGTGGGGCTGGGGGAAGGTTAGCTATATAAAAAGTTCAAGGCAATTTTTTTTCCTAAGGGCTTCTAAGTAGTTGGGGGTGGTCTCTACATATTCACTGAGTGATTCCACAGTCATTTCTTTGGCTCAACATTCAGGGTGTGTGCTGACAATGAACACATCAGAAAACAATTAACAGTTGGTGATAATGGCCCAAATATGTTACTGTTTCCTGATGTAGCATGGAGTGTGGCAGCCCTTCACTTTTATTATAGTCTGAGTGTATAATGTTGCATTTGAAATTCTACAACTATATTGAATTTTTTACAATTTAGTAAAACAACATGTACCCAACTTTAATGAGTACTTTCACATTTAAATACTGTCAAAGTTAGAGAATGTTATTTAAATTATTATCTGCTCCTTTAAATTTTTTTTTAGGTCTTCACTTTTATAGGGCCAATTCTAGAAAAGAGAAACCATTTGCTGTCATTTTAAAAAGATAGGGCAACTAATTACTTAATTGATTCCTCTTTCCACAGCCCTGTCCTCTGATCTACTCCTATAGGGGAGTACTTGATATCCTTATTTCACTGTGAGTCAACCAGAAGAACTTAATCCAAAAAACTCACTTTTTACCAAGTCATTACACAAACTTTGACAATTGAAGTAAAGTTTTTCTTAAAAAAAAAGATATTGATTTTGTGTGTGTGTCTGAGAGAGAGAGAGAGAGAAACATCAATAGGAGCAAAACATTGATTGCCTCCTGCACGCCCCCTACTGGAGATCAGCCCACAATCTGGGCATGTGCTCTGACTGGGAATCAACCTGAAACCTTTTGGTGAATGAGACAACACTCATCCAACTGACCACACCAGCCAGGGCTGAAGTAAAGTTTCTAATAGTGAAAGCTGAGTGAGTGTGAAATACTTCCCTATGTGAATACAATGGGTGGGGGCAAACCATGATCATATAGCATCATAGCATCATGGTTATGTGAGTATTCTTGCCTTCAACACATTGTGCTTGCTGGTGATCCTAATGACCTAAAGAGAGGAGAAAAATGCCTTGAGATAAGGAAGAGATCTTCTTCTTCTTCTTTTTTTTTTAAAATAGCAGTTCAGGGGACGGAGATTAAAAGTGGCCATCTTGATAATGATGTCAGTGAATTAAAATTAAATTTTGAAAGGCAAAGTTTCACTGGGTTAAATAACATCTCTTGTTCTGTAAATTTAGAATCTTAGATATTTGACCATCAGAGCTACGAGTCTGAACACACTCCAAATTTAACTGAAGTTCTAAATTGTAAGCCTAGGGTATATGAGAGAGATTTGAAGAGGAAATACCCAGCCAAAACTCCAGGCAGTTTTAGCCTCTGCAAACCCACATTTGTACCAGAGGGTGATTCTGGTTTGGTCTTCTGCAGCCTTCCCTGAATTTTATTTTATTTTTTTAATTTTCATTTTCAATCTTGCCTTATCACATAAGGGTTGTTCCTATGGGATTTGTTTCATTCATGACCGGGAGTATTTACCAGGATCAGTACTTACAGTGTTTGAATATTTCACGTTTATACAAGAGAACAAAGGTGTGTGTGTGGGGTGTGTGTGTGTGTGTATGTGTGTGTGTTTGGTGATTTCCAAAAGTGCAGTTTGACCCGCCATTTTGACTGAACAAGTGGCCATTACTTAGTTTTCAGCTAATGAGCAGGGTGATGGCCAGCACCGCAGTGCATGCCTATCTGGAGCCCTAGCACAGAGAAGTGGGGAACTGAGCAAGTGGATTGAGGCCCCCATTCACCCCCCTCCTCCTCCCTGAATCTTTGTTTGTGGGTGTTCTTAATGCCTGGTCACAGAAATGGCTTTGTCCACCTGTTGCACTAGGGGTTCTATTCCTTTGGGAAGGGAGGGAACAGGCTTCCTTAGCCCAGATGGCTTGTGGGAGACCAGGAAAAGTGTCTGAGCTTGCATTTGCAGGTGTCAGCAGGTCAGCACTAGGAACCACTGGGCGTGGCTTGGGCTGGGCTGCTAGGTTTTGGTGAAGGGCAAGGACCAGTGTTGTGAATGCAAATAAGAGAAGCTTCTATCTCATTACTGTCTTTTTTCTTTTTGTCCTTGGGGAATCCACCTTGGGCTACAGTGAGGTTAGGTTGATGACCACCTGTGAAGAACTCGAGCCCCTTGGAACAGAGAGCAGAAGGTCAGCACTGCTGGCCAATTCTCCCTTGCCAGTGCCCTGGGGTCCCTCAGCCTCCTCCCTTCCTCTTAGGAATTCCCTCCATTGCAACACACAGCTTAGCCAGGACCAGCTATTCCACCAAGGAAATTAAATCATGAGCATCCTGTCCAAAGGAGCTCCCAGGCTCTTCTCCCAGCAGCAAACAACCTGCGTAGACTAGAGTGGCAGGGGAGTGATTCTCCACTTTCCAGGGCAGGTGCCAGTCTGTGAACTACACAAGAGTGCTGCTGACTTGACAAAATCACCAGCTCTGTAAATGCTTTCTGATATTCCTTTCCCTTCTGTGTCCCCATCCCCTCTCCCCATATTATCTCCCAACACTGGCTGCCCGGTGACTCTGCTGCCCTCTTACTGTTCAGTGCTACCCCTACCCCACCCTGATCATGATGCTTTTTCTAGATCTTTCTTCCTCCCAAAGCAACAAATTCTGAAATCACTCCCTTCCCCTTTGCCTTCCTCTCTCTCATTCAAAATTCCTGCCCTGTGTTAATCTTAGCTAGGGAGAAATCCCAGTGATTGAAGGCATCCATACCTTCTGTGAATGACTGTTTCACAAGTTGTCCCTAGAGATGCTTGTTTGATAGTAGGCTAGCACTAGCCTGTCCAACAAAAAGAACGTCTAGTTAGCACAATGTGTGGTAGAGACTTGGCTGGGAGCCTAGAACAAGAATATTGATTTGATACTTTAGAAGGCACATTGTTTCAAAAGAGGAGGTGCAAATGTGAACATGTATGTGCTCAGGATCCCCCCAAAACTATGACCCATCTGGGTTCAAAGGGAGAGGGATGCTTGGGAGGAGAAGGAAATGGTGATAATCGATAATTATTGGTTGCTCTTGATTTCCCAAATGATTATTGAAGTAATCAGATAATTAGTTAAAAAACTATATGTGGTGACATACACATAACATAAAATTTAGCATCTTAATCATTTTTAAGTGTACAGTTGAGTGGTGTGAAATATATTCATATTGACGTGCAACCCATCTCCAGAGCTTTTTCATCTTGCAAAACGGAAGCTCTTTGCCCATTAAACAACATATTAGTATACACCTCTCCCAGCCATCATTCTACTTTCTGTCTCTATGAATTTGACGAAGTACTGCATATAATTGGAATCACAGTGTTTATCTCTTTGTGACTCGCTTAGTTCACTAGCATAATGTCCTCAGTGTTCATACATGTAGCATGTGACAGGATTTCATTTTTAAGGCTGAATAATATTCCTATAATTAGTTAAATTTTAATGAGTCATTGATATTGGAAAGTTGTCGCTCAATTAATAGGCCCGCGATGAATTATGGGAGGAAGAAAGAAGGGTTACGTTTGGGATGCAGTAGACCCCACCACCTCCACCTGGGGACTAAGGCTTGAGTAGAAGAAAATCCCACCAGCTGATCATCATTTCCCTTGTAGCTCAGAGGTGGAGAGGATACTTGCTGTCCATGAATTTTGAGTGACAACATCCGGCCGTGACCTCCTGAATGTTGCATAGTTCGTGAGCTCCTGGCCCATGGAAATCTGGACAGGGCCGGGCGTTTTTCTACTTTGGAAAAGACAGCCCGGTATTCCTGTGGACCCTTTGGTGTCAGTGGCACTTTCTACTTCCTTGAGAGAGAAGGGAGAGTCAGAACTGGCCATGGAGTCCAATGTATACTATCACCAAATGTGAGAGCTTGAAGGAGGCCTTCTGATTAATCACCCCATTTCTAGAGGTGGAGAAAGTGATGTCACGCAAGATAGCACTTCATCCCATGCAACTCAGGTGACAGTCCCAGGACTGGAATGGAGGCCCCTCACTGCCTAGTCCCACTGCAGTCCTATGCCAGAAAAACCTTGTTATTTATGTAGCATTACATCTAGATCCTGTATTTGAGAATGTATAGAATATATTACTTTAAAACTTGCCCCAGTACCATCTGATATAGGCATTATTCCCTTTGTAAATAAGGACACAGAGTCTTAGTGATATTTACTGAGGATCCCGAGGCCTTGCTATTTAGTAAGTACATAAACTAGGATTTGAACCAAGGTTTCCTGACTCAGTCTCATATTTCTTGCAACACATCATTCTTTAGTTCAGTTCCAAGGTCACATATAGTGAATTTAAAGATATAGTTTAGTTTTGTGGGCAAAATATTTCATATTCTATTAAACTTCATATGTTCTAAGGGGTAGCCCTGTGATAAATACTTTATATGTGCTATGTTGCTAATGCTAAGACAACTATACTGAGTAGGTACTACTGCTATTCTTCTTTTGCAAAAATATCTGAAGGTAAAAACAAACAAACTTATAAAGCAACTTGCTAATTAAAAGCTAGAGGCAGGATTTGAACCCAGGTCTATGTGACTAAGGAGCCTCTTAATCACTGTGAGGTACTGAATTGCTCTCTATTTCAACTATTCTTTTCTCATTTTATCTCCAAAAATTCACTGTAGCAAAAAAAAAAAAAAATTCTGTGCCTACCTTTTTTGTTTTCTTTTTTGCAATGTACTTTTTGAAGCCATTTATAAAAGGGACTGTTGATCTGTCTTTATGAATGTGCCCTAAACTTCGATATTCTGTCCATCATTTTTTTTTTAATTCAAGAGATGTCTTCAGATATCACTGGACAGAGGCCAACTCTGAGAGTATGAATGACATACTTTTCTAAGATTAGAGCAATGTGATGACAGTGTGCTTTTTCTACTTGATGTAAACCAAGAACAACAAGCAAATAATTAAGAGGCCATCAATAACAGCATCAATAACAGCATTGATTGGCAGGTGGGCTGATGGACACTTGGGTTTGGTTGGTTGGTAGGGTAGGCTGAGAGCTGCACACCAAGAATGCCTTGAAGGGGAAGCACCCGGTCGTAAGGTGGCTTGGTTTGCTCTCAGGACCTTACAGACAGCTTGCCTGGGGTCTGATTCCAAGGCCGCTCTCTGGCAGAAAGCACTCTGGGCAAGGAGTCAGGAAGCCCAGCTTGTCTTCCTGGCTCTACAATCACTCGCTATGCTAACTGCTCAGTCACCTAACCTGGGCCTGTCAGGCTGGGCCTTAATGTTTAAGATTCCTTCCTCCATTTCCTCTAAAGTCCCTGAAAGAAAGCTATGCTGTCCCTGGCTTTTCCTTTCTTCCTTCCTTCCTTCCTTCCTTCCTTCCTTCCTTCCTTCCTTCCTTCCTCCCTCCCTCCCTCCCTCCCTCCCTC
>NW_005871196.1:2628713-2634019 GCF_000147115.1 Myotis lucifugus
CTTTCCTTCCTTCCTTCCTCCCCTCCCTCCCTGACACACCTTTTTTCCTTCCTTCCCTTCCTTCCTTCCTGCCTTCCTTCCTTCCTTCCTACCTTCCTTCCATCCATACGTTCCTCCCTCGCTCCCTTCCTTCCTCTCTTCCTTCCTTTCCTTCCTCCCTTCCTTCCTTCCTTCCTTCCTTCCTTCCTTCCTTCCTTCCTTCCTTCCTTCCTTCCTTCCTTCCTTTTTCTTTCTTTCTTTCTTTCTTTCTTTCTTTCTTTCTTTCTTTCGGTCTTTCTTTCTTTCTTTCTTTCAATTGAGGTAAAATTTACATAACATAAAATTCTTATTTTAACCATTTTAGTCTACAATTTAGTGACTAGTACATTCACAAATGTTGTGCAACCATCACTACTGACTAATTCCAGAATATTTTTATTACTCCAAAGCGAAACTCCATATCCAGTAAGCAATCATTTCCCATTATCCTCTCACCCCCTATCCCCTACCCCCATCCTCCTTTGGCAACCACCAATCTACTTTCTGTCTCCATGGACTTGCCTGTTCTGGACATTTTGCATAAATGGAATCATACAATGCGTGGCCTTTTGTGTCTGGCTTCTTTCATTTAGGGTAATGTTTTCAAGGCTCATTCACATTGTAGCGATCAGTACTTTTTTATTTTTTAATCACTGAGCAATATGCCATTGTTTGTATGTAGCAATTTATTTACCATTCACTAGTTTGTTTCACTCTTTAGCTATTATGAATAATATTTGGCTATTAACATTCTTTTTAAAGTTTTGTTTAAACGTATGTTTTCAGTTCACTTAGCTATATAGGAAGGGAATTGCTAGATCATATGGCAATTCTAAATTTAGCTTTTTGAGGAACTGGCAAACTGTTTTCCACAATTTTACATATACCCCCAACATTGTATAAGGGTTCCAATTTCTGCACATCCTCCACAACACTGATTACTCTCCCTTTTTAAAAATTATAACCATCCTAGCGAGTGTGAAGTGGTATCTCATTGTGGTGATGTTGAGCATCTTTTTATGTGCTTGTTGGCAATTGTATATCTTATTTGGAAAAAAAAAATCTATTCAAGTCCCTTGTGAATTTTGAAAATTCAGTTGTGTGTTTCTTGTTGAGTTGTAGGAGTTCTTGATGTACTGTAGATACTAGCCCCTTATCAGATACACGATCTGCAAATACCTTCTCCTATTCTGTGAGTTCTCTTTTCACTTTCCTGAGAGTGTCCTTTGATACACAAAAGTTTTTAATGTTGATGAAGTCTAATTTATCTGTATTTTCTTTTGTTACTTATGCTTTTGATGTTATATTATCCCTGGCTGTTCTAGGACTACTCGATCAAAAGAAATCTAGCAAAGAAGTTTCAGGGCTTCATTTTCCAGCATGATATTCATGTAACTAAATCCTATTGTTTTATGGGAGCTTTGAAATTTATTTAGAATGGCATTTGCAAAGAATTGCATAGAAGATGGTGGCTTAGGTAAATGCAGTACTCACCTCCTCCCATGACCACATCAAAATTACAACTAAATAACCATCATTCAGAACTGCCTGCAATCTGGCTGAACGGAAGTTCTATAACTAGAGAATTAAAGAAGAAGCCACATGAAGACTGGTAGGAACCGGTAGGAGGGGTGGAGGTGGGGAACGAGCTGGTCCGACCACAACATGTGGCTTCTTTTTTAATTGGAAGGGATATCTTGGCTGTGGGGGTTCCCCATAAGAATAAAGGGATCCCAGCCCCACACCAGACCCCTCAGCTCAGGGTTCCAGTGCCGGAAAAAGGAGTCTTAGTAACTTAGGGCTGTAAAAACCAGCAGGGATTGTGGCTGAGTGACAAGAGAGTTGCTGGAGTCCCAGGCATTTCCTCTTAAAGGGCTGGCACACGGATTTATGCAGACTCACTCCCTCAGAACTCCAGCGCTGGGGCAGCAGCTTGAAAGGATCCAGGGACATATGGGGAGGAACTAAATTGTCTGGCATCATGGCAAGAACTTGTGTGTGTCTGGGGGGAGGGCAGCTTTCTCCCAGACAAAAATGCTATCAGAGTTCATTGTTCCTTTGCTGAGACCTCTCCGTCACAGTGCCAACAGGCAGTGGCCATATCTGAGTCTCCATCAACCTGGCACAGACTGTTCGCCCCACCCTGGAGATTCCCTGCCCCATCCAATTTGCAGCCTCACCCAAACTGTTTGCAGTGGCTGTTCCATATGAATGGCCTGTCCTGGCTCAGGCTTCAGACTTGCCTAAAATCTCTCAAAACAAGCACCAGCTGGCCTCAGCATGCCCCATCCTCTTGATAAGTGGCCCCAGGCCTGGGACTAGCAGCAACCTGCCTTTGTTCACAACTTGGCTTCACCTGGTCACCTCCAAGCCCAACACAAGTAGCAGCCATCGGCAGATCACTCTGCAGCTCCTGTCGGGTGGTCCCAGGCAGGGCACAGGCAGTAGCTGACTTTGCACCTCTCAGGAGGCCCCAGAGCCAGTGCACCCGGTGATCAGCTTCAGACCACACCAGATTACAACCCTACCACATCCACAAGTGACACAGTCAAGGGACAGACTCAGTGAGCACCAAAGCCACACTGAAGCAAGTCCTGCACCATAGGGGAATCTCTTGTAGTCACAGCTGGTCTGCATAGCCAGTTGGCCTGGTAATTAATCCCTATCAGTGACACCAACAACACTCAAGGCTCAACTACAACAGGACAGTGCACACAGGATTCATCTAGAGTGCCCAGCTCAGGTGACTAGGGAGGCTGAGCCACTGGGCCCTATAGGACACCTACTACACAAGGCCACTCTACCAATTCCAGCAGACATAGCAGCTCAGCCTAATACATAGAAACAAACACAAGGAAGCAGCCAAATTGTGGAGACAAAGAAATATCACAAATGAAAGCATAGAAGAAATATCCAGAAAAAAAACTTAAATGAAATGGAAGCAAGCAAACTACCATATACAGAGTTCAAAACAATGGTTATAAGGATACTCAAGGAACTTAATGAGAACTTCAGGAATTTAGTGAGAACTTCAACTACTCTACCCAGCAAAGCTCTCATTTAGAATTGAAGGACAGATAAAGAGCTTCTCAGACAAGAAAAAGCTAAAGAAGTTTATCACCACCAAACCAGTATTACATGAAACGTTAAAGGTCTTCTTTGAGAAGAAGAAGAAAAAAAGATAAAAAAATGGACAATAAAGTGGCAATAAATACATATCTATAAATAATTAAATCTAAAAATCAAAATAAAAAAATAAGGAATCTAATGAACAAAATAAACTGATTAATAAAATAAAACCAGACACATGGGCATATGGAACAGACTAACAAACCTCAGAGGCAAGGCGGGCAGGGGGATTGGAAGTGACTACCCAAAGAACTTATATGCATACATGCATTACCCATAGGCACAGACAACAGGGTGGTAAAGGCCTGGGGTAGAGTGGGATTTGGGTGGAGAAGGGCAGTGGGGAGAAAAAAGGGGGGGCAACTGTAATACTTTCAACAATAAAGTTTTTTTTAAAAAATAACATTTGCAATAACTTAGTATTCTTTTTGTTTGTTTGTTTGTTTGTTTTTGTTTTTTTTTTAATTTTATTTTTTATTGCTTAAAGCATTACAAAGGGTATTACATATGTGTCCTTTTTTTTCCCCACCCTTGACAATACCCCGGCTTCCCCTACCCCCCAGTGTCTTATGTCCATTCTTGAGTATTTTGTATACTGTGTAGGTCTGATCTTTTTATCTCAGGATCCTATTCATACAAAGAAAATTCCTGTGTGTGTGTATTCACACATATATGTGGTATTATATATATATAATATTTATAGGGCAGTGATTAAGCTGAATTTAGGGAAAATAAATATAAGAAACTAATGTAATCCAATTTGTTTTGTTTTATTTTTTAGAGGTAACACAACAAAGTATCATGTTGACTATAGATTACACTAATAAGCAATTTTTTAAAAAAATCCTTATTGTTGAGAGTATTACAGATGTCCCCCCCCCCACTATCCCCCTCCACCTGGTTCCTGCCCCACCCCAAACTTTACCACCCTACTGTCTGTGTCCATAGGTAATGCATATATGCAGGTAAGTTCTTTGGTTAATCACTTCCAATCCCCCTGCCCCCCTTCCCTCTGAGATTTGTTAGTCTGCTCCATGTTTCCATGCCTCTGGTTCTATTTTATTCATCAGTTTATTTTGTTCATTAGAATCCTTGTTAGTTTATTTTGATTTTTAGATTCAATTGTTGATAGATATGTATTTATTGCCATTTTATTGTTCATGTTTCTCCTTCTTCTTCTTCTTCTTCTTCTTCTTCTTCTTCTTCTTCTTCTTCTTCTTCTTCTTCTTCTTCTTCTTCTTCTTCTCCTTCTTCTTCTTCTTCTTCTTCTTCTTCTTCTTCTTCTTCTTCTTCTTCTTCTTCTTCTTCTTCTTCTCCTTCTCCTCCTCCTTCTTCTTCTTCTTCTCCTCCTCCTTCTTCTCCTTCTCCTTCTCCTTCTCCTTCTCCTTCTCCTTCTCCTTCTCCTTCTCCTTTTCTTCCTCCTCCTCCTCCTCCTCCTCCTCCTCCTCCTCCTCCTCCTCCTCTGCTTTTCCCTTGCTGCATTTAAGATTCTCTCTTTGTCTTTAATCTTTGGCATTTTAATTATGGTGTGTCTTGGTATGGGCCTCTTTAGGTTCCTCTTGTTTGGGACTTTCTGTGCTTCCTGGACTTGTAAGTCTTATTTTTTTCCCACCAGGTTGGGGACGTTTTCTGTCATTATTTCTTCAAATTGGTTTTTAATATCTTGTGCTTTCTCTTCTCCTTCTGCCACCCCATAATGCAAATGTTGGTATGCTTGAAGTTGTCCCAGAGATACCTTACACTCTCTTCATATTTTTGGATTATTTTTTCTTTTTGCTCTTCTGATTGGGTGTGTTTTGCTTCCTCATATTTCAAATCATTTATTTGATTCTCAGAATCCTCTACTCTACTGTTGAACCCCTGTAAATTATTCTTTATTTCAGGTAGTGTATGCTTAATTTCTGACTGGTCCTTTTTCATGTCTTTGACATTCTACTAAGATCCTTGGAAGTTTCACTAAGTTCCTTGAAGTTCTCATTAAGATCCTTGAGCAACATTATAACCATTTTTTTGAAGTCTGTATCTAGTCATTTGCTTGCTTTCATTTCATTTAGTTTTGGTTTTTTTTTCCCTGGAGATTTCTTCTGTTCTTTCATTTGTGACATATTTCTTTGTCTCCACATTTTGACTGCTTCCCTGTATTTGTTTCTATGTATTAG
>NW_005871196.1:2634119-2637361 GCF_000147115.1 Myotis lucifugus
AGAGTGGCCTTGTGTAGTAGGTGTCCTGTAGGGCCCAGTGGCTCAGCTTCCCCAGTCACCTGAGCTGGGCACTCTAGGTGTATCCCTGTGTGCACTGTCCTGTTGTAGTTGAGCCTTGATTGTTGTTGGTGTCACTGGGAGGGATTTACCTTCAGGCCAATTGGATGTGAGGACCGGCTGCAACTACAGTGGGAGAGCTGAGATGCCTCTATGGAGGACTTGCTTCAGTGTGGCTTTGGTGCTCACTGAGTCTGCCCCTCGAGTGTGTCACTGATGGATGTGTAGAGTTGTAATCTGGTATGATCTGAAGCTGTTCACTAGGTGCTCTGGCTCTGGGGCCTCTGGGAGGTACAAAGTCAGTCACTGCCTGGGACCACCTGGCAGTAACTACAGAACGATCTGCAGATGGTTGCTACTTGTATTGGGCTTGGAGGTGACCAGATGAGGCCAAGCTGTCTTGGTATGGGGCACGCTGAGGACAGCTGCTGCTTTTTTGAGAGATTTTAGGAAAGTCTGAAGCCTGAGCTCGGATAGGCCATTCATATGGAAAAGCGGCTACAAACAGCTTGGGAGAAGTTGCAAATTGGATGGGGTGGAGTCTCAGGGAATCACCAGGGTGGAATGAACAGTGTGAATCAGGCTGATGGAAACTCAGATATGGTTGCCAGTCAGATCTCAGCAGAGGAACAGTGACCCCTGTGAGCACCCCTATCTGGTAGAAAACCACCCGCAAGTTCTTGCTCTGATGCCAGACAATCCAGTTCCTCCCTGTATGTCCCTAGATCTGCCCAAGCCATTTCCCCAGTTCTGGAGCTTAGAGGGAGTGAGTCTGTGTAAATTTGTGTGCCTACCCTTTAAGAGGAACTGCCTGGGTCTCCAGCAGCCTCCGTGTCACTCAGCCACAATCCCTGCTGGGTTTTTTTAATATATTTTATTGATTTTTTACAGAGAGGAAGGGAGAGAGATAGAGAGTTAGAAACATCAATGAGAGAGAAACATCGATCAGCTGCCTCCTGCACATCTCCCACTGGGGATGTGCCCGCAACCAAGGTACATGCCCTTGACCGGAATCGAACCTGGGACCTTTCAGTCCGCAAGCCGACGCTCTATCCACTGAGCCAAACCGGTTCGGGCTCCCTGCTGGTTTTTATCGCCTGAAGTTATGGGGACTTCTCTTTCCAGCTCTGGAACCCTGGGCTGGAGATCTAGTGTGGGTTTGGGACGCTTTGCTCCTCATGGGAGGCCTCTGCAGCAAAGATATCCCTCCCAATTGAAGAAAACACCACACGTGGGTGTTGGAAAAGCCTATCACGCCCTCCCCCCCGCTCCCGCCCCTTACTAGTCATCGCGTGCTTTCTTCTTTACTTCTCTAGTTGTAGGACGTCATTCAGCCAGCTTTCAGGTGGTACTGAATGATTGTTGTTCTGTATTTTAGTTATAATTTTGTTGTGATTGTGGGAGGTGGTGAGTACCAGCATTTACCTATGCTGCCATATTGGTTCCTCCCATTCCTGATACATGATCAGCAATTTTTTTTTAAGAAAGAAAGAATGTATAATTTTATTATCTAGAAATAACCACTGATAGCATTTGGTCATGTTGTTTCTTTCATTCTTTATACTTCCACCAAAAATGAATGAGAAATACTGCTTTTTAACATCCCTGACTTCACTGGGTATTATAGTTCTTATAGATATTTCCCAAATTTATAGGTGACAAGTGGCATCCTCCTTTTTTGCCCACTTCCTATTAATGTATTCATATTTTAAACATTGATTCATAAAAACTATGTATCAAAATGTATCCACTTTAAAGACACTTGTTACACATTTTTTTTCTACTTTTTCTTTATTTTTTGTATGGCTTTTATTTTTTGACATCCAAATTTCAATTTCACACAAGTCAATTCATGTTTTCTGACTTGTTTTTTGCCTTTCAAGTTATCACTTACTTACATTTTCTTCTACACTTTTTTGGGTTTATATTTAAATCTGGCAATTAATTTTTTAAAAAATATATTTTATTGATTTTTTACAGAGAGGAAGGGAGAGGGATAGAGAGTTAGAAACATCGATGAGAGAGAAACATCGATCAGCTGCCTCCTGCACACTCCCTACTGGGGATGTGCCCGCAACTAAGGTACATGCCCCTGACCAGAATCGAACCTGGGACCCTTCAGTCCACAGACCCGACGCTCTATCCACTGAGCCAAACCGGTCAGGGCTGGCAATTAATTTTTATTTATAACTTGAAGTAAGGTATAACAATTTTTCAGATAGTTAGCTAGTTGTCCTAATGGCAATTACTAAATAATTGATGTTTCTTCACTTACCAGTAGTTTTTATATACTCAACTTTGTATATATGTCTGGATGTGTTTGGGCTTCCTGCTTTGTTCCACTGATCTGTCTTACTAATGTCACAATATTTCAATGCCACTTTAGTTACTGTAAGTTTTTTAAATATACATACATTTGTATTGATTTCAGAGAGGAAGGTAGAGGGGGAGAGAGATAGAAACATCAATGATGAGAAAGAATCATTGATTGGCTGCCTCCTGCACACCCACACTGGGGATTGAACCTGCAACCCAGGCATGTACCCTGACCAGGAGTTGAACCCTGACCTCCTAGTTCATAGGTCAATGCTCAACCAGTGAGCTGTAATTTTTTAATATCTTCACTTTTCTTCATTTTGTCATTACTCATTTGCAATTTCCATGACAGTTATTTTCAACTACAGAAACCTGATGTGATTTTTATCACATTATATTAAATTTATATACTGAATTAAAAGACATATTTTTAAAGATAATCAGGCTTTCTTCCTAACTTTATAATATATCCCCTCTTTTCAGGCCCTTTGTTCTATTTTTCTGAATTTTTTTTTGTTACATTTATTCCCAGATGTTTTGTTGCTATTTTGAATGGGAAATTTCCCCATTATATTTTGAAGTTTACATTCTGGCTGACTCTTGAGTTTTATATTAATTAACTAGTGGCCTGGTGCAAAAATTCGTGCAGGGGGGTGTGTGTCCCTCAGCCCGGCCTGCACCCTCTCCAATCTGTGACCCCTTGGGGGAACCGCTTACCAGCCTGCCTGCCTGATCGTCCCTAACCACTCTGTCTGCCAGCCTTCTCACCCCCAACTGCCCCCCCCCCACCCCCCGCTGTTCCATTGTTTGAACAGGTCCTTCCTTACTGGAACCCTCGGGCCAGTTACCAAACCATAATAAAGGCCACA
>NW_005871196.1:2637493-2730225 GCF_000147115.1 Myotis lucifugus
GAAAATTTTTTATATTCAATTGGGACTTCATGGCCCGTAAAGGGAATTCCCTAATGAACAATTGGTTTTCAACCTTGCTTTCGTAATTTTGTGTTTTATTTATCCCGCTGCCCCATAATGTATAATAGAGATAATCCCACTGTTGATAGCCTATAGACGGTCGTACCATCTTTTTATATCCTGATCTAACGGCCACGTGTCCAAAAAATTTTGGCATCCTGGGGAGAAGGGGGTTCCCCCAGCCCGGTCCTTGTCCTTCTCGACAGTTTAGACCCCTCAGGAGATTATGAACCTGCTGGGTTTAGGCCCTGCTCCTTGGGGCAAGAAGGCAAGGTCCATATTCTCTTAGTTGCAGCCCCTTTGTTCGGGGTTCAAAGGCAGGGCTGATTGGGGGGAGTTGGGGGCACCGCCCCCCTTTCAATGCACAAGAGCAGGGCGGGATTGGGGGAGGGTTTGCGATTCCCACCCTCATTCATGCCTCAGAATAGGGCTTGATTGGGGGGGTTGGGGCCCCCCACCCCCTATCACACTCCAAAGGCAGGGTCAAAGGGGGAGGGTTGGGGGCGCCACCCCCCTGTGAATGCACAGAGGAGGGGCCAATCAGGGGGGTTGGGGCGCTGCCCCCTGTCAACACACAGAGCAGGGCCAATCAGGGGGTTGGGGCAGTGCCCCCCCCCATCACGTACAGAGCAGGGCCCATCAGGGGGTTGGGGAGCTCCCCCCTGTCACTCACAGAGTAGGCCCGATTAGGGGGTTGGGGCGCCCCCACTGTCACACTCAGGGCAGGGCCGATGGGGAGGCTATGGCTCTACCCCATCACACACAGAGCAGGGCCCGTGGGGGGGGGGGGGTTGGGGCGCCACCCCCTGTCACACACAGAGCAGGGCTGATCAGGGGGTTGGGACGCCACACCCTGTCACACACAGAGCCGCAGGGCGATCAGGGGGTTTGGGCGCTGCACCCTGTCACACACAGAGCCGCAGAGTGATCAGGAGGTTTGGGCGCTGCACCCTGTCATGCTGATCTGGTGCCAGGAGGCCTCGCGGCTCCACTGATCCCGGTGCTGGGAGGCATATTACCCTTTTACTATATAGGATAGAGGCCTGGGGGCCGGCTGGTTTGCCCTGAAGGGTGTCCTGGATCAGGGTGGGGGTCCCCACTGGGGTGCCTGGCCAGTCTGGGTGAGGGGCTGAGGGCTGCTTTCAGGCTGGCGGTTTTGACTGCTTTCAGGCTGGCGGGAAGCTCCCAACCGCTCCTTTTTTTCTTTTTTTTTTTTTTCTTCTGGGCCAGCTTTAGCTCTGGCTCTAGCTCTGAGGCTTCCGCTGCTGGTTTGTTTGCCGTTCTATAATCGAAACAATGTATAACTTCAGCTCTGAGATCTCAGCTATATTTGTTAGAATGTTTCAAACTGCCAGCTCAGAGGCCTGAAAGTCAGGCGGGGAACGTTGGAGTCAGCAGTCACTGGAGCAAGGAAACCTCATGTTCACTTCCAACTGCCTGGCTGCCGGCCGCCATCTTGGCTGACAGTTAATTTGCATAAGGATACGCTGATTAGCCAATCAGAAGGGTAGCGGTCGTACGCCAATTACCATTTTTCTCTTTTATTAGTGTAGATAATAGGTTCCACAGTTTTCAATTGATCCTCTTTTCAATTTATTACCTAATGTTACTTTAATATATATATATATATATATATATATATATATATATATATATATATATATATATATTTTAGAGAGAGGATGGGAGAGGGAGAAAGAGAAACAAGGATCAGCTGCCTTTTGCAATCCCCCGCCTCCCCACCCTTACTGGGGATTGAGCTTGCAACTTGAGCATGTGCCCTCACCTGGAATCCAAACTGTGACCTCTGGATGCATGGGACAAAGCTCAGCCAACTGAGTCACACTGGCCAGGGCCCTAATGTTACTTTTATGTCTTTTCTCCAATGCCTTTATTTATTATTTCTCTTCTTTGTCTGATTACATTGGCTAGACCTTCTAGAAACATGTCAGAAGGTGGTGGTAGTATGAAGGTTCCCTGTTTGATTTCTGACTTTAATGAGGTCTCTATGTTTTCATTATTGTTTGAGAAAGATACTCTTGATCCTGTCAAATAATCATTCAATTCTTACTTGTGCAGACTGTCAATGCCTTTCATCTGGTCCCCACTAGGACCACACCTGTAGTTAAGTGAGTTGGGTTTATAACTTGTTGCATTGAGGGAGAACACATACTTGTGGAACCATGGCCATCGCTGAAGGAGAGTATGACACAGGAATCTGAGCTTTGGTGTGGTGATTTTGGGCAGGGTCCAAGGAAGTAAGGACTCCCTCTGGACTGGTGCTGCCATAGAGTGGGGAAAATTCTATGACTGAGTATATCAAGAAACCTTATCTATGGAAGGGCAGATTAGACTGAGGGGCCAAAGCTGTGATTGGTAAAGAAGTAGAGGCACTCACACTGTTTGGGAGAGGGAGGCGTTTGGTATTTTGTGACTTGGACAGTGTTTATATTTTATTAGACGTAATTATGGAGGGGTCTCATTTATCTTCTCACCACCAAATTTGTCATCTTCCCTCACTGGTATTGTCTTCCCCTCCCTACCCCTCACAGCAGAAGGAAGGTCCCTACTCTGCCTATGGCCATCTGCTAACTATACCCTGAATACCATCACTTTCTGCATCCTACAAGTTCCGCACCCACTCCTGCCACTACTAGACCATTTCTATCAGCATACGAAGGTCCTTTAGCATCTCCATGATAAAACATTATAAAACAACAGCAACAATAAAACTCACAAAATCCTCTCTTGACCCCACAATCCTCTCCAGATTGTACTATTTTCTACTCCTTTTCTTAGCAAACTTTTCTAAATACTTATCCACATATCTATGTTTCTTCATCTGCCACTCACTGTTTTAAAAAATGAACTTTAGGAGAAACCAAGATGGCGGCATAGGTAAACACCTGAAATTGCTGCCTCGCACAACCACTTCAAAACTACAACTAATAGGCTGGCGCGTCACGTGGCTGCGCGGCGTCCAGGGCCCGGAGCCGCGGGCCGCCGGGCATGGACCCTTAGACCGCCTGGGCCCTGGCGCTGGGGGCCGCGGAGCCGCCTCGGGGTCTGCCGCTGGCGAGCGAGCAGGACTCGCCCCCCAGCGCCGAGGCTGGCTTTGCCCCGCATGACCACTCCGGTCAGGAGAGAGAGACTGAGAAAGCCACGGATGGACTAGCCAGTGGAGCACAGAGCATCCCTAATGGTGGTCCTGCCGGTGATGAGGGCACCCATTCTGAAGAGGAAGGCTTTGCTATGGAGGATGAAGATTCTGATGGGGAACTGAATACCTGGGAGCTGCCAGAAGGGGTGTCCAGCCGTCTGCCTAGGGAACAGGCTGCTGATCTTTTTAATGAGGACTGGGACTTAGAGTTGAAAGTGGATCAAGGGAATCTGTATGATGCTGATGACATCCAGGGCTGCATTTCTCAAGAGGTCAAACCTTGGGTGTGCTGTGCCTCGAAAGGAGACATGATCTATGACCCCAGTTGGCATCATCCACCTCCACTGATACCCCATTATTCCAAGATGGTCTTTGAAACTGGACAGTTCGATGATGCTGAAGACTGAGGGTACAGCTTTTTGCCTGCCAGGTACATGGGTCTTCAAGATTAAGGTCTTTCTTCTTTTCTTTGAGGTGAGATGTCATATCTGAGGAAACATTCCCAATGATTCCTGAGCCAGGCACACAGACTGGTGTTAAATAAGGTCCCACTGCCCCCTCGTTCTGTTGTTGTTTTTCATGAGTGTGTTACCTCTTCAGATGTGTGTTTGTTTCTGCATTAGGAGGAGGAGTTGTGTTCTTTATAAATAAAGAGAAAAAAAACAACTACAACTAAAAGACAAAATGGACATCATCCAGAACCACAGGAAGGCTGGCTGAGTGGAAATTCTACAACTAGAAGGAAAGAGAAAAGCACACTGAGACTCAGAGGAGGTGCGGAAGTAAAGTGCAGAGGTACGGAGGCGCACGTGGAAAGGGCTGGCAACTGAGGACACAGTTGTCTTTTTCAATTGGGAGGGAGAAACAAGCTCCCAACTGCTCTGAACTCCATTTCTGGGCTAGTCTCTGGGGACCCAGACTCATACGGGGAGAAACTGGACTGTCTGGCATCCGGCAGAACTCGAGGGCGGCTTTCTCTTAGAGGTGCTTGCAGCAATTACCATGGGACACTAAGACCTGGGGCCTCTTAGGGCATGGCTAAGGATAAGCCATAGCTGTTTGCTCCACCCTGTTGATTCCCTGAGACCCCACCCCAGCCAAGCTGTGCACAGAGGCTTTTGCATATGAATGGCCTGGTCCTTAGCAATCTAAAATTACCTAACAAACTGCAGCTGGGTCAGACAGACCCAGAACATCCAAAAGAAGGCCCAAGGCCCCACAGCACCTTGCATTGCTTCACAGCTGGGCCTCATCTGGGCACCTCCAAACCCCAAACAAAGAAGAGGAATCTGCAGATCTCTCCATAGCTCCTGCTGGGTAGCCTCAGGCAGAGGCTAAATTAGCACCTCCTTAGAGATCCAAGAGCCAGTGTACCCAGTGGTCAGAGTGGGACCATCCAGATTACAACTCCTCAGATCCATAAGGGACACACTCAGGGGGCAGACTCAGTGAGCACAAAAGCCCCACTGAAGCAAGTCTTGCCCCAGAAGGGTGTCTCCAGCACAGAAGTTCTCCCGCCATAGACACAGCTGATTCTCACAGCCAATTGGCCTGGAGGTCAATACCTCCCAGTGACACCAACAACAATCAAGGCTTAACTAAAACTAGACTGTGCACAAAGCCCACAAAGGGGTGCACCAAAAGTGTCCACCTCAGGTAATTGGGGAGGCTGAACTACTGGGCCCTATAGGACACCTAGCACAGAAAGCCACTCTATCAACACAGGGAAGCAGCCAAAATGTGGAGACAAAGAAACAGGTCACAAATGACAGAAATGGAGGAAAGTAAACTCCTGGGTATAGAGTTCAAAACCACGGTTATAAGGTTTTTCAAGAATTTTCTAGAAACTGCCAATAAATTTAGTGAGACCCTCGATAAATCTAGTGAGATCTTTGAGGATATGAAAAAGGACCAACTAGAAATTAAGCATACACTGATTGAAATAAAGAATAATATACAGAGATCCAACAGCAGACTAGAGGATCACAAGAATCAAGTCAAAGATTTGAAGTACGAAGAAGCAAAAAACACCCAACCGGAAAAGAAAAAAGAATCCAAAAATATGAAGATAATGTAAGGAGCCTCTGGGACAACTTCAAGCATACCAACATCTGAATTATGGGGGTGCCAGAAGAAGAGAGAGAGCAAGATATTGAAAACCTATTTGAAGAAATAATGACAGAAAACTTCCCCTACCGGGTGAAAGAAATAGACTTGTAAGTCCAGGAAGCGCAGAGAACCCCAAACAAAAGGAATCCAAAGAGGACCACACCAAGACACATCATATTTAAAATGCCAAGAGCAAAAGACAAAGAGAGAATCTTAAAAGCAGCAAGAGAAAAACAGTTAGTTACCTACAAGGGAGTACCCATATGACTCTCAGCTGATTTCTCAACAGAAACTATGCAGGCCAGAAGGGAGTGGCAAGAAATATTCAAAGTGATGAATAGCAAGAACCTACAACCAAGATTACTTTACCCAGCAAAGCTATCATTCAGAATTGAAGGTCAGATAAAGAGCTTCACAGATAAGAAAAAGCTAAAGGAGTTCATCACCACCAAACCAGTATTATATGAAATGCTGAAAAGTATCCTTTAAGAAGAGGAAGAAGAAGAAAAAGGTAAAGATATAAATTATGAACGACAAATACATATCAACAAGTGAATCTAAAAAATCAAGTCAATAAATAATCTGATGAACAGAATAAACTGGTGAATAGAATCGAATCAGGGGCATAGAAAGGCAGTGGACTGACAATTCTTGGGGGGAAAGGGCTGTGGGGGGTGCGGGAAGAGACTGGACAAAAATCATACACCTAAAGTGCTCGCTTCAGCATCACATATACTAAAATTGGAACGATACAGAGAAGATTAGCATGGCCCCTGCGCAAGGATGACACGCAAATTCGTGAAGCATTCCATATTAAAAAAAAAAAAATCGTGCCAAAACCGGTTTGGCTCGGTGGATAGAGTGTCGGCCTGCGGACTGAAGGGTCCCAGGTTCGATTCCGGTCAAGGGCATGTACTTGGGTTGTGGGCACATCCCCAGTAGGAGATGTGCAGGAGGCAGCTGATCGATGTGTCTCTCTCATCGATGTTTCTGACTCTCTATCTCTCTCCCTTCCTCTCTGTAAAAAATCAATAAAATATATTTAAAAAAATCGTACACCTATGGATGAGGACAGTGAGGGGGGGGGGGTAAGGGCAGAGGATGGGGTGGGAACCGGGTGGAGGGGAGCTATGGGGGGAAAACGAGGAACAACTCTAATAATCTGAACAATAAAGGTTTAATAAAAAATGAACTTTATATATATCACAGAGGAATATATTATTAAATAGAGATATGGCTAAAGCCCATTTGACAACTCTCCCCATCCTGGTCCCCTCCCTTGACCAGAGCGAACCAAGGTTTATTTGTTCTTTGGTTTCCGTCCAGCCCCTTTTCTACATATTTACACATGTGTACGTCCTGGTGATAATGTCTGTTATTTGTGTGCAGGCATGTGTGCCTTTGTGTGTTTTAACTATATGAAATCACTATCAGCAACTCTTCCTTTTCCCCTCTGTGTTTCAAAGGTCTATGTTAGTATATATAAATTATATTAGTTCCTATAAGCTTACATTATTTAACTGCTGATACAAATAATAATTGCTAATATTTATTGTGTGCAATGTCTCACGCACGATTCTAATTGTTTTACATGTAGTTACTTGTTTAGGCCTTTCAATGACCCTGGGAAGTAGGTATTATCTCCATTTTAATGAGGAAACTGAGGCAGAAAGAGAATAAGTGACTTGCCTAAGGTTATGTGCTCAGTAAGTGATGAAGTCAGGATATAAAATCAGGCATTTGGCTCCCCAGTATGGCTTTCTAATTACTACACTGTTCTATATTTCATGGCATATTTACCCATTTGTCTGTTATTTCCAGTTTTTATGGATAATAAACAAAGCTTCAGGGAGCGTCTTGTACGTGCCTGCTTGCAGGAGTGTTAATGTTTCTCTGCGGTAGACACTGGACGGTGAAACATTTAACATATTTAATATTATTATAGATATTGTCAAATCATCCTTGAAAAAGACTGTCCATTTTACACTTCCTTTAGCCAAATAGATGCATACCGGTTTCCCCATGACTTCACCAACATTGATATCAAATATTAAGAGTTTGCCAATCACAGAGGTTGAAATGGGATCTCATAATTTTCACTTGCCTTTGTCTGAGTGTTAGTGGATAGAGCTTCTTTTCAGGTGGCTACTGGTCTTTTATAGTGTTTCTTTTGTGAACTTTCTATCAATAATCTTTACCCATTTTTCTGTGAGAATATTTGTCTTTTCTTTGATTTGGAAGAGTTGTTTATATATTTTGGATACTGCAACTTACACTTCAACCCACTCCAATATGGTTTCTATCCCTCCTAATATTTTTCTATGTCATGTAGTGGATTCAATAGATCTTATAACCCATATGACCATGTCCATAAAGATATCAAGGCTCATAAAGGAAAATGGCCACTAGATGGCAGTAGCACACAATCAACTTTATTTGGGCAGCATTTTGACAGTTGCTGGAGAGGAGAAAGTCCCTCACAGCAGGAGACTTTCCAGGGGACTGAGGTGTGGATCACCACCCAGAAGGGAAAGTGGGCAAGGGAACTCTGGGAGAGGGAGACATCATACAGGGTGGGTTTCGGGTCAGGTTGCTCAGCAGCACAGTGGGTGGTCAAAGGCAGGCACAGGGGAGGCCCTTGTGAGTTTGTAAGTCCATTTGCTTTTGACAAGACCATGTGTGTAGTGAGAGGAAGGCCCTGTGGGAGGGCAGGACCAGTAGGGAGTGGGGTTGTGGTTCCCTGACCAGGAAGGAGTGATTGGCTTCAAGTGCAGAGGTGCACGTGGCTGCGTGGGGATGGCCTGGACGTTCTTTTGCAGCCAGGAAGAGACTGAATGACCCCGCGGATGGGTTGAAGGTGAAGGGAGGACATTTGAGGGAGTTGATGCGAGATAAGCTTTATTTTTAGGTAAAAGAGAAGGGGAGGGTATCTTCCAAGAAAGAGTAAGTGGGCCCAGGATAGGCCTCAGAAGATTGAGTTTTGGTAAATCATTTTTTATTGAGATGTAATTCACATACCATCAAATTTTATCCTTTAAAGTGTGCAGCTCAGTGGCTTTAGTTGCACAATTCACCAGTTGTGCAAAGATCACATATCTACTTTCAAAATATTTTCATCAAACAAACTCATTAGGCGGTAATTCTCTATTCCCTCTACTTTCAGTCCATGGAAACTACTAATTTGTTTTCTTTCTCGATGGATTTGCCTATTCAGGACATTTCATATAAATAGAATTATACAATATGAAGCCTTTTGTGACTGGCTTCTTTCCATTAATTTTATGGACTGCATGTTTGTGTCCCCCCCAAATTCATACGTTGAAACCCTAACCCCCAAGAAGATAGTAGTAGGAGGTGGTGTCTTTGGGAGGTGATTAAGTCAAGAGGGTGGAGCCCCCATAATGCTCTTAGTGTCCTTACAAAGAGGAAGAGAGCTAGTCCTCTCTCTCTCCACCATGTGAGGAGACCGAGTAAATGGCCGCCTGCGAGCCAGGAAGAGGACTCCTGCCAGAGCCGCGCATGCTCTGTTTACCCATTTGAATTCTCATTGGGTGGTAGGCCCCAGCTGTGCCCTTTATGTGGACTATCTCAGTAGCCCTTACAGAGGCCCATGAGGTGCAAGTGTGAGCGCGAGTCAGCTGCCTGGCTTTATATCAGCAGCTGCTACTACTTACCAGCTGTTTGACTTTGGCCAACTTACCCACCCTTTCTGTGTACAGTTTCCAAGATTAGCAAATAAAAATATAGGACACCCAGTTAATTTTAAATTTGAGATAAACACCTAATAATTTTTTTTACTTTGTTTAGAAAAGTATGTCCTATGCAATATTTGGGACATTTTATATTAAAATAATTATTTCTTGCTTGTCTCAAATAAAAATTTAACTGGGCATTCACTATCTTATCTGGTAATAATGTTTCTGTGACTGTTCCTTTATGGATTAGATTAGAATAAGAACGGTGGCTAAATCGTTAGGGATCTTAGTGCAGGTTGCTATAACACACTGCCATAACTGAGTATCTTAAACAACAAATACTAATTTCTCGCAGTTCTGGAGGCTGGAAGTCTGAGATCGGGGTGTCAGCTGGGTCAAGTTTTGGCGAGAGCTCTCCTCCCAGGTGCAGCCAGCTGACTCCTCTGTGTATGCTCACATGGCACTTGGGGCAAGAGAGCTCTCTGGCCTCTTCTCCTAAGGACATTGATCGCATTTATGAGAGCTCCACCCTCGTGACTTAATCACCTCCCAAAGGCTCACCTCATCATGCCATTGTGTCAATGGAAGAAACTCCAGGCACAGCTTGGCTGAGTTTCTACTTCAGGATTTCTCACAAGCTCTGTGGTCAAGGTGCCAGCTAGGGCTGTGGGCACCTCTCAGTTTTGACTGGGGAAGGATGTGCTCCCAAGCTCCCCCTCATGGTTGTCAGAGGATTCATTGCCTCCTGGGTCATTGGATGGATGGTCTCACTTCTGCACCGGCTGTTGGAAGCCCTCAGTTACAGGCCGACAGGTCTTCCCAGCGTGGCAGCTCTCTTTGCCAAAGCATGCAAGCAGAGAAGGCAGCTGCAAGAGGATGCTAGCAAGACAGAAGTCATAATCTTTTGTAACTTCATCACTTTATTACTCAGGTTCTCCAGCGAAACACAACCAATGTGATGTGCATATGTAGAGAGAAAGATTTATTTTACGGAATTAGCTCACATTATTATGGAGGCCGGCAAGTCCAGCCACTGTCTGCAAGGGAACTGGGCCACTAGAGACCTAGGGAAGAGCTGATGTGCAGTTCAAGTCTGAAGGTGGTCTGCCGGCAGGATTTCCTCCTCTTCCTCAGTGGGGACGTCAGTTCTTTACTGTTTTTTAAAAAAATTCTCATCCAAGGAGATGCTCATTGATTTTAGAGAGAAGGGAAGGGAGATGGAGGGAGTGAGAGGAGAGAAGAGAAGAGGAGAGGAGAGGAGAGGAGAGGAGAGGAGAGGAGAGGGAGACATCAGTGTAAGAGAGAACATCGATTGGTTGCCTTCTGCATGCACCCAAACTGGGGATCAAACCTGCAACCTAGGTATGTGCTCTGACCAAGAATTGAACCTGAAACCTTTCAGTGTATGGGATGATGCTCCAACCAACTGAACCACACCAGCCAGGCCAGTTCTTTACTCTTAAAGTCTTCAATTGATTGAATGAGGCCCACTTTAATTATGGAGGTTAATTGCTTTAGTCAAAATGTACTGACTTGCCCTAACCGGTTTGGCTCAGTGGATAGAGCGTCGGCCTGTGGACTGAAGGGTCCCAGGTTCGATTCCGGTCAAGTGCATTACCTTGGTTGCGGTCACATCCCCAGTGGGGGGTGTGAAGGAGGCAGCTGATCGATGTTTCTCTCTCATCGATGTTTCTAACTCTCCATCCCTCTCCCTTCCTCTCTGTAAAAAATCAATAAAATATACTTTAAAAAAAAAAAGTGCTGACTTACCTGTTACTCTCATCTAAAAATACCTTCACAGAAACATCTAGAATAATCTTCGATTAAATATCTGGGTGCTGAGACCCAGCCAAGTTGACACATAAAACAAACCAGTCCCAGGAGCTGGTGGGCTTTGCTCCCAGCAGTTGCCTGATGCCTGGTAGACCAGAACCTCCAAAGGCCATGAGCTTTCTCCAGTTTTGAACATTGGCCACCTGAGAATTGGATGGATAAGAGAGGAAAGGGCTCACACCGCTGGCTCCCCAGGGATCCCCTACAATTCTGGTGACAACCCTGGTCACCCACTGCACCATGACTACTTCAAGCACTCTGCAGGCTAAATGGCCAAATGACTTGAAATGGCCAAAGAAAGGAAAAATAGTGGGAGGGGTGTCACAGGGAGCATTCGTCTCAGTACTGGATTGAAAGAACGTTTTACAAGGTGAACTTGATCATCCTGCCTCTGCCTGTCCGAACTTCCCCCTTAGCAACCAAGATGGATACTCGTCACACAGGGAATGCTGTGCTGTAAAGATGTCCTTTGTTCCAGCTCTCCTATCCCACTAAGGAGAAGTGACTGGAGACATGTCTGCAGATTTTAACTGTTTCTGCAGCCTTGGCTGGTGTGGCTCAGTTGGTTGGGGCATCATCCTGTACACCAAAAGGTGGCAGGCTCGATTTCCGGTCAGGGAACATGCCCAGGATGCGGGTTCGAGCCCCGGTTGGGGCACATGCGGGAGGCAACCGATTGATGTTTCTCTTTCTCCCTTTCCTCTAAAAAAAAAAATAAGTTTCTGCAACACTTTTGCAACATGGAAAGTGGGGGCCTAATCCATCTATGACTGTAAGGTGGAAGTGGTAGCAAGTTAGAGGTGCCCGGACCTTAGTGACATTTCCACATTCTCCTCTGGTAGGAGAGAATGAATGGTTGTCATGATTGCCACTGATCCTCCTGGGAACTTTGACTAAGAGGGTGGATCCTAAGACAGCCTGGTTGTGAATTTTATGCCCTGAAAGATCATTTTAGACTCAAGCCCCAGAGTAAATGTATTTCATAACTAAAGCTTTTGCTCAAGGATCTTATTTATTCACCTACCTATACACCCACCCACCCAGTCACTCATCCATCCATCCATCCATCCATCCATCCATCAGCCAGCCAGCCAGCCTTTTAGAATTTGCCCTGTGCCTATTGTATGTAAGGCCCTATGAAGGGTGCTGAAACAAGTGAAGCCTCTGACCTCAGGAAGCTTGTTGTCTAGGAGAAGGAAACAATATATAAAGAAAGTGCAGGAAACTGTTTTAGGCACTTTACTAGGTGTCTGTGCGGGGCCCCATGGTACACAGCAGGAGGAGTGGTCACCTCTGCCTGCAGGCTCGGGAATGGCTGCACAGAGGAGGTGACCTGTGAGGGCTCAGTGAGGGGAGGGTGTGCTGGGAAAGGTGGAGATGTGATTATAGACAGGGAGTTTACAAACAACTCGACACAATCAGGGAATGCAGACAGTTTGATGTGGCTGGAGCATGGGAGTGAAACAGGGATGCAGAGAGCACTAAAGAAGGCAAGAGAGAGAGGCAGAGGCTGGGCTATTCAAAAAGCCTGGACACCATGCTGAGGGCTTGGGACTTTAGGACGCAGGGATTGAGTGAAATGGTCAGATTTGCACTTTTTCAAAAGTGCCCTGACTTCAGGACAGAACTGGTCCCAGAAGCAGGGTCCCCATAATTAACTGGGAAAGATGGTGACACCTCAGATGAAGGCAGTGGCCTTGCAGGGAGAGGAAGAGGAAGGAGGGAGGACACTACCTCCCCCTTAGTGTCTCAGGCCCCTGGGATTGCTTTCTTCCTCTCTCAGCCCAATCACTTTAAAGTGGCCTTTTCACTCATTTAACTTTACTCCTTAATTCCTGAGAGGCAGAGGGAACTCCCGAGCCGTGTGGACAAGTGCAGGCTCTGGACCCTGCCTGCCCTGGCCTCACTGCACGCTCAGGAAGTCAGTGCTGCCCATGGAGCTGGAATCCAGGAAAAGGCCCACAGGTGCGTGGCCAGGCTGCCCCAGCACAGCTCCAGTGGCTGCTCTCCTGCCAGTGACTTCCTCCTCCGGGGTCCTCCTGAGGGCCCACTTTCTTTGGATGGTGACGGTCTGGGCACAGAGCCGCCAGCGCGGGCCCAGGGCAGAGGAGCACAGCTTTGTGGATCCGGTGAAGCACCTGGCGTACACCTGCCACCACCACGGCGTCGCTGTCACAGCATGGAGGGCCGGTGAGCAGCTTGCAGGCTCACCTACGGGTTGCCCTTCAGTCTCTGCCCTTGAGTGCTGTGCGGGCCTTGCCAGCTGGGGTGGAGAACAGGGTCAATTAGGGAGTTTGCAGTTGAGAGGCAGAGACAAGAAATAACCAAGTAAACAAATACACAAGAATACTTCCAGCTGGTGACAGTGCTGAGATAGGGAAGACTGGCGAGTCCGTGGGCGGCCTTCTGATAGGGCGGTCAGGGAGGATCTCCCTGAAGAGGGCCTTGAAGGGTGAGAAGGAGCCGGCCCTGCAGTGAATGGGAGGAGAGGGGCCAGCAGCAGCAGGGGCTGCTGCAAGAAAATGGAAGGAAGCCAGGATGCTGTGTGTGGAGGAAAGCCCAGGGCGAGGTTGGGAAGGGAGGCATTGTGATAAACAGTTTGCATTTGGTTTCTGCAAGCAGCCTGCTTTGTTGTCTGAAATTCTGCCAATCAAGGTCTTCCCCTTTTGCATATTCATTGCTTATTTAAACTTTGGTGTTAATCTATCATGTTTCCAATGAGAAGAGCGCTGGACCACTGAGAGAAACTGAGTCATGTTGGGTGATAAGAAAAGACAGAAATGGAGAATTAACTTGGGGACAGGGGAAGTGTTTAAGGAACTCGTGCAGGCCCCGGGGGACTGATGGAAGCTCAGGCCGGGATTGTGAGAGGGGGAAGAAAGAGACAGCAGCCCACCTAGTTTACAAGGTAGGTCCTGGTTTTGGCTAAGCAAGTACTTTATCCTTTAAAGAACTAGCCCCTTGGGCTTGAGGCCATCACGCAGGCCTGAATTAGAACCCAGCTCTTGCTCTTGCATGAACTTGAGCCTGGAACAAGAGCTTGCTTTGAGCTCTACTCTCCTGTCTATAAAATGAAGATTTACCTAGTAAGATTCTTGGGAGGATTAAATAAGATGTATTTAAAGTACCCAGTGCTATATCTAGACTATGGTAGATGCCCAGTAAATGTTAATTCCCTCCTTACTGACTTTATAACAGTGTTTCACTAAAAGGCAGACAAGTAGAGGGTCATGATGATGATATTTACCACTCTTTCGTAAGTCCGTCCCACTGGGTAAAGAGCAGAGCACCGATGTATTCTGGGGAGTTGGAAAAATCCTAGGTAGGGAGTGAGAGTGTTCTCGCTTCTATAAAAGGAGGCTGGGGTGGTTTAGTGGCCAGAGGTAGACTAGTTCACATTCCGGGGCTTTACCTCTGGAGATTCTAATCAGGATGTCTGAGCAGGGCCCCAAAGGATTCCAGCGCAGGGGCAAAGTCACTCCAGGGGACTCAGGAACACCGGAACAAGGCCCTTCCCTAGTTCTGAGTCACCAACCAGCCAGACCAAGACAGAGGGGATCTCAGTGCACTTTCCTCATTCACCGCCAGAGGGCAGGCCTGAGGCATGACGGCTGGAGCAAGATGCTGTCAGCATCCTGCTCTGTAGAAAAACCCCAGGGAAAATCTGTCACACAGAGCATGTTTGATGTGCAAGGTAGGGAATGCAAGCGTCACCTGGGAGGATGTCTACTGGCTGGAGGTAAGAGGAGAATGCCAAGTTTACTAGATGCTGTGAAGTGCACACTTTCCTCTGGGCCCCATGGGCTTGGACAGCTGAGCCTCCTTCCGCATGTGTTCATAGCCTCCACTAGGTTGACCGCTAGTCTTACAATTCTAGCAAAACCTGCATCTAGCTCAGAGGCCAGTCACTCCTGACCATTATGGGTCACCACTCTGTCCCTGCTCCTCCCCCTCCCCAGTAAAGAATGCACCACGGGGGGAATGTCTTGGGCAGGCTTGGACCCGTCAGCCCGCCCCTGCCTGTCCCTCTGCAGACTCTGCCCCTTCAGGGTTACACGCACAAAGAAAGCACCGGATGGCCTGGTTCCATCAGCAGAGAAGAAGGCGTCTCTTCCAGCTCAAGTGTCCTACTCGATGCCTTCAGTTTCTGGCAAAGCATTCCAGTACCTTCTCTTTGCCACCGCGTGAATGTTAACTTCTCTGCAGGCTGCATGTGAGCCACAGCCCTTGGCGTCAGTGCTGAGCAATGCGGGGCTCAGGGCTTCTCCTGGCCACATCTAGGCTCCATTCTTTGTCAGCAATGTCTGTTTTGGAGTTTCTCTGCTCTATGACATCCTGAATGTTACACTTCTGCAGAGGCCCAGGTGGGGCCACAGAAGCAGAAATGGTTACTCCTGCTTCCCAAAGGGGGAAGATGAAACCAGGGACAGTGGCGGGCCTGGTCCCAGGCGGGACACGTACTGTGCAGGGTGCTGAGGAACTGAAAGCAGCCAGTCACCCAGTGGCGCCTGAGTGACAGCCCTCCATCTCCCACCCCAGCTCCCGCTCCCCCAGGATGTATGACGCAAACATCTTAATACTGACTGGAGGTCACCCCTTGGACACCCATCCATGCATCCCATCCTTCCTGAACGCTCACCCCATTGGGCCCTATATGAGGGTAAGACACAAGTAAGGCTTTTGAAAGAGTGCCCAGTCTCTGTGAGCTCCAAATTTAAATGGAAGGCAAGTCATGCTCAGTTAGTGATGGTATAGGACTGGGATTTTTTTTTTTTAGGCTAAATATCTTTTTATTTTTTAAGATACTTCACATTTGCCCAAGCCGGTTAGGCTCAGTGGATGGAGCGTCGGCCTGTGGACTGAAAGGTCCCAGGTTCGATTCCAGTGGGGGGCATGTGCCTGGATTGTGGGCACATCCCCAGTAGGAGATGTGCAGGAGGCAGCTGGTCGATGTTTCTCTCTCGTCGATGTTTCTAATTCTCTATCTCTCTTCCTTCCTCTCTGTAGAAAATCAATGAAATATATTTTAAAAAAAAAGATACTTCACATTTATTATTTTAGAAATACAACACATTGAGCTTCATCTAAAATACCACATCAAAAGCAGGGCACACAGTTCCATGCCCTGCACAAAGCAACCACTTGGCAATTTCTGCTAACTTACAAGCCAGTGGTCGGCAAACTCATTAGTCAACAGAGCCAAATATCAACAGTACTTCTTCAAAATAGACTCGCCCAGGCCAAAAACCGACTTCTGCGCATGGGCCACGAAGTTTCAATCGCACTGTACGCGCGCCCGCACGTGGTATTTTGTGGAAGAGCCACACTCAAGGGGTCAAAGAGCCACATGTGGCCGGCGAGCCGCAGTTTGCCGACCACCTATACCAGTGATGGCGAATCTATGACACGCATGTCAGAGGTGACACGCGAACTCATTTTTTTGGTTGGTTTTTCTTTGTTAAATGGCATTTAAATATATAAAATAAATATAAAAAATATAAGTCTTTGTTTTACTATGGTTGCAAATATCAAAAAATTTCTATATGTGACACGGCACCAGACTTAAGTTAGGGTTTTTCAAAATGCTGACACGCCGAGCTCAAAAGGTTCGCCATCACTGACCTATACTATAGGTGAAGAATACCATCATATTATAGGGTAGGTGGTATAATACGATAAATGGTATAATATAGGTATGCACAAAGAATATTGGGAGGGTGGAGAGAGAAGGCTTTAAGAAGTTGGTGCTGAGAAGAAGTGACTGGAGATGCCTCGTACGATTCTGGAGTTCATTTTAGGACTGGATGCTCTCTCCCTAGGTTTGATGGTGCGTGGCAGTTTGTTTAGGGAAGGTGTAGCTTAAAATCCAGGCAGCTACACCCATGAAAAGAATAATAAGCTGCATGATAACAAGGTTCTCTTGCACTTTTAGGGACTTGCAGGAGAGGAGCTGGGCTGCCAAGAAGGAAGACCCAGCAAGGCCACAGTGCTCAGAGCAATGCCTGAGTTGGAGATATTGTTGATGTCACAGCTCCCTGTGATGGTGACATGGAAGAATCTTCTTTTCTTGTCATAGCAATGGCAGAATTTATTTATGCACCCAATGTTGAGGGCCCCACCATGGACCAGGTTCCTGGGAAAAGAGGAATGCAAAGCTTTTCGCTCCTAGGAGTCATACTCTAATAGAAGAAATGGACAGATAATTACAATATAGCAGGATGTATGTTACAGTTGAGGTGAATATAGGAGGTTGTGCTTAAGACTTTAGGAGACAGGATGAGGGCAGACTTTATTGTGGAGATGATATTTAAGCTCATTTTTAGAGGAAGTGTTGAGGGTAAGGGAGGGAGGTGAAGGGAACAGCACAGGACAGGGCACAGATTTGGGAAAGGGCAGTGTGTGTGTGGGCGCACCTCTGCATGCACCCTGAGCATGGGATGAGGGCATGGGTGTCAGGGATGGGAGATGCAGCTGCAGAGGTCAGAGTCTGATACAGCACCTGGGTAGACCTCACTCCTGCTCATGGATCTGTTTAGGCAGGTTCTCCTTCCCCCAGAGTCTGGGGCCCAGACCACCAAAATGCCAGGGGAAGAACCATTCCATTAAATGGCTCTGTCATTTCGTCATCACATCTTGCTCGTTGTAGGTGCTGGGGGAGGCGTATGGGAAGGCAGGGGCTTTGGGAAGGGGTCATAATGTGGAATAGGCCATCTTACAACGCCTTTTCAGGTTTGACATGCATTTAATTTTTTAAAAATTTGGAAAAATCATACCCAAGAACAGGCTCAAATATTTGGTAGAGGGACAATGATCTGAAACTTTACAGAAATTTTTCATGGAATGTTTGTTTAAAGACAGTATAAAAAGTGTATAGGAACAAGTTTTCAGTGTAGAGTAGGCGGAAAATTCTTCCCCCACCCCTACTTTTCTGCGTTGCATGGAGCGGTAAGTATGGTAAGAAATGCAGGTTGCAGGCAGTTCTTTTCCTTGGTCAATTAAAATTATCTGCTGTCTCCTATGTGCCATATACTCTTAGGCTCTATCTTAGAACAGATCAATCAGTTTAAGCCTTACATCTTTGGATATTTATGAGTGGAAATGTCAATTATGGACTAAGAACCTCATGCCAATGGCTATAAAAATAAGTGATACAAAAGCTCTTAGGAGCTTTTATTGCAAAGCAAAATATTCAATGGAAAATTGGCAATCAACTAGATATAGTTAAATCTGTTAAGATCAAACAATTCAGGAGCAGGAAAATATAAAAGAATATAAACAAACAATATAATTAGAGATTATTTGGTTTTAAATTAATTTGAATCTCATTATTTACTTGCTTGCCAAGTGGCATTTTCGTGTGATTTAATGCCACCTGGCGCCCTGCCACTCTACACCCCCCAGCTGCAACGCACTGTTGGCTTTCACAGGTCGGAGGGCCACTTCATGCGTTCTCAGACTCGTGGTTTGAACCCCTGCAGGCTGACACCCATATTTGCTGATATCAACTCACTTTTCTCTTAGCACAGCCCATGGTTGGAGAAGGAAGTGCTTCTATTTTATTTTCAAGATGCACAGCTAATTGGAACCTGAATGAATTAACCAGTTGGGGAGCTTCCTGCACGCCTCACCCCCCTTTTCTGGGACTTTAGAATTTACAGGATGAGTGAGTGGGTGCATTTCACACTTTGTGAACAGATAACAATCCAAAGTGGCCAGATGCAGAAAGACATCAGAACAGGGCCCACAGTAGCCCCAGGATTATTCTGTATTTATCTGGCTAATCTTCGCTGAGCAGGTGTGAGCCAGTTAAATAGATGCCTTTTCTAATGGCTGCTGGACGGCCTAGATTATGCAGGCCCAGCTATTGTTTGATCTCAAGCAGAGAAATCCAAAGCCATGGCTGCCTCTGGTTTGAGCCCTTGCACCTGCCCGGCAACCTTCCAAAGAGGAGCCCAGGTATGTTGCCCGGGACCAGCTTTTTCTTCCGCAGCGACTCAGGCCGCACCTGTCCAGGTGCCTCCAGCGCCTTGTGAGTGACTAGCGTCTCTGGCTGGGGAGTGTTTTTAACTCGGATTCCAGGAGCCTTTCTCCATGACTCAGTTTTCCCTTCTTTTGGGACATAAGCTTTCATTTCATTCATCCCTTCTGCTGCTTCTCTCTCCTCATCGCTTTCTGCCTCATTAGGTGTGTGGAGGCCTGTCTATAG
Source organism: Myotis lucifugus (assembly GCF_000147115.1). Classification (NCBI taxonomy): domain Eukaryota; kingdom Metazoa; phylum Chordata; class Mammalia; order Chiroptera; family Vespertilionidae; genus Myotis; species Myotis lucifugus. The sequence continues at coordinate 2,656,557 of NW_005871196.1, forward strand.
CACTGAAAATTTGGGGGGGCTCCTTGGCGCTGTAGTTCCGACAGCTTTTTCTCAACAGATCTGCAGGCACCAGAGAAATGCGACCAACAGATGGGCCTCGGTGGGCGTGACTGTTAGAGAACAGGGCCCCGGACTGAGCCAATTTTGCCTAAACAGGCAGCTGCTGAGCCCTCTGCCCCCAAGTTCCTCGCGGTTCGAAGGCACAAGGGCCATCAGGGCGGGGTTTGCATCCCCGGCGGCGGACTGCGGCCTCTCCAGCCGCCCCTTCCCTGCTCCCGACTTCCCAGCTGCCAGGCCACGGGGGCCCGCAGCCCGGCGCTCGCCCTCGGCTAGGTTTCCAGCCTCGCCTCCGGCCCGCACCCCTCCTCGCCCCGGGGAGCCCTGCGGACGCCGCGCCGCCCCGCCCCGCCCGCAGGCCCCGGTCCAGCCGCCCCTCTGCGGGGCCGGGCGGCGCCGCGGCGAGCCCTCTCCCTTCGCTCCGCTCGCTGCCATGTCAATTCCCCCGTCGCTCCTGGGCGGAGGCAGGACGAGCTTCGCGAAAGGCGAGGGCGGCGGGAGGAGAGCTCGGGCGCCCCTCCCGGGCGGCGCGGCGCCGGCCGGTGGTGCAGTCGCGCGCTCGCCGCCAGCGAAGCCATTGGCTCGGCGCAGTCACCCCACGCGGGGCCGCAGCGGCGGCCTCCGCGGATTGGCGCGCGGGCGGCATCCACCGGGGCGCGCGCGGACGGGTGCGTGCCGCTCGGGCTCCAAGGCAGCCCACCGACTCCGGGCTGGGCTCCCCCTGTTCCTAAGGAGCACCCGCCATTTTCCCTGCGTTGCTGCTGCTGCTGCATTTGGGGCTCCCGCAGCCACTATCCCCGGGGCGCTGGCCCGAAGAAAGGGCGCGAAAGGCGCGACCCCCGGGCGGCCGCCGCCCTCCGCCGCTCTCTGCAGCATTTCGCGCTCTCGCGCCGCTCCCCTCCCGCCCGGGCATTTGCATGTCCCGCGATTGTGGCCAATCAGGGCTCGTCTCTCCCGAAGCGGATGGCTTTTGCCTGAGAGGAAAGGGAGTGGCTGGCGGCGCATGCGCCGGGTGGCCGACTCGAACCGAGGCTTTTATTGCTGTAGTTTATTTCCACCCCCTTCCCTCCTGTTCTCTCCCTCTCTTTCTTTTTTTTTCCGCCCTCGCTGGGGCTGTGTTGGAGGAGAGGAAGAAAGAGAGACAGAGGATTGCGTTGATCTCTTACGTTCCTGGAATTTGTTATCAGCAAGACTAGCTAAGCTGTTGCACCTTTTTCAATCCTGAAAAAAATAAAATACCAACTCTCTTTTTTTGGCATTTTTTTGCTTTAAAGCTGCCCTCTTGAAATTATTTTTTTCCCAGGAGAGAGATGTCTTATCAGGGGAAGAAAAATATTCCACGCATCACGGTGAGTTTGGCACTTGGGAGATTGTGGTCGGCCAGTAACCTTTGTGGCACAGAACATCTAAGGAATTTTTTTTAAGGAGGGGGAGGAAGAGGGACCTAACTGCCCCCCCCCCCGCCCCCGTTACTAAAGAAGGCGATCGTGGTGGCAGGAGACGCAATCATAGAATTATGAGCCACATGATTTGTAAGACATTAAAATAGCGTGAGTGCATTGAGGTCGTCCTGGGTAGCGCGCCAGAGCCGCTGTATCCTTTTATTGTCAGAGCGAGATGCTGCAGTGCCGGCCTGGGGGTGCAAGCAAATGGATGCCAGATTGAATATGCGTGGTTGGAGCGCGGATATTGTTCTCCGGCTGCGTGCTGCGAGCTGGGCTCTAGGAGCTGGACGGGGGAATGGGAAGTGGATGGAGCTCCCTGTGCCTCCCGCCCCCGCCATAAAGGGCTTTCTGGAGCCTTCCTCCGGCTCCCGAGAAAAAGGGGCAGGTTTCAGCCTGGCGGCGGACTGACAGCAGAGGGATGCTGCAAGGGCAGGGTGCACCAGGCTGATGTGGAAACGGGAAGGAAAAAAGGGACGCGGTGATGAACAGAGAAGGGTGGGGGCCAGGAGTGGGCTTTTTGTTGACCAGGGGCCGGTGTTGGTGGCCCTCTTGGCTTTCTCGCCCTCTGGTTCGGGGCTGGCTTTCTTCTGCCTCTGTCCCTTCTGCAGCCGGGAGGCGTCCGTGCTGGCGCATACAAAGCGGGCTGGGAGGGTGGGCGCCGGGGACAGCGCCGAGCCCGGCTCGGGAGGTAATGGCGCTGCGCGACGCGCGGAGCAGATGGCCCGGCCGGGCCTCGGCAGACAATGGTCCCGTTGGCCGGAGGTGTTGGCGCACTTGTGGGGCTTGGGGTGCTTAGTTTGTAAATCACGAGAAAAACATCTACGCGATGAACTGGCGATGCTTCAGCGATGAACGCAGGTTCTGACTCCCACCGCGCCCGTCCTCTCCCCAGCTTTTCCTGGAAAAAATTTCGCTAGTCTTAGTTCTCTATCCACATCCCCAATGAAACGCTGGGGAGGGCGGCTGGAACGCGAGGGGTATTCATTGTTATATAATGATGTGCAATTGCAATTGGCCAACCGATTGCTGGGTAGAACCCAGGGCCGAGGCAGAGACCGAGAGAATCCTTGAAAAGTGTAGATGTGTTCGGGGCTGGATCTGAGGGCGCGCTTGCCTCTGGTCCCCTCCTTAGCCACGGGCACCCCGGCCTCCCGTGGATGCACAAGGACACACCCATCCGCAGGAGAGAGATGTGGAGACCAAAGCTCGGGCGGGGTGTGTGCTGGAGAGGATTTTATAGGGTGAGCAAGGCTGCTCAAGGGCGAGGGTGGGTAGTAGCTTTTTCTAAAAGGCCAGAGACCCAGGATCCCAAAGGGCCGGGCGAGGGGGACCCGACGTTCGATGTTCTCCGTTAGGAGGAAGAAGTCTGGAGAGTGGGGGTGGAGAGCACATTGGCTGCAAGTCTCAAATAAATCGCTGTCTTCCTGAATGAAAAAGGCAGTTTCGTTTTGACAGTGTGGGGAGGAAAAAAATTAAAAAGCAAACAAGACTGACTTTTAAAAGAGCGCCCCCTCTACCCTTAAAATCTGGGTGCACTATGGAGGACCTACATAGCATGGTCTCCCTCCTTCCATCATCACAGCTGCCTCTTATGTAAGAAGCCTTCTGGAAGGCACAGAGTGAACAGGGCTGCTCTCTCTCTCTCTCTCTCTCTCTCTCTCTCTCTCTCTCTCTCGGCTCCGGGATTCACAGTGATGGCTGGGACAGGTACCGCAGCGAATGAGGGAGCAGGTGGTGAAGGGCAGGGCTTCTCTTTGCTCCCAGGCAATATTTATCCTGTCAAAGTGGGATCCTGCGGGGGAGTTCTGAGTAGCCAGAGGAAAGTGTACGGGATCAGGTGACCTTGGGCAAGTGACTTAATCTCTCTGTGCCTCAGTTTCTTTATGTGTCATGGGTTAAGAATCTACTCCATCCACCTCACTGGATTTTGTGAAGGTTCTTACATTTAACTTATACAAGTGTAGGAATTGTTGTTGATTATTTAGTCCCATATGACTTTCCAAAGTCTACAGCAGACTGAAGTGTACAAAATTTAATGATCTGTTTTTCAGTATGTTAGAGAAACAATAAATACTTTGTAAACCCATGTGTACATTTTTGTGTAAAAGGATCTTTCTGGGTCTCATAGTTTATGTGTTCTTCACTACACATTTGCTATAATATTTTCTTTGGCAGGTGCTAAGCATAAATAGCACTTGCTGAGAATGTTGTTTTGTAACAACTTAGAGTTAACGATTGTCAAGATGAATGCCATTCCTTTGAAATATTTTGCATGTTAAGAGGGCAATCTATGCTTTAACTTGTAACATTTCAACCCAGTGTGGAATAGCACAGGTGTATATCCACTGATTTTAACGTTCCATTCCATCAAAGCCTTTGGAATAGAGATGAGTCATAAAGTAACATTTTCATTATATTCTTGGCCTTCATGTGCTGCTTGTCATATGTATTTTTTACACTAATTATATTATAAGTGAATTGACAGTTTATAGTGGTGTTAGATTTAGAACTTGCCCTCTCATCTACTTTATCATAAAACTTTACCTTTTCCTTAACAGTTTAATAGTTAAAATGGTGTATAATTGAAGAGGTTTTTTTCTCTCTTTGCTACAATTGCTGTGATTTACCTCAAAATGAAATGCAAATATAATGAACAGGCTGAATTGAAACCTTGTTATGGTGGAACCTAGTGTGTTTGTGTCGAGTTTGCCATGACAACAGACTTTTGGTTAATTTTTCCCCACACAAAGCTTGCCAAGAATTGACTTCTTACATGTGGGGTGGTTATTTTATTTTTTAAATGAAGTTTAGCTTAAAGCCATTAAAAAGTATTGTCTTCTGGAAAGAAGGTTTTTTATTTGTTTTTAAATCTATGATAAGCTTTGAGCTTTACCAGCATATTTCTACTCATCATGTGTCAAATAGGTTCCTACATACAGGTTCACCATTGTCACTGAACCTTTTCAAAATTGGCTCATTTTGAGCATTAAATATATTTTTATTGATTTCAGAAAGGAAGAGAGAGGGAGAGAGATATTGAAACATCAATGATGAGAAAATCATTGATCGGTTGCCTCCTGCATGCCCCCACTGGAAACCCAGCCCACATCCCGGGCATGTGCCCTGACTGGGAATCACACTGTGACCTCCTAATTCACAGGTTGATGCTCCACATGAGCCATGCCGGCTGGGCTGAGCATCACTTTGAATAGTGAAATGTGTCCTTAGCTCACTTATTTTAGAACCAATGTTCCTCATGGGCCAGGTACACATGGTGACCTTAGTATGTCTTTGTTTCAGAGCGATCGTCTTCTGATCAAAGGAGGTAAAATCGTTAATGATGACCAGTCATTCTATGCAGACATATACATGGAAGATGGGTTGATCAAGTAAGTGTTACTCATATAGAAGAATTCGTGTACCTTCCAGTATTCCCAAGCATCACCTACAATTCACACACATAATATCAAGCTTTAGTGACTTCAAAGAGTGACTTAGTATCTATTTAAGCCCATTTTGATTGGTAGTAATTAGTGAATTTGAAAACTCAGATTTAGGGAATTCAAAGCTACAATTAAATGCATACCCATTTCCTAACGCATTATGTAACTTGCTATTTTTAACCCAGGTGACACAATTTCTTCTTGTTGCCAGCTCAAATACTTGGTTTAGGATCTATTGCATATATTAAAGGTTTTCCTAGAATGTAGTTGTTTGCATGTCTTGCCCAATGGAAGGACACAAATGTGAGTATACCCTTTTCTATCAAGATAGCACATCTGCTTTCTGAATCAAGAATCCAGTGGTTGGGCCAAAGGAAAACAAATTAAGTAACATAGACAAATTACTGCCTCATCCCAAGGGAATTTTAGGTTTCATTCTTTAAGTGCCAACAAACACCAGTAAGACTGCCCTTGTGTTGCTTGTGTATTGTGTTTCTAACAACAGAGCAGTTATTGCATCAGGGTATTTTTGGATTCTAGAGGGTTAAGTGAGCTGAGTACATACCAGTATCCTTGTGCCCTTCCGACTGGGACAGCTCATAAGGCTCCAGAGAAATAGCACATCTGTTTAAAGACAAACATTGCTGCAAATGACATCTTTTGAATAAGCAGCATTCATCAAGTGCTACGGCAAACCGTTGCTGAGGAGTGGAAAACTGGAGTGGATGTATCTGTTGCCTAGAAACTCAAACCCTGATTTATGACCTAAAATAGGTCCGACCATTGCCACATTTAATGTTTTCTCCATGTGTGTTTGCTTATGACAGTCTCTGCTCCAGGCTCTCACATACCATGACTTGCCTGTCCCATTCCCCCAGTTAGAATCTAGCAGAAAGACACTGGCCTAGAAGTGAGCAAGCCTGGGGGCTATTTTTAGTCATCACTAATTTGATTTTGAACTTTATCAACTTCTCCTTGATTACTTTTTTCCTTTAAAAAAAACTGTTAGAAAGATGAAGCAGAGATATTTTTTTAAACATTAGAAATGAATTCATATCCTTCAACATAATGAATATTAATTTTTCTGCCTTATCTGAGTTGCTAATGACATGCTTCCACATTTTCAAATTGTTTTAATCATAGTGTTCACTTATTTATTTATTTATTTTTTGCTTCTCCCCTATTTTCTCTAAGGATTTGGTGAAAATACATGTTTGTAAAGTGCCAACAGATCTGGAGGAAATTGCTATAAGATAATTAGCTCAACTGTGTGTTTATCGAAAAAGTGCAGTGTCATTTTATGTAAATTCCTTGGGGACTTGTTATCATTTGATTTTAGGGGTTTTCTGGTAACTAAGACTCTTTGATTAGGCCTCTGGTGCCTTATTTAACTTTTGTTTTCTAGTAAGCGCTGCATTGCTTCTTAGTTGGTGGTAGGGAGTGGGGAGTGCACATATATTATGAATAATTACAGTAACTGGAAAAGTCTAGTGAACACGGGAAGGATAGGGTGGGGCTTGGTGAAAATGTCTGTCAGATTTCATTGGATTCAAGGACATTTCATTTACCACCATTGTCACCACCCTATTAATGTAGGCAAATAGGAGAAAACCTGATTGTGCCAGGAGGGGTCAAGACCATCGAGGCCCATTCCAGGATGGTGATTCCCGGAGGGATCGACGTCCATACCCGCTTCCAGATGCCTGACCAGGGAATGACTTCTGCTGATGACTTCTTTCAAGGCACCAAGGCAGCTCTGGCTGGTGGGACCACCATGATCAGTAAGACAGCTTACAATAACCTTCACACTCGGGAACCTTTACCACGGGAAAATGAGTCTGTGTCGTTTGCCTTTTTTCTTTTAGAAGTTGCTGAACTGAGCAGTGGCTTGATCTGCCACAGAAGGGAGTGGGGGTGCGGGTGTCCAGGCAGTTGTTTTCTTACTCGCATTTTCTGTCCAACTCTAACTTCTCCAATGGAACTTGAGAATACGGATCTAGAGAATTGTGGTAGGATAAAAGGAGTGGCTTCTTGCTTTCTCTGCCTGAGAACTTTCAGACAAAAGTTAAATTGCAAATGTGATTTGATTGTGGTTACTGTGAAAACATAGCATTCAGAGTAATCCTCAAAGCTACCAATTTTGAGCTTTTGCTCATAAGTATTTGATTCTGATTTTTAAAGAATTCTTGAGGGTGCATCTTCTCGAAATGAGGAGGGGTGCAGCACATGTTGAACCAGGAATCTCTTGTCCACTGATGAGAAAATCAGACGGGGGCAGTTCTTCCCGGCCCAGATTTGACATGAATGGAATTGAGCAGTCCTTCTTGGAGAAGGACCCACAGATAATATATTTTAAAAAAATTCTTTATTGTTGAGACCCACACATAATATTACTTGTCATTTAGATAAGAAAACTATAGTCTACAGCCATACCACCCTGAACACACCCAATCTCGTCTGATCTGGGAAGAAAACTGTGCCCACCAGTAGCCGGGTACCCGTCATGTTTTGCTCTGAAGGGTTTATGCTTTTCATTCCGCCAAATCTAAAGTCTGTTTCTGGGGTCATAGCACTCACGTTCGGAGTTTACTTACGAATGGTCAGTTTTCAGCATGCCTGCTGATTGCCCCTTTGACAAATATTTTGTTTTTGAGGAGATAGGCAAACTGCACAGTGGCCAGCAGACACATATTAAAAAAAAAGAAAAGATTTTATCCAAGAGTGAAAGTCAACATACAATCTGTCCGAGAAGCTAACAGAAGACTTAGCTATGTATACTTTAGGAAAACCTATCTTAACTGGTTATTTTTCAGAATGATGGTCTCTTTACCTGTGGCTTCAGGGTCTGTCTTGAAGCTTCCTCTTTTCTATCCTACCATCTAGAAGAACGTCACCCTGCCTTGCCCTCCTAGTCTGAGCTCCCCTACATTTTAAATCACATACTCACCTCCTCGCATTCTCTCTGTCCTGGTCTTCCGTGTGTCTGAAGGGTCAGAGACCACTCTCCTGTGTCAGCTTTCTCATCACTGCCCAGAAAGAGCCTCCAAGCTTAGGCCTTCGTCTTTCTTTCTTTTAAAATATTTTTTATTTATTTCAGAGAGGAAGGGAGAGGGAGAGAGATAGAAACATCAATGATGAGAGAGAATCACTGATTGGCTGCCTCCTGCACGCCCCCTAATGTGGATCGAGCCCACAACCCGGGCATATGCCCTTGATCGGAATCGAACCCAGGCCCTTCAGTCCACAGGCTGACGCTCTATCCACTGAGCCAAACCAGCTAGGGCTCATATTTCTTTCTTGCTTGCACACATCACCTAACCTAGCGGGTGCATTCTCAAGGGGGCCCTCCCCGCACGCCTTGGGACTCTGGCCTCATGGGAAAGCCTGCTGTTTTGTCAGCTGTATCTGTCAGGATGCACTTGGCACTACTGGGCATTTCTGTCCCTCCTCCAAGGCCTGCTGGGGAGCCACACTTGGAGCTTGGAAAAGCTTGCTGTCAGCCTGCAAGGTCAGGTCAAGGTTATAGTCTGCCTCTGGTGTGGATTCATATGGGGTCTCTGTAGGTCCCAGCATTGGTCACCAAGTGTTAATAAGTCCTTCCTGAGGGAGTGGCCAGTGACGCCGGCCCCTGGAGGAATTGCTGGGCCGGAGCCCTCCGTGGCGGAAGTGTCCCCAGTTCTGGTCTCTCTAACACTAACTTGCTGTGTGACCTTGGCATGTCGCCTCAGTTCTCTGGGCTTTAGCTGCCCATCGGCACAGTGAAGGGTGTGCACTAGATGGCCCTGGGGTTCTTTCCGGCTCCTGCCTTGGAGCTCAGAGACAGTTTGCCTCTAATAACATGCATTTTGTTCAATAGATACAGAAAATTCTGTTTTTTTCTCAGACATCCTTGAAAGACCCCATCAGTCATTCCTGAATGTGCTTCTGCACTCCTCTCTCTGGGCCCATTCTTGGCCTCTCTCCTGCTTCTTGTCCCTTTTGTGCCTTCCCTTTTCTGCCACCTTCACCAGGTAGGCATATCCCTTCTTGCCAACGCCCTGCCTTCTCTCTTGGGCCTTCTTTCTCAGTGGCTGTGGGCTTCTCTTGCTTCATTTCAGGTGGTTGCTTCTGTGCAGGGACAAGGGACATCCTCATGAGCCTAGCACCTGGCCCAGGGACCCGGAATAGTCAGCAGATGCCTAATGGCAGATTGGAATGAAGGAGCAATGAGCAGTCAGACTGCCTGCCCTGCTCAGTTGTGCAGAATGTGATCACATTTTAATGCAGGTGTGGGAGGCATTAAAGAGCAGGGGGATTTAGTGAGCAAACGCCAAAGAATAAAAGTCATCAGAAGTGGCAAGGATGTGGTCAGTTGTCCCACCCCAAACTCCACTGCTTTTACATCCAGAGAAAAGTGTTAGCTACGCTTACAGATAACCACCGTGGTTATTGACCTCCATAGAATTTCCACTGGCCTGCCCGTCCTTCCCTCAGGAGATAAGCGGTAATCATGCCGATGAGGAAACCGGGATGTTTTCCTGCTGGCTGGTCATACTTTCTGCATTGCTTCAAGCGACTGCATGGCCCGGGCATGCTTTCCAGAGAAGGAGCCTTGCACAGAACTAGCTTAAGGTGGCTTCATCGGTATCCACGATCTGCTCCTTTGGTGAGCTCGGAGCTTCTTTAATCACTACCGAGGCCAGAAAGAAATGCTTAGAGATTCAATGCAAACTTGCAGAGACAAGCCATTGAAGTAAGCAGTTTGGTACAATGAAGCCTGCACCTCTTCCTCCCATCTTTCTGGCTTTCTCCAAGCCATGTCACCTGCCCCCTTCCATGTGTTTCCCAGGCTAGAGGGTCTGGGGGTGTCATTTCTCTCTGACATGGAACGGCCCGCAGAGGAGAATGCAGCCGAATATTCCCAGTTTAAAAATGGAGGTTACGCGTCAGCAGCAGAAAATAATATTATTGCCGCCAAACAGAGCCTTCTATTGAGACTTGCATAGTGAGACCTTTGTCTGCGGCACTCAGCACAGGGCAGAAGGAACGCCCTTTGCCCTTTCCATCCAGTGATGGCAGAGGTCCAGATGTGCCCTGCAGGCAGCATCCAGACTGGCTGAAGGGTCCCGGAGGTGGCACGGGTGCTGCTTGGGGAAAACGCTGCTGGCTTTCCAGCGGTCTTACGATCATCATCATTAAGACCCCAGAGTCTCCTGGAAGCAGGTGGGGAAAGTTCTCTGCATTTTAAAGAGGGGGAGACTGAGGCCAGAGGGAAGGGCGTAGCTTGCCAACACACCCTGTGCTTAGGGGACAGGTATGGAGTACACACCACCACCTGCTGGATGACCTGACTTTAAGCTTCCATCGCCTCAACTGCAAAATGGGGAAAGTTGTTTCAAATACTGACTTGGAGGCCTCACAGCAGCACCCGGCCGTAGTAGTGAGCACTCAGATGTGATGTTGGTATTACCCACCTCAAGGTGCCAGCAACCTCCCCTCCCTGTCGACACCCCCACTCGCCCTCTACTTTCTCAGCAGAGCCAGGGGCTGCAGCTGCGGAGAGTCTGACCGAGCATCTGCTGGGAGCAGGGCTTTCCGAGCAGGTCAGCAGACTGTTTCCGGTGTCACAGTCTTGGTTGCATCTTAAAACATTCACTTCCTGAGCCCCACCCGACCTATCAAAGCAGAGAGTCTGCGGGTGGAACCTGTGAACCTGCATTGGGATCCGGTGATTGTGTTTGAAAGTGTGGATCTCGGGAGGTGGGGGTCCATGCTGGCTCTGTGGATTCTAGATCTCCAAGGAGCGGGAGCCCCAGCCCAGAGAGGAGAGCCTGGCTGTCATGTCTGCTCACCTGGGCACAGCATGCCCAAGGGGACTTCCTCCCCTCCCCCCGGGTGCCACCAGCAGAGATGAGGACGGGACTGGAGCACAGAGAAGGTGAGGACAGAGAAGGCTGCCAGCTGGGAAGCCCTCTTCCTGAACTCCGGACTGTCATTTACCTATGGGGTGTGGCTCCTGGGTGTGCCCAGGCACCTCCATGCAGCCATCCCCAAGCAGACACACCTTTTCTCCCACACTCCTGCCGCCCAGCCTCAGAGAGGGCTGTCCCCGCTGTCATGCTGGTTTAGGCGCACAGTCACCCTGTGCTGAATCGAGTCAGTTTTGTCTCTTATCTCTGGCACCCATCCCTTTACTGCCCCTGACTCAGACCTCTGTCACCCCCTCGCCTTCTGAGGAGTCTCCCTGCCCACCCCGGCTCTGCAGCTTGGGCTCGTCCGGCACATGCTGATCCTGACTCCCTCCTCCAAGACCCTCCGTGGCTCCTCCTGCTCCCAGAATGCAGCCCAAGTGCAGGGCCCTCTGTGACGTGGCCCCATCCTGCTGCTCAGCCTGGCTCACTTTGCCACCTCAGTCAGAATGCCCTTCCCCCTTCCCTCTGCCCGCGGGAATCTTTGTTACCCTTCTAGGCCCAGCCCAGGTGCCACTCCATCCCAAAGCCTCTGCTCAGCCCCCTTCCTGGAAATCTGCTGCTGCTTCTTGGCAGCTAGGCAATCATTGAGCTTTTATCCACGGCCCCTAAGCCATCATCCTGTGTTACAGTTTGGAAGGCAGCTATGCTCACCACTATACCACCAACGCAACTTAAGTTTGATCAAGGCTCTCCTGTCTCTTTCGTTTGAATATTCCCCACCCACCCAGCCCTGCCACTCCTGAGGCACTCCGTTACTGCCTGCTGTTGGATGGATGGGTGGATGGGTGGGTGGATGGATGGATGGATGGATGGATGGATACACTAACAGGACTTGGTTTTCTGCTTCATCTGATGCCTGAAGCCTGAGAATCCTGGGATGGGAGGAGGGTTTATAGTCTGATGTTTGCAGCCTCTTCACCAGTATCCTCGTTTCTGGATCTTCTGCGAAGGCAGTGGGATAGCAGCTCTCATGCTGGTTGTTTGTGGGAGAGCTTGCATCTGAGGGCACAGGTCCCAGCTATTTGAGGAGTGGCTCTGAGCACCATGGCAGACTCCGTGGTCGTTCCCCAAACCCCTTGGGCATGCCCCAGCTCCTGGAGAGCCTCGCCCGGAGGCAGGCAGCCAGAGCACGGGCGAGGTGGCTTCCCAGGCCCCGCTGGCTGGCTCTCCTGGGGAGACGTGGCTCAGTGTCACTGTGGCACATCCACTGCTTGTCATTTTTGCATCCATGTGGCATTTGGGTTTGCTCCCTACTTCTGACTAGTACACGTGTGTGAACACACACACACACTATAATATGAATGTATCTGTAATTGATACTTTGATTATTCCCTTTGCATCATTCATTTGACTCGGGTTAGAAAATGTTTACAAAATAGCCCGACCACATCAGACTAAAGTTTCCAAGTCCAGGACCAGAGTTGTCACCACAAAATGTGCCCGTGGCCTGGCGATTAGAAAGCCACGTTATCCGGTGGCTGTTGGAGCAGCTGTCTGCCTGCCCCTCCTAAGTCCTCCCCAGGCCCCACGTGGGCGAGGTCACACATCCGCCCGAGGACACCAGTGCCTTCTGCAAGCAGACACCATGGGGCTGGGCCTCGCAGGTGTTTCGGTGCAAATCTCACCCACCAGTGGCTGGACTGGAAGAGTCCGTCCACTCCTGGGGTATTGGCTGATCACCTAGCGCCGGTGGAGGAGAGGGGAAAAGACGTGCGTCCTGGGAGGTAGCACGGCGTTCCTGGAGGCCCAGCGCACACACTTTCCCAAACGCTTTCCTCATGATGGAGGCCACTGGGGCTCCACCACCAGCCTCCAAGCTGGTCCTCCCAGAGCAGGGACATTCCTGCTCGCGTCCCTAGGCCCTATGTCCTGGACATCGTGGCAGTTATCCTGGTGTCCCCTGGATTCCTTGCCTGGCTCCAGGCCTGAGAGCTGGGAGCTTTGGAAATCATTCCACTCCAAAAGGGAGTGGGTCTTCCCCTCTCAAGACAGTGCCTGCATCCTTCCCTCCAGTTCTGAGTGCTGCACCCTGTACTCGGATGCTCCCAGAGACTCTGCCCCGACTCCATCTGCGGGATGTGCAGACGGTAGGGGCTTCCTCTCAGCCCTGGTGCCCGGAATGACAGCGAGAGCCAGGAGAGGTTGTGGGGAAGTGGAATGGTAGGGCTCCACGAAGTCTTTGGGTGTGAGGGACAGGCTCTCCGTGGTCAGCACCCCATGGGCTCAGGGTGCTGTGTGCTAGATAAGAGCCTGCCTGGCACACACATGTCCGGGATGCCCTGGATCTGTGCCCGGCTGAGTGACCTGGGCAGAGACTTCTGGACTATCATTTTTAGAGGCCCCCGGCATACGTGGAAGCTGTCCCTGCTGGCAGCTGAATGAGTCCTCGTTGCTCCTTCTGTTCTTGATAGCTTTTACACTGCTTTCTGGGGCACCTTTTTTTTTTCATATGATACTTGTACCGGACCCCTCTAGCGGCAGATGAGACTGAGTAAAGCAGAGCTGCTCTGGCTGGCATGGTGGGCTGTGGGGGAGCCCTGATCCTTGCTCCCTTTCTCCCTGTCCTCCCCCCTGACAGCCCCTCTGGGGAAGGATTCCCTCACTGCCTGCCCCGCTGCCTACCTCCCCCAGAGCAGGGGCCCTGCACAGCTCCCACGCAGAGTGGTGGGGAAAAGGATGTTTAGTAAGAAGGAACATGCCCACAGTCACTTAAGAGAGCTCCTAGCAGCCACACTAACTTTTCCGTGGTTTCGTTTAATGAACTTCCTTCTGTTCAAGACAGGAACCAGGACAGAGCACTCATTGCAGTTCCCCTGCCTAGGTTTGCATTGGTTTGCTTTGATTTTCACGAGAGCCCATAATAGGTGAATACTCTTCCTTTAAAAAAGTTAATGGTGCACAGTGTTCTAAAGGAAAAATGACTGTCTGGGGAGGGGTGGCCAAGTCACTGGAGTTTTCCTATCTGCTGTGGGGAGCTCCAGCCCCAAATCACCCCACTCCGTTTGAGGCCCTCTCCCCTTCGTTCCCCTTTCCTCTCTTTGAGACCATCTCCCTGTTTCTTCTCCGGAAAATGATTATTTATTTCTTTGGGTTTTGAGGGCTCTGCTTCTGACTTGCTGCTGTTGTTGGGTGAAGCCATTTACCCAAATTCCTTGCTTTTAGTCCGTCTTAACTGCCATGGTAATGACATAGGGGCATCACAGTGAGTAGAAATTAGAGTTCTTTCTGGTTAACCCATTTGGGAGGCAGCTTTCTTTGAATGTGACTAAATGTTCCCCTAATGATAGAGAGGGTGCGGCGGGGGTGGGTCTCTGTGGCCGCGGCCGACTAGCTGGTAGAAGGGATTTTGCAATGAGCCAGGGCAGTAGTTACCAATGTCGAGTGCACACTGGAACCCCCTGGGGAATTTTCATAAAATAACAGAGACCAGAATTTGTGACTTCATTGTTCTGGGGTGGGCCTGGGCATCGGAGATTCAAGCTTCTAGGGGACAGCCAGGATTTAGGGCCAGGGTTCTAGGTGCTTCTAGCAGCGGGACTTCTGCTGAAATTGAGTGGACGTCTGCCAAGCTTTTCTACAAGCTAGCGGTGGCACACCTCTGCCCTCGGGCCCCTGCCGTGTCCTGTCCTCTTTGAAGGGCAGGGGATTACACTGTCTTCATGTGGGGGGTGGTCTCTGTAGCCAGGTGCCCCCCCCGCCCCCCGAAGCTTATGAAGCAGGGTGGGTAGAGCTAATGTCACCGAAAGGGCCTCCTCCCTCAGCTGCTGTTTTTGGTGTCCTGAGGTTTTACTTGGCTAATTAGGACACTGGTTAGACTTGGCGTTAGTGGGCTGAGAGGTGGTGAGCAGGAACAGGGCAGGTGGTGGGATGGGAGGGAGGGGAGGCGAAGGCAGCTGGAGTGGACTGCTGCCCCCAGCCCTGTGGGCCACCTGCTGAGCTGGTTTCCCTGAGAACACCCTGCTGCCTTTAGGTTGCATCAATAGTGTTTATGACCTAATCTCCCTCTAATGATGGGTCAGAGCTGGAATCCTTCCTTGTGGGGAGCCTGTGAGGGAAAAATCAAAAGAGCTGGTAATAACATAGAATCCTAGGCTCTGAAGGCAGCCACGGAGACCTCCTGTCCCAGCGTCTCTCCCAGCTGCTGAAAGCGGCTGGACATGCTTCAGAGGTGCCATGGCAAGGAACACCACCCGCCGGGGTGGGAGCACGCCAGGAACCAGGTCTACGTTTAATTTTTCTTTCTAGTACTTTTTGTTTGAGTGTGACCATCTGATATATTTCTAGATGGCTAGTTCCACGTTATAAAATGGAGACAATCGATTACAATTTCTTAGGATTTTGTTAATCCTCACCCTTTTCCATTGATTTTTAGAGAGAGTGGAAGGAAAGGGGGAAGAGAGAGAGAAACATCGATGTGGGAAGAGAGAGAGAAACATCGATGTGAGAGAGATATATTGATTGGTTGCCTCCCACATGTTCCCTCACCCGGGCTGGGGATGGAACCTGCAACCCAGGTATGTGCCCTTGACTGGGAATTGAACCCTCAACCCTTTTGTCCGAGGGCCGATGCTCTAACCACTGAGCAAACAGGCCAGGGCTGTACCAAACTATTTAAAAATGATTATTGTGATACTTTTGGTACTTGTGTGAATCTATCTGTCTGTCTATCTATCTATCTATCTATCTATCTATCTATTAACATCCATCTCTCAATTATCATCTAATCTATCATGTTACTAATTTATCATGTACCTTATCTATCTAGCTATCTAATCTACTGCTATATATCATCTATCTAATATCTATCATCTAATCTGTCTACCTATATCTATCTGTCTGTCTATCACCCATTCATTTGTTTCTCCTGATCCAAGGATACAGTCACACGCCAGATTCCAGATAGCTTTTTCCCTTTACTGTGAGATTAGGAAGGGAGTTCAAGGCTTGCTTCATCTCCAGCCCATGCCACGGAATTTGTGTTTTGAACACAGCGGGAAAAGCAGCTCCGAATAAGAAGCTTCATATATATGAATTACTTTTAACTTATTTTCCTCTCCAAATAATTGCTGGAGAATTTGGGGCCTACATTTCTTGACAACACACCCGGTCCCACAGATGCAAAGAAGTGTCACCAGGAAACAGCTCATCAAGTTAATAACTCGTTCTAGCTTTGAATTTTCAGC
Organism: Myotis lucifugus; assembly: GCF_000147115.1. NCBI lineage: Eukaryota > Metazoa > Chordata > Mammalia > Chiroptera > Vespertilionidae > Myotis > Myotis lucifugus. The sequence continues at coordinate 2,672,636 of NW_005871196.1, forward strand.
CAAAAAGAGGAATTCAAATGAAACCAACGTTATAGTTGGTTGTTACTGTGCTGTTGAAGGCCTGGTCTCCTCTGTTTCTCCTAGTGGATTCATTGTGGTCTCATCAAAGAGGCCTGCATTCCTGGCTGAGCCTGCACCGACATTTCCCTGTGCACAGCCTGCAGCTCGCGAGCTTCCTGTGCGCGGCTGGGGGTCGGTCCTCTGGCAGCACTGGTGACAGATTCTTCCCCAGAGGGTATTTCAGCTAAGGAAGCATTTAGTCATGCAGGGCCCAACGCTCAGAAGCATGGCGGCAGTCCCGGCAGAATGCAGGCTGTCTCTGCTCAGGCGTGGGGAGTGACTCACTCCTCTTGCGTGGCATGGCATCCAATGGCGCGGCTGTGTGGGGCCCCGCGGAGATGAAAGTCCTGGTCCCGGGCCCACACTGCCCATCTGGCAGAGACAGACAGCTGCCTTTTCTTTGCCGTTCACATCCCCTGCTTCTGTCATTCAGCGAGCAGGCCTTGTTATTGTTATTTATCTAGTCTGTGCCTTGGTTCATTAGCTACACAAACCATGGGGGATAAAAGGCAGGCAGAGCGCATCCATAGGTAAGGCAAGAAGGTAGTTGAGTAGAAAACTATGCCCTATGGGTTGACTCGGGGCCACTCTGAGCCTGGAGGAGGGGCTGGACTTAGTCGTTTGGAGGAAATGCAATTTTTGTTTCAGAGCTTTAAATGAAACCTGAGTGCCAGTATTGGTGGTATGTTTCCAAAGTGTCATTTTACACCACTGTAAGCAGGGCGGGCATTTAAGGGACTGTCCAAATGGATGCACGTTTGAGAGTGAAAATGGGTACTACTAATTTTTACCTCAGGACAATGACGCAAGCCAGCATTGTCCCAAGTAAACCCAGTTATACATCATTCTTCATCTCAGGGGCTTGCGTTGAATTCTCTGGTCCTCTGATGAGCTCAGAAAGGGACCGACCAGTGGCTGCTCTTTGGACCCCTCCACTGACCTGCAAGGAATCATAGCCAGGAGCTGCCTGGCTCCATCCTCTGGACAGGAGATGGTTAGAAGAAGGGTCATTTGGAGGGAGCAGGCGGTTGATACCGTTTACTGGGGATTCGGGAGCCACACCAGCCCTCTCTACACACGGTGTCTAATTCTCATGCCAACCCTGAAGACAGGTGGGCTTCTCCTCATGCCATATGCACGAGGAAATGGGAAGCCGGAGGAGCCAGGTGACTTGTCTAAAGCCACGAAGCTTGCAAGAGTTAGGCCTGAAATTCTGACCCAACCTCTGGGCCAGTGGCACCCACAGATCACAGGATAAAGGAGCCCCCCCCCCTTTTAAATTGATTTTAAAGAGAAGAAGGGAGAGGGAGAGATAGAAACATCAGTGATGGTAGAGAATCATCGATCAGCTGCCTCCTGCACGCCAGAAGATCGAGTCCACAACTTGGGCATGTGCCCTGACCGGGAATCAAACTGTGACCTCCAGGTTCATGGAACGACGCTCAACCACTGAGCCACCCCAGCCAGGCCCTGTTTGCTTTCTAACAGTTAAGAAGTGTGCTCCTGAGTACTGCTGTGGGCCCTGCATCCTGCCAGGTGCTTCACAGACATCCTGATGCAGCCGTACCTGGAGTTGGCCAGAAGGTGGTGGGCTTAGATCCACCTCTCAGAAACGGAAAGCTTTAGGTCCAACTTTTATTTAAAAGTATTTTTTTCTGGAATATCAAGTGAGAAAGTGATCAGAGAGTGACCCTCTTTCCCGAATCGGGGGCTGTGCCTCGAGGGGGGGGGGAAGATGCTCACCAAGATGGTGCTGTGTTGGGTATCTCTGTTCTCCCAGCGGAAGCACTGCATTAGTCACCTAATTTCCCTTGCCCCCCGGGGGCATTTGGAGAGCAATCAAGAGGAGTAACTGATGTCATGCATTCATCAACTGGACTTAATCTCTCTTCCGGGAGGCCAGCGGCCTTCCACGCAGGGCCAGACTGCTGCGCGCCGTCACGCAGGCAGCCTCGGAGGCCCTGCCTGGGTCTCGTCCTTCATCGAGCTCCCCCGGCTCCGCTCCCCATAGGAAACACCTCAGGCAGATGGCATTTTTTTGAGGAGGCACAGGGGCAGGGAGGAACATCAAACAGTTTCTCAAAGTTGGGTTTGCTATTCTGTACATTGTTTTTTCCTTTATGGAGATAATCCAAGGGGAAGTATGAGGTATAACGGAAAGAATTTGAGGCCTGAACTTCTTGATGACACATCTTCATGGAGCTGGGAGTCGGGACCTTAATTCTGGTCTGGATTCTGCTGCTCATTCCCTCAGGCACGTTGCCCCAGTCTCTGTCTTGCTTTTGTCAATTGTCGAAAGGGTTTGGAGCAGCCTTTCTTGCCCAAAAAGGTTGCTATAAGGATTTAGGGAGATGGAGGGTAGGACAGGTTACCTACATGGTGGTGAGAGGTTAGGCCCTTCAGCCCAGTTTTGCTCCTGACCATCAAAACTTAAAATATATATATATAAAATTGATATCAGAGAGGAAGGGAGAGGAGGAGAGAGATAGAAACATCAATGATGAGAGAGAATCACCAACCGGCCACCTCCTGCAAGCCCCCTCTGGGGATCAAGCCCCATGTGTCCCAGCCAGGATCAAACCGAGACCTCCTGGTTCATAGGTCTACACTCAACCACTGAGCCACACTGGCTGGCCTGTCAAAACTTTTTATCATGATACCCGGATACTGGAAATTTGAAGGGCTAAATGTGTTTTGTGTTATTGAGCTCACCAATCCTCTCATTTCATCACACACCCTTTTTTTTTTTAACCCTTCTTTCATCAGGAAACAATTAAAATGGTCAGCGTAGCTCTGAAATGGTAATTTTTTTGACTTTACGGTTAGAGGTGGCCTCATAGTGATCGATAGGTTTTCCATCCAGTATTATACCAGAAAATGTGTTTCTCTCTTCATGTATGGGCTTGGCCCTTTCTTGTCCTCCTTCTCTTCATTCTTACAGCCTATTCTTGTGGCTTGTTTAAGGGATTTCATTAAACAAAGATGCTGAGTAACAGAGCCTTATTATTTTAGGCTTGCTTCATTCATTCATCATTTATTTGTTTTGTGTTAGCTTACACAAACTAGATTAACTCAAATTTATTTAAAAATTTATATATAATTTATATAGCATAAAATTCACCCTTTTAAATTCAGTGGTTTTTAGTATTGTCATAGAATTGTGCAACCAACCATTGCTTTTATTTAATTTCAGAACATTTTTACTGCCCCCAAAAGAAACTCCATATCAATTCACAACTTCCCATTCCCAGCCCCTGCCAAACACCAGTCTACTCTCAGCCTCCATGGATTTGCCTGTTCTGGACATTTCATATAAATGGAATCGTATGACATGTGCCTTTCGTGTCTGCCTTCTTTCGTTCACCATGTTTTCAAGGCTCATGCCCATTGTAGCCTGTATCAGCACTTCATTTTTTTTGTTTTTGTTATATTTTTTATTGATTTCAGAGAGAAAGGGAGAGGGAAAGAGAGATAGAAACATCAGTGATGAGAGAGAATCATTGATTGGTTGCCTCCTGCACATCCCACTTTGGGGATTGAGCCCACAACCCGGACATGTGCCCTGACTGGGAATCAAACCATAACCTCCTGGTTCATAGGTCAATGCTCAACTGCTGAGCCATGCTGGCTGGGCAGCACTTCATTTTTATGGCTGAATAATGTTGTACTAATGTTCATTTGGCCCTGGCTGGTGTGGCTCAGTTAGATGGAGCATCATCCCATACACCAAAAGGTTGCGGGTTCGATTCCTAGTCAGGGCACATACCGGGTTGTTGGTTCAATGCCCTGGTTGCTGGCTCGATCCAATTGGGGTGTACAGGAGGCAACTGATCGATGTTTCTCTCTCCCTCTTCCTCTCTCTAAAATAAATAAAAACATGTCCTTGGGTGAAGATTAAAAAAAGAATTAAATTACTAAAAAAATAACACTAATGTTTATTCATGGACAAGTGTTTACATGTGCCTATGCTTCATTTCTCTTGGAGTGAATTTCTGGGTTCTGGGGTAATACTTCTTTACTTCTTGAGGAACTGCCAGACTGTTTCCACAGTGGCTGCACCGTTTTACGTTCCCACAAGCAGAGTTTGAAGGCTCCAATCTCTCCACGTCCTCGCCAGCACTTGTTATCATCTGTCGTTTGATCACAGCCATCCCGGGGGAGTCAGGATATCATTATGGTTTTGGTTTTAGGCTCTACTTTAAGGCCATTTCAGTTTTACACTCACTCTTAGCCACACTTATCTTGATCTATGATGTGAGAATTTGGTTTTGAGTATATTTTCCTAATCCTGCATGGAGACATCTGATGTGAAAAGTAGGACGTTCCTGGTGGTGAGAGAAGAATTGAAATCAGGGACATCCCAGAGGAGGGGACTCAGCCCTCCCTCACTGCCACCCCCTGGAGCCCTCTCCCTGGCTAGCTGGAACGCTGACTCCGTCCTCCCAGACTGGCTCCCTCTCACCACGTGGCCCCGTTTTGCCATCTTTTATGACCACCCTTTGCTCTGCTTTCTCCCAGGGAGCACAGGTAGATGGCCTGGGCCAGGGAGGGAAGTTGGCAGAGGCCTGCAGCCTCTTTGCTTCGTGCCCCTCTTCTGCCCCAGTCCACTGCCTGCAGCCTGCCAGGCGCGGTGTGGCTCGGCCAGTGCAGGGATCTCCCAGGCCAGTCTTCCGGCTTCCGGTGGCCTTGCCTCCGCCTCATGGCCCAGAGTAAGAAGACTGCATTTATAGCTCTCTCCTGGGGCCTCCCTATAAAATAGATAGGGCCGGAAACATCCCCCGCTTCCCATGAGGAAACTGCAGGATGGAAAGGCCAAGTGACTTGCCCAAGGCCACCCAACTAATAATGAGGCCAAACGAGGCAGGAAACCCTGGTCATCTGGCCCCCTGGCTGGTGCTTGTCCTGCTGGGCACGTTGCTGGGCCTCTGTCACCGGGGCACCAGGTGGGAGCGTGGTTTCGGTCCATGCACTTGGAGGTGACTCCATCCTGCTTTCTGGATGTTCCTGATGTAACAAACTCAGTGGTGGCACCTGCTAGGCCTGAGAACTGAGGGTGCTGACGGCTGAGCGCGTTGCTGCGGCTGACGGAGGTGACAGCGAGGAGAAAGGCTGTGGGCCCTTCCCACTGCCATCACACCTGTTGCTCTGTTTAAACCAAGCTCATCAGCACTGTGGTTTCCCCTGCTAAGAAAAGCCTGTTCATTCATCCCTTCATTTGTCCACTCAGCTGACGTTTGCTAGGCCACGTGTGAGGTACTGGTCTAGCATTAGAACTGCCGACATGGTCCCAGTGCTCAGGGGACTTACAGGCTACTGTAAGTAGAACCGATGCACGGAAAATATGAAATCAGCCCAGCTGGTGTGGCTCAGTGGTTGAGCATCAGCCTATGAACCAGGAGGTCAGGGTTTAATTCCCAATCAGGGCACATGCCCTGGTTGCTGGCTCGATCCACAGTGTGGGGCGTGCAGGAGGCAGCTGATCAATGATTTTCTCATCATTCATGTTTCTCTCTCCCTCTTTCTTCCTCTCTGAAATAAAAATATATTAAAAAAATATGAAATCATAACATTTTGATAAAAGTATGAATGCTTTAATCAAAAGTAAAGGATATGAAGAAAGAATTCTATTAAACTTATGAAAAAATATTTAACTAATGTGTAGTAAAAGAAATACAAATTAAAATAACAGTGATCTAAGTTTTTGTCTACTAAATTTTTAAATATTAAAAGGAATGATACTACAGGTGTTGGCTAGGTTGTAGTGAAATGGACGCTCATAAACTGCTGGTAGCTATTTACACTGGTGTGGCCTTTCAGGAAGATAGTAAAATAATGTCTAATAAGAGCTTTAAAAGTTTCTAAGCAAAAAATATTCATACCCCTTGATGCAGAATAATAAATGTGCAAACATTTAGTTCTAAGGTGTTCATCATGACATTATTTATGATGAGAAAAAAATTAGGAACAACTTACATGACCAAAATAGGTGATTGGTTAAGTAAATTTTGGCCATCTCTAGGACAAATTAGTGTATAGTCATTTAAAACCACAGTGGAAAATATTAATATGAACATATTTCCAATATATGATGGAAGAAAGCAGGCCAGGATCACTATGTCCAGTTTGATAATATACTTTTTAAAAGCGTTAGTGATGTATAATTTACATACTATAAAATTATTTTACTACTTTTGTAAAGAATATATATGTGTATGAATAAGTGGGTAGGAAAAAGATTGGTTAGACACACATCAATATATTAAAAGTACTTTTCTTTGGGTGATGGAATAATGAAAAATTGAATTCTTTCTGGTTTTCCAAGGTTTTTTGTTGGCATGTAAGTATTTTTGCACTAAAAGGAATTTTATAAAAAGTCCCTGTAGAGCACTCCTTTGCATCTGGGTTACTATTTCTTACCCCTGTCATTCCAGGGCAGGAAGAGAACATAATGTGAGGAAGCGCTTGAATTTATGTCCAGTGGTGCGGCTGGTGCTTGCAGGGACCTGAACTCTTCCACTGTCCACACAGTCGGAGAGTAAACCAAGGCTCCCTGGTCCCTGGTCGGGCTTCATCCTATTGTCCAGACGCATTGGCTTTGGCTCTTTAATCCTCTGGGGTGAAGAGTGCCCCGGTGAGCAGTTAGCCCTCAGCTGAGGTGGGAGCACGTGTGGTACCAGGCCGTGGTTCAGGCTCCGGCGATGCTGTGCTGTGGTTTTGAATTCAGTCCAGGTTCCAATTATGTTGGCTCTCGATAGATTCCCGTCAACAATGACTTCACCAGCTCTTCCTTTCCTGCTCGGCTTTACTTGGAGGCTATGCAAGGAGAATTGTTAACATGGGAATAAACAGAACAGGGACCAGGCTCCTCATGCTTTTGCTTCTGGGTTGAGCTCCAATCCAGTAGCCGGTATCTTCCGTACGTCCATGCAAATCCTGAGCAGGGCATTTAAGAGCCAGAGCCATTCCTGTACAAGGGTGGCTGGCGAGTCCTGTGTACATGTTAGTTCTTTCCCCCCCTACCCCCCCCCAAAAAAAAGCTCAAAAGACTTTTTTATTATTCATCTACTAATTCTATTACATTTATTTATTCAATTTTATTAAGATTTAAGCAATATCAGAATAGAAAAATTTATATCTGTCTATGGGAAAACAGTAGGTATCCAGAGTGGCACCAACACTCCTAGCATCTCTTATTGTGCACAGCCATAGTATCGAGAAATTTCCATTTCTTTTTCCCCCTCAATGAGGTATTGCACTTTCCCCAAAGAGCTGTATTTGGCAGCATTCTCCCACTCTAGTTGAGCCTTCCTCTTCTCAGCCTTTCCCTCTGGCCTCTGCTCGTTTGTGATGGCATTGACATTACTGGCCCAGAAACACTGGGTTTCCTCCATGGAATTTGTTGACAGGCAACATCTTTGAGTAGATACTGGTTTTGAGGCTTGGGCGGGGTCCGGGGCTCATTCACAGCAGTGCAAACTGGCTCCCGCTGGAAAGAAGTGCAAGTTGATGTTTTGTAGGGCACAGGCCTAAAAGCGTCAGGCTGAGGGACTCTGTGGGCCGGGCAGGGTTGGTCCAAGCTGGTTGGGCTGGGTTGGTCAAAATAGGCTGAGGTGGTCTGGCAGGACCTGTCAAAGATGCAGGAGTTGGCGGATGAATTGACTGCAGTAGGTGGAGCTGACAGAACCAGGCTGGGCAGGGTTAGCCCCCGCAGGCCACGTGAACTAGGCGCTCTTTGTTATAGGATTGGTGTGTGTCCATAGACGATGTCCTGAAATCTAGTAGGTAAACATCATCTCTTCTATTTCAGTCCATGTTTCCACAGAAGGGTTATTGTCATCGGGTCATAGGGTTTGTTTATCTACTTCAGTAGGAATGGAAACACGACCCTGTTTCATTTATTTGTTCCTTGTTCTTCCTGTTGTTGATAATGACCTTGGGGCTTTGGCTGGAACAGTTTTGACATAGTTCTACACATTATGGATGTCAGTACATATGTTTCTGTCAGTCTCTAATTAGGAAGCTGCAAGTCCTTGAGTTTATCACCGGATTCCCTTCCCAACAAGGAACCATCAGGAAGGAAAACGAGCGAGACAGTCTTTGCACGGGAAAGCATGTGGGGTGACTTATTTTTGTGTGATATTCCACACAGCCCTGTAACCTCTTGCTTTTGGCAGGCCTGCACCGAATCTGTGGGCTGGTAGTCCCGGGCAACCAAAAGCCGAGACAAACAGAGGAAGTGTCATTGCTCACGTGTTTCCCAGCTGCCTTGTGTTGGCCCTGCACAGCCGGCTGCTGCCCCCTTTCCAGGCGGAGCTTGCAGAGCTGAGTCTGACCTGGCCCCATGTGGAGTCCCGTTCGGTTGTTCCCTGTCGCTCATTACTTTCCTGTGGTCCTTCTGTACGTGGTTCAATCTGAACTTGATGATATGGCAGACTCCATTTCCTTAAAGCAGCTTGCAGCCACAGGAGGTCACCTCCTTCACTCCCATTGCACTCACAGGCACACACACGTGCACACATGCATATACACACATGCACAGGCACACACATGTGCCTGCATATACATGTACACACATACATGTACACACACACACTCTCCAGTCAGCCTCCTAACCACTGAGCCACACTGGCCAGGTGGGCACTTCCTCTTAAGTGAATATACATAGAACTGAGACACAGTGCAGAGTCTCTCTCTCTACGCCTGGGGCCCAGGGGCCTGGGCTCTCTACACGTCGGTCCTGCCTTGCCTACATCTTGTCCACCTAACAAGGTAGCCTTGGTAGGAGTCATCTTAAGGCTCCAGTGGACAAAGCTGGGAGAAGGCTGATGAGCGGAGTTAGAACTGAAATGTTGGATGTAGCCATTTAATTATGTTTCTGCTCAATCGTCAGTAGCTTCTTTGTATAGCTGTGGATCTGATGTCTCGGGGCTTACTCAGTCCCCTATTTGGTCTTGGAAGGTGGCCATTTATCTGAAACAGAGATAGCCTAGTCCAGTGAAAGGGCTTTGTTTTTTGTGTGTGTGTGTTTTTAAATACATTTTTATTGATTTCAGAGAGGAAGGGAGAGGGAGAGAGAGAGAGAGATGGAAACATCAATGATGAGAGAGAATCATTGATCGGCTGCCTCCTGCACCACACTGGGAATCGAGCCCACAACCCTGTTATGTGCCCATACCTGGAACTGAACCGTGACCTCCTAGTTTATAGGTTGACGCTCAACCACTGAGCTATGCTGGCCGGGCAGGGCTTTGTTTTCTAACCCCTTAAATAGTAAGCAAATAAAATAAAAATAGCAGCAGTGGCCGGGGTGACATCCCAGTGCGTTGCTGGGAGCAGCATGAAGTGGTGACACTTGGATACAACGTGATCATCTGTATTAAGAGCCATAGCTCATCCGGGAATCCCATTCTAGGATCTGTTCCAAAGAAATCCAGTTAAAACGGGGGAAATTATTTGTGTGATGATATTCATAAGAACATTTTGTATAACAGAGGAAAATAGGAAGTAGCCTATAGGTTCAACGTCGGGTAATGGTTAAGAAAGGTATAATAGATTTCCCTAAGAATATCTTATATAAAAATTGAATTATGAAGACTCTAAGACAACGTGGTCTTAACAAAAAAGCCACAATTAAAAGTGAGTATGTCCTGTGATTACACCCATATAAAAATATGCACATGATAAATATGGAAGATTAATAGTTATTGGTAGGATGACAGGATTATAGATAATATTAGCTAAGATTTGGAAACAGCCCAAGTGCCCATCAGCAGAAGAGTGGATGAAAATGCTGCGGTACATCTACACAATGGAATACTATGCAGCTGTAAAACAGAAAGAACTCTTGTCATTTGCAACAGCATGGATGGGCCTGGAGAGCATTATGCTAAACAAAATAAGCCAGTCAGAGAAAGATAGGTATCACATGATCTCACTCACATGTGGAATCTAATGAAAAAAATAAACTGAAGAACAAAATAGATCCAGAGACAGAGAATCATGAAACAGACTGTCGAACCTCAGAGGGAAGGCAGGATAGGGTGGGCGGAGGGAGGGGATCAGCCAAAGAACTTGTAGGCATATATGCAGAAGCCATGGACACAGACAATGGAGTGGTGAGGGCCTGGGCGGGGGTCTGGGGTGGGCTAGAGGAGGTCAATGGGGGGGGGGGGAAGGGGACATATGTAATACTTTTACCAATAAAGATTTAAAAAATAATAATAAAAGTAAATAGTACAGATTTGGGATTCAGACCTTGGATTAATTCTGATAATGCCACATCTCATTCTGTGTCTTTTTGCAACTCTTGAAACTTGCCTGGGAATCAGATTCCTCATCAGCAAAAAGACAGAGCAGTTTTTAGGGTCCCTGGGTGTGAACCTGACTCTAGCCCAGTGATGGCGAACCTATGACACTCATTTTTTTGGTTGATTTTACTTTGTTAAATGGCATTTAAATATATAAAATAAATATCAAAAATATAAGTCTTTGTTTTACTATGGTTGCAAATATCAAAAAATTTCTATATGTGACACAGCACCAGAGTTAAGTTAGGGTTTTTCAAAATGCTGACATGCCGAGCTCAAAAGGTTCACCATCACTGTTCTAGCCACTAAACCACCTCTTCAAGTAGAGTCTGCCAGGCTTGCTTCTATCAGTAAGTACGACTCATGTGCAGTTAGCACATCATTGTGCACAGACAGTTGAAGTCCTTTAAGCACGTCCGGTGCTTTAACAGTGCTCCTGCCACTGGCGGTGTGATGGAACCTCTCCTGAGGGTGTCCATGCCCATCCATCCTCAGTAGAGTGGAGAGCCAGTACTAGGTCCTGCCTGGGAGGCTGATTTTCATGTAAAGCTGGTTCTGGCGAAGTGGGTCAATTTGGGCCCTCCTTCCCCATGCCCTCCCTCCCCAGATCCACCCTCCCCATGCCCTCCCTCCCCAGATCCACCCTCCCCATGCCCTCCCTCCCCATGCCCACCCTTGACTGGTGGGCCCCTTCCTGTGAAGGTCGACCCCACGCTGCTTACAGATGGGCTCTGCTCTTCCGGTCCCTCCACGGCTGTTTTTGATGAGTCAAGGGGAGGATTTCTTTCTGCTCGGTGTTTGGTTTGTCACTCTTAGGATTTACACATTATAAACGACCCTTCATCACCACACACAGATTTCATTAGCCTGGCCTTTGATCTTGCATGCAAGCCGGCCATGTGCAAGCTTCCCCAAGCCTCAAAGAAAAGGGTTTTATGAGCTGCTGACATTTTGACAAGCTCTGTATCTGGTGCCCCAAATTAACTTTCACTGACTCTCATTGGCTATTCCTCCTCTGTCCATTGGGTAAGTTCATTAGCTGTTCACTTAAGTGATCCTGCATATGTTTCTGAGGATAGGAAAAGGCTTAGGTGTGGAAGGTTGAGGGTAGTCAAGAAGGTGGTGGTTAGGAAAGGCTATAAACAAAGCAGGTTTGGTTCAGCTGTTGGTGAGTGTGTGCACGACTTCAGGTGAGTCTCGGGGCCCCGGTTTCCTCATCTGTGACAGGAGCATTGCGAACCCATCCTGGCTACCTAGTTTAAGCAGCAAATGAGATAAGGCACGTGATAGGCCTTTATGACCCCCTAAAAAGCTATACCGATGTGAGGTTGATATTGTTGCTATCTGTTGCTATCAAATAAATGCAAACAGTGGTGTGAAATTATAACATGGTTCAATCAATCATTCCATTCTGATTGAAAAATACTTCTGGGTGGGTGGATATATTTGCCTAAAGGGGGAGCTCTGGTTATGCCTGTACTAAATTGTGAAAATGGAATGAAGAGCTGAAGATGGCTTTCCAAGGTCACCTTCAGATCAGAAATAGCACTGGGTTCGAAGTCTTCTCTCTGCTCGTCCCCACCTGTCCTTCCCCACCCTCAGTCTCTGGCCCTGGCTTCTGGAACCCCAGAGTCTTCTGCCAGCAACAAATGGGGAACCTCGTTCCAGCAGGCCCAGGGAGTCGGGTGGGCAGGGCGTGGACTGCAGGTGTGGGCAGCCCCAGGTGCCCGGGCCCAGCTTCTGGATGGGCAGCTTCCTCATGCGGCAGGAGCCAACCCTGACGGTGCTGCAGCCTGTGGGTCCCACCTGCTTCCAGCTGCTTATTCACAGAGATTTGCCTGAGATTGAAGAGGGCTCCAGCCCCCAAACCCAGCAGCTGGTGAGTGTTGAGCCCGAGACGCATTGAGGAAGAGTGCGGGAAGCAGAGAGGAATGGGGAAGAGATTAGGAGGGAAGAGAGAGGATGTGGCTGGAGGAATGAGAGAAGGTGAGGCAAGAGCAGGCAGAAAGGAGCCCCAGCTGGGCCAGCCATAGGAGGACCTGCTGTTCCACGGTTCAGATCCCCAGCTCAGCACCTTTTGAGTAAATGTCAGAACTGTGAGTGGAAGCTAAGGAGGTTGGACAGAGCGCCAGGGGACACCAGCATTGAAAATGGGGGTGGTTGTCGCGGGGAGAGAAGCCAGGGAGCACTCAGAGAGGTGGGGCAGACTTCAGAGGCTGTGTGGACGGGAGAGGCCGTGATGCGGCGGGGTCACCTGTGGCTGTGGAAGGTGGTCGGGGGTGCGGACAGGGATGGGATGAACCAGGAGCACGTTATGGGGCAAGGCTGCAGTAGGCCAAGAGGCAATGGGAGCCCTAGCTGGTTTGGCTCAGTGGATAGAGCCTCGGCCTGTGGACTGAAGGGTCTCCGGTTCGATTCCAGTCAAGGGCGCGTGCTTGGGTTGCGGGCTCAATCCCCAATAGGGGGCGTGCAGGAGGCAGCCGATCAATGATTCTCTCTCATCATTGATGTTTCTATCTCTCTCTCCTTCTCCCTTCCTCTCTGAAATCAATAAAAAAAAAATTAAAGAGGCAAATGAGAGGCAAGAACTTGGGGCATTGACAGCATTCAGCTCCTCCTAGGCCTTGGGAGGAAGGGTCGGCTGGGAAGAGGGCAGAGCCCAAGGACCAAGCAGAATCACTTCCTATGTTACCTTTTAATGTATTTTCCCCAACTAGATTTTAAATATTTTAAGGGCACGGCTTATATCTTTTATTCTTTGTTTCCTCCAAAGCTGGCTGCTCATCAGACCACCTAAGCGTTTGTTTGTTTGTTTGGTTTATACACATTTTACTGGGCCTTGCCTCAGCCCTATTCCTGCCAGATTCTGGCTTAATGATTCCAGCAGCGATTGCTGGAGGCGGAACAGTTGCTTTCGGCTCTACTTGGTTTACATGAATATATCGTTTGTCTTAAAAGCAAGATTACATTAGAGAACGTTTGGGAAGGAGAAATAAGCGATTACTCAAGTGCCTCCAGGTTTGAGCAGTTAGAAGCACGTGTTGCTATGCCTGGACAATTAGGCTAATTGCACGGTTTTCCTCTCTGTTTATTGAATTGTTGAACCACTTGCTGTAATTATAAACAGTAAAGGGATGAAGCTGCATTTCGCTACTCAGCGCCCCTCCCCGTCTCTAGAGCAGGTGGTAAGAGAAGGGGCTCTGCAGCCACAGCCCACCTCTGCCCCAGCGGTGGCACCGGCTAAGGACACATTAGGGACCACCTTCCACAGTTCCCCCAGGGCCTGCCTTGGCCGAGGCACGGGTGGCGGGAATGTTGCACAGCTTCTGTCTGTCGGGCTCTCTGCCGGGTGTGCTTTAAGTAACGTGAGCAGGTTACTTAATCTCACATCCCTCAGCTGCTTCAACTGAAAACTGGGGCCAACCCGGCTCTGACATCAGGAGACGGGTCTAAAGATGAAAGGAGATAAACCATGGGAGATGCACGGAAAAGCACCAGACACATAGAAGTGTTCGATACATGTTAATTATTTTGAGGATCATTCCCATCTTGGAAGTACATGAATTACCTTTAGGTTAAAGTTGGCCACTCTTTCTTCGGCTAGTGTTACCCTAAGGCAGCCGGGCCCCTCGCCAGCATTTGGTTGGACTGGCTTCCCTCTCCCATCCCCCCATTGATTTCTAGAGAGAATGGAAGGGAGGGATGAGGAGAGAAAGGAGAGACAGAGACAGACATCTATAGGTTGAGCAGGTGGGGGTTTTAAGCCGGCCACAGTGAGTCTGGATGGATGGCTGTGCTCCCAGGGCTTCGCCGGGCGCCATGAACAGTCAGTCATGCTGTAGATGAGGAAATCAGGCACAAACGTTCCGGATAGTCCAGCTCTTTGGAAAGCGCTCCTCTGTGCTGTGGGAGAAGCAATATACAGTCGACTCTGAACAACACAGAGGTTAGGGGTGCTGACCCCCCTTGTAGTAAAAAAATCCAAGGATAACTTTGGACTCCCCCAGAACTTAACTACTAATAACCTAATGTTGATTGGAAGTAACATAAACAGTTGATTAACACACATTTTGCATATTATATGCATTATATAATGTAATTCTTACAGTGAAACTAAAGAAAAGAAAATGTTAAGATGATCATAAGGAAGAGAAAATACTTTGTGTTCAATGAAAAAATCCACATATAAGTGGACCTGCGCAGTTCAAACCCGCGTTGCTCAAGGGTCAGCTGTGTTTGCGCCAGGCAGGAGCGATCCCCGCCAGCGTGTGCTGTAGAGGCACCTGGATGCTTCCTTCATGCAGGTGCATGCATGGCGGCTCCCGCATAAAGGGTGTGACTGTGTCTTCCTGCTGGTGTGTGTTGAACACATCCTGTAGCAGGCATTCTTCTAAGTAGCTCCCGTACTAACTCATTTCACCTCGCTGGAATCCTGTGGGCGAGCTACTAGTATTAGCCCCCTTTTACAGATGAGGAATCTGAAGGCCACTGAGGTTGAACATCTTGTCCAAAGCCACACAGTGAGTAAGTGGCAGAACTGGCCAGACACTCGCACATCTGAACCCACCTCTCCTGCAGGTTCTCTGCATATTCCCAGGGACAGGTGCTTTCTGTTCCTTTCCTGCCTTTTTCCAGAACAAAACCATGTTATCCCAACTGGCAGGCTGGGCTCCCCAGGGCTCTTATCTCGCACCAACAAAGCCCTTCCCTGTTGAATGGGTCACCGGCATTTTGCTGAATAGATGCCAGCGTGGGAGGGCCACAGATAAGCCAGCGGTGGTGTGTGTTGCCATCTCCTTGATGGTTTGCTCTGAATTCAGATCTGTTCATTTATCTAAGATGAAAGGGGAGAGGCTGCTGGTAAGTGGGGGACTACAGAATGAGGCAGTGATGATTCTGGAACGGGAGACAGGACATGGGCGCTTCTGACGGAGTGAATGCCCAGGGAGCGAGGGAGGTGTGTGTGCTGACTTACAGGAGTTCCTAGAACAGCCCTGTGTGTGACTGTGTGAGGCTTCCCCTTCTTTCCCGCCCCACATACTTAACCCCACAGCAGACGTTCCCACAGAATGTGGTTCCCACTCAGCCACTGCAATTCCACAACAGGGACAGTGGTGATGACTTTTTAGCATCTATGTTTTAAGTAAAAAGGGCCCCTTGAGAGCTGACCAGATATACCAACTGCTTTGCTGGCCTTTTAAAAACTTAGGGTCTTGTCGACCTCCTGGTAGTGATATTGTTCTAAAGTCGGGCAGGATGTTACCCCTGGGGGACCCTGGGTACAGGGTCTGAGGAGCTCACTGTATCATTTCCTACAACTGCATGCATATCTACAATTACCTCAAAACAAAAGTTGTAAGAAGCCAGGGTTCTTTAAATGCCACAAATTCCAGGGGAGCAGCCTGTTTGCTCCGTGTCTAACACCTTGCAATATCCAGTAAACAGAAAATAGGATTCCAGAACCACTCAAGGCAATAGAAAGGAATGAAATGCTGACACACGCTACAACATGGACAGATCTTGAAAACATGATGCTAAGTGAGGGGAGCCAGACACAAAAGACCACATCTTGTATGATTCCATTTGTATGAAATTTCCTGAACAGGCAAATCTATAGTCAGAAAGCAAATCAGTGGTTGCCTGCAGCCGAGACTGGCAGGGCCAGGAGGGCCCAGAGAGGACTGCTCATGGGTCGGCACTTCCTCTTTGGGTAATTCCCCTTTTGTGGGTGATGCTCTACAAATAGATGGTGGTGGTGGTTGCACAACTCTGTGACTAGACTGAACACCGTTGAATGGTTCCGTGTAAATGGGTGAATTGTATAGTGTGGGAGTTATATCTCAATAAAGCTGTTAGAAATTTAGGGTCTTTTGACAGTTTTAAGAGAAGTAATCACAGTCCTTTGGAAATAGCTGGTGTCTTCTAGATAAAAGCACTTCTGCACACTGGTTGTCACGCCTGAATTCAGGCCACGGTCCTGGGGCAGGTTGATGGCTCCCTCATAAACCTGATTCGGGCTTGCTGCCGACACCTCAGTGGCGTTTCCCATTGCTCACCCGGGGCATGAAAACGGTGGCAGCCGTTTGCCAGGTGCTTTTACCTCTTGCCGCCCTGCACACCAGGTGGCTCATGCCCGTGCTTTATATACGAAGAAATAGAGTTCCCAGAGACGATGTGTGCAGCAGGAGAGTGCTGCAGCAAGAACCCGAATTGAACTCGGGCCCATTGAACCCAAGTCTGTGTTCTGTTCACTGCTGGGGGCTGGGTGGGGGGTGGGGGGAGGAGGCTGGGCTGGCGAGCTTTCCCTCGCGTCTTACAGGAGTGGGAGGAGTCAGCTGCAAGGCAGAAGCCGTGCTCATAGGGACAGATAGCCTAGAAGTCACCCGAGGGAAGGCAATGGGGATCTGCTCCCTCCGGCAGTGAGCATGACCTTCCGCCCCGTTCCCGGGCCAGCTCTTCCCAGGAGAGCTTCTACGGAAGGATGACTGTGGGAAAACATGTGGGAGCTTTTCGTGGACACGTTTCTTGAGTGTCATGAGCTCCCGGAGGAAATGTGTTTGTTCCCCTGAAGCCCTCAGCTTTATCTGTCCTGAGTTTTCAGGGGTTCACAACTACTGGGGTGTTTGTGGACACGGCGGGAAGCCACAGTATGACAGCCAGGGAACCGCGCTGTGTTTGTAAGGGATAATGCTGCTGTGTGCAGTAAAACGGGCACAAGTGAATAGAGGTGCAGGAGAAGTAAATGGGAAACCACCTCCCCTTAGTGATGTTCAGGTGGTTGGAGGCGGACTCGTTAGCTCCCAGGGAGCTTATTAAAAATGCACATTCTCAGGTCCCAGCCCAGACCCACAGAACCTGAAACCCTGGGGTGATGGCCAGGGACCTGTGCTTTAATAAGCTCTCGAGGTAACTTTCATATACCCTGGAGTTTGAGGATGTTCTTACACACTCTTGAGGTTGAACAGGAAAATCCGGATGTGTTCCCAGGAGAACACTTCCTTCTGTGTTTGACCTGGTCTTGCAGGGTTGGGGGAACAGTCCTTCATTTGCTGAAAACATTTGTTGAGCACTTACTGTATCCAAGCACGTATTCCCTGCTGTGATGCGTGTGGAACCTCGTGAGGGCAGTGAGATAGTAAATTATGGAAACTGCCTGCAAATGGGATGCGGCCCTGGGATGGTGACATTTAGCCCCATGAAGAGGAGGAGATGCCTGACTAAAGAGCAACAGAATGGATTTCCGGAGAGAGTACTGATTGCGCAAAGGCCTGGAGCTTGGGAGGGGTTGAACTGGTCAGGGGCTAAAAAACAGCTGGGGTGGCCTGATGGTGGAGAGCCGGGGGCAGGTGGCAGACAGAAGGGAGGGATGGGGGTGGGGGGATGAGCCAGGACTGGATGCACAGGGCCCAGGGAAGAGCTTGAATGTTTACTCTGAAGATGGTGGCCAGTTTCTGAAGGATTTAATCAGGGAATGATAGGACCTGAGGAAAGGTTTAGGAGCCTTCTGGCTGCTTAGGAAGAGTGATTTGGAGGAAGGATAGAGATCAAGCCAGGGGTGTGGGGCGTGACTAGGGAGATTCTGTCCAAACTGCTCTCCGCCCTCCTTCCCAAGCAGGGAAACACAAGAACAGGTACTGGAATTGTTTTGTCAGGGTTTCTGTTAGCATTTTACAGATGGAACGATTGTATTAGAAGTGCACACATCCTCATTGCTTTCATTAGATATCATTGTATTACAGTCCCAGCTATGTATGTACCCATTTAATTGCATATACTACTACTTATAAAAAGTAAATATTGTCAAAAGAAAATTCAGCTTAGATGCCCACATTTTTTTATAGTTCTTTATGGTTGAAAGTATTACCTTTGTCCCCCTTTTCCCACCATTGACCCCTCCAGCCCGCCCCCGCCCCAGGCTGCCCACATTTTGAGACATACAGAGCCAAGCTCAGTTGATTCCAATTTAGCAGCATCTGCAAGATTTGATCCATTTCAGAAATCTGAGCTCACTAGCATTGCTTGGGCTGGCATTTTCTTAGCTGAGAACTGCTTACCTGGGTGTAGAAAATCTGATATTTTATTTAGAAGAATGATTCATTGCTTAAGGGCGTCAAGAGTCCTGGGCTTTATCTTCTTTGCTGCACAAGTTTGATTTGACCTTGGACAAGTCATTTCATTTTGAAATTTAGTGTGTCTGTGTGGAAGATGAGGAATAATAGATCTGGTAAACTTCCTGTTGCCGTGTTAACTGGGTGAAAGCTCTCCAACACCTAGGAAACACAACATGTGCAAGGGCCCCATGGCAGAAGGGAGCGGCTGATATTTTAGGAAGTGAGAACAGCGTGGGAAGGGACGATGCTCCAAGACGATGTGGGGGAGGCAGTCATGGGCCGAGCTGGGGAGGAGCATGCAGACCTGATTGGGGACTTTAGTCTTTATCTGAAGAGCAAGAGCAGTGGTTCTCAACCTTCCTAATGCCACGACCCTTTAATACAGTTCCTCATGTTGTGGTGACCCCCAATTTCATTGTTTCAAATTGAACATAAAGCATAGTGATTAATCACAAAAACAATATGTAATTATATATGTGTTTTCCGATGGTCTTAGGTGACCCCTGTAAAAGGGTTGTTCGACCCCCAAAGGAGTCGCGACCCACAGATTGAGAACCGCTGAGCAAGAGGAAGCCATTGGCAGATTTAAATAGGGGAGTGACTTAAGGTTGATACGCTGTCTCAATTAATCTTCACAGCAAATGTGTATGGTACGCAATACCCCTATTTTAAACCCGCACAGAAACCTGGGGTAGTGGAGGTTAAGTAGCTTACCCAAAACCTCAGGTCAGCTTGACTCCAGAGTCCTCTGTCTCCATATCAGCCGAGCTCAATAATAATATAACAATGACCACAGTTTTAAAACACTTTGAACTCTTATGATGAAAGCTCTCCCTTAATTTACAAAGTGGTATTATGCTGCAGAAATACGAGCGGTGATGAGAGAGTGGATATGCTGGGGATCTTTTAAAAGGCTCTGTCTGTGTGGCTGGGGTCCAGCAACTTCAAGTGCCTGGCTGTCTGGTGGGGGCGTCTCACAAGCAGCTATTAACACAAGGAAGGGTTTGGCAGCTCGGGCTGGCCATTTGACACTGCCATTGTCCATAATGACTCATTGTCCAAGAAATGTGCCCAAGGTGTGTCCTTTCAGGGGCTTTGAGCTGGGAAATCAGATCTGGGCAGTTCATGCGTGGTTTCACTGGACTGACCATGCCATGCCAAGTTTCTGCTTTCTCCCTCTTGGGTAGTCAACTGGTTTAAGTGGGTTCTTAGAAGCTGATTGTAGAGATCACCATCTCGACTTTGAAACCAAGAAGGCTTGTTCAGGGTTGACATGGGAAAACAGCTGTTGGCCTGTGGCCCTGGAGGCTTTTGTTGATGATAAATATCTGTTCTTTTCTAGTTGACCATGTCGTGCCAGAGCCTGGGACAAGCCTGCTGGCTGCCTTCGACCAGTGGAGGGAATGGGCCGACAGCAAGTCCTGCTGTGACTACTCTCTGCACGTGGACATCACCGAGTGGCACAAGGGCATCCAAGAGGAGATGGAGGCCCTGGTGAAGGATCATGGTAGGTTGTGTTGACCCAGCACCCTCAGGTCATGAACTGGCACAGCCCTGCGGAGACAAGCTCTGTGAATGGTACTTAATAGATCCCTTTTGGGCCTCACCCCGTGCCTCTGAGGAGACAGGGCTTTGGCTGCAGCTCATGCTGATTGGAGGTGGCCAAACCCACGGCAGCCAAAGAAGTTTTCATTGATATGAGAACCTGATCCTTATTCCAGGGACCTGCTCTTATGTAACAACTGCTTGCATGTTATTGGTTTGAGGGAACCATGTGCCCAAGCCAGGTTGGGGAGTTGAGGCTATGAGAGTGATGAGCCAGTGAGGATTCTGGGCAGTCGCAGGAGAGTGCCTGGGACTGGGGTAGAGGACTAGAGCAGCTTCTTCCTGCAAATCCAGAAGAACCAGGACAGACTTGAGGGTGAGGTGGCCGTGGGACAACCTGAGGGGTCTGTTGATCCCTAAGACTATTTTGGGGAGCAGGATTCCAAGGATGGGGTTCTGAAAGATTTCCAGGGAGGCTGGAGGGATCTTGACTACCTCAATATGCCCCTGGGACCCTGTTATCCACAGGAAGCTTGGGGTTTTGGGTGGTGTTGCCAAATTATATAGTCTTATAGGGACCCCTTAAACTTGGCTGTAGACTAGATTCGACTCCTGGGTCACATGTAGACCTCATTGGATCTTAACTGTTGGGGAAGAACCTATTGCTTTCGGGTTTGGAGATTTCTAAGCTCCGAAGTTCCATGAGCTGTGAATAAAATGGCAGGAGGGAAACTGCTAGACATAGATATGGTAGATATCCAGAGATATGGTAGAAGAAGCTCGAAATGGAAATCTAGAATCTTGTGTTTATTGCTTTGCTCTTCCACAAATTAGCTGTGTGACCTTGGGCAAATCACTTAAATTTTCTGAATCTCAATAAAAAAAAAAAACTCTCACAGGAGGGTTTGTACTAGATACCCTAAGATTCTTTCTACTATGAAGGCCCAGCATAAAAGGAAGTAGCTAACCCTTGATCTTTCTCACTTTTGAGAATGCCAAGATTTAACTTTTGATACTTATAAATGAATCCAGTCTAACTCAACCAAGAGAGTTACCATAACAACTGTTGCCTGGCAACAGAGAAGGGCTGAGATGTCCTGAGCCTTGAATTTAGGCAGCTCACAGCACTGTCGCCAGCACCCCTGGGTTAAGCTCCAAGGCTATGAGGTTGTCAATACCGTTGTTTACCATCTGGGCAGGGATATCTGTTCTCGCACTAGGGAGGCAAGAACTCTAAAATACCAGGATGACAACTGCAACATATGCTTGTCACACTCACGGACCTTTTCTTAAAGTCAGCATGGAGGGCAGTCTGTTTACCACAGAAAAGACTTTTATTATAGATCTTCACCAATAAGGTCTTCTATTTCATTGCCTTGTTAAAGTCACAAAAGTTGGGAAAACTTATTAACTTAATTGCGGTAAAACACAGCATAACATAAAATTTACCACCTTCACCATGGTAAATGTACTGTTTGTGGCATTAAGTACATTTACATTGTTGAGCAACCATCCCCACTACCCTCCCCTGGAACTTTTCACCTTTCCAAATGGAAACTCTCTCCTCATTAAACAATAATTCCCCATTCTCCCTCCCCCCAGCCCTTGGCAACCCCCATTTTCTGCCATTCTACTTCCTGTCTCTATGAATTTGACATATCAGTGGAATCCTGCAGTATTTGTCTTTTTGTGACTGGCTTATTTCACTGAGCATAATACCCTCAGGGTTGATCCATGTTTGTGGCATGTGTCAGAATGTTACGGGAAAAGGGACCGGCCCAGACTGGGTCTGCCTCAGGCGCTGGTAGTGTGTGGGTTCTTGACTTTGTGCAAAAAAGATTTCACAACAGGACTCCAGGTGATTGTGAGAGTATGTTTATTAACTCTGGGGACAGTGAAACAAGGAAAGGTTTAGAATAGAAGAAGCAACAGGAGGGAGCCTGTGCGGGGCTGCTTCGATTCTCTAAAAATGTTACAGGAAAGAAATGAGCTGAGGTGGGGCTGCAATCAGCTCACTGCAGTCACAGAAAAGGGGGCCTTGGGGACAGGTTCAGGGGGTTAACCCGGGATGAGCTGCCACTGCCCATTGCTCCCCTGGTTGCAAATCTCTTGGGGACTCTTAGAGTTTAGGAGATGCACGCCTGTGGGGAGGTAGAGGAGGAAGGTACTCCCAGGGGGCGGGCTGGCTCCTTTGTTTTGAGGGTTTAGGGCAGATCTTAGGGGAAGATCTCAATAAAATATTCATCAGCTTTTCCAGGTGTGCTCTGTCCTGGCCTCCCCTGGTTGGCCAGTGCCAGGACAGGGGTCATTAGTCATTGCAGCTGGTCCTGGTGTCACCCACCTGGTTTTGCTGCTTTTCTGGGCCTGGAGCTGACATACAACTAAGACCTAGGTGTTGTCTTTAGAAAGTGACCTTCTGTGTCTGCTCGGAATTGCTCGGCCAGTTTGTTCAGCCGTGTGTCGTGTCCCCACTTTACTTGCCAAGGAGTTTTCCTAGCTTCTTACTATCCCGCTTGAGCCTGAGTAATAGTCCATGAGATGGCTGTGCCACATTGTGTTTATCCATTCATCTGTCAGGGGACACTCGGGTTGCTTCACTCGTTGGTATTGGAATAATGCTGTGTGTGTATGGGTGTACAAATGACAGCAACTTTTAGTTTTGGTAGAGTTTTAAACTTAGAGGAAAATTGTAAGAATACTAAAAAGAACTTCCCACCTTATTCCCAGGTTTACCAGTTGTTTATATTTTGCCTCATTTGCTTTATCATTCTCTCTGTGTCTCCATCTGTCTCTCTTTCTCTCTGCATGAGGCGGCGGGGGGGGGGGGGGGCAGGGGGGGGGGGGGCAAAAGTAGGTTTCCAGTTGTGAGTACAGCATACACAGAGTTAACAAGCTATTGTAATAATGTAATAATCATATCCTGTATGTCTTTTTCCATACCCACCACTGTGAACCTACTTTTGCCTACACTGTATATATACACATACACATAATATTGTAACTTTTTTATTCCCTTCCAGATTATTTGGATGGCCTGTTATAGTTATGCATTTTGTCTGTCTATTTTGTCTGTCCTCCAGGGGTAAATTCCTTCCTCGTGTACATGGCTTTCAAAGATCGCTTCCAGCTGACGGATTCCCAGGTAAGAAACGTGGGCTTTTCTGAGCAGTTCACTGGCATTCGGTACATTTGGCCACGGCTGTGGTCTTGAAAGCTGCCTCGAGTGTATGCACATCCCTTAGCTTCAGGGGAAATGGCTGGTGGATCAAGTCCTGGCTCTAACTTCACCTTTAGGGAGCTGTGAACCAGGACTGTGTTCTCCCCGGCTCTGCAGTCAGCACGCCGAGGGGCCGCGTGGCTGAGGGTGTGCGCAGAGCCTGGCGTCCCTCTGAGCTTCTTACTCCCAGTTCACATCCTGTTCCGTTACTCTGCCTCTGCTAATTACTGGAGGTTCCGCTCTGCCACACGCGGCCAGAAGCATGGCCTCCGGGTCTGCAAACACACCAGCTTGTAGAAGCCTGAGGAGATGGGTGCTGTTTCTGGCCCCTGTGGCCGTCAGGGACAGGGTTGTGCTGGTGAACAGGAAGCTGGAGGTCCCTGTCTCTGACCCCAACTCCCTCCTCAGATCTATGAAGTCCTGAGCGTGATCCGGGACATTGGTGCCATCGCCCAAGTCCACGCAGAGAACGGCGACATCATTGCGGAGGTACTGTGCCTTCCTCTCCGTCATTTCTTTCTGCATGAGCCCCATGGCCAGAGGCGGGCTTGAGAAGTGATGAGTTCTGTAGTTCAGCCCCAGGAGGAGAAGCAGGGGACCTGATGGAGCCATCCTGGGTGCTGTGCTCGTCTCACACAGCGCGTGCCATGGGCGCCTCGTGGTGTGTTCCGTAGGACGCACAGCCTGCTCCCTTTCCACAGACACGGGGATTCTCTCGGTGCTGGGATGCAGCTGTCTGTGTGGGGTGGCCCTGGACCCCCACGTGCAGACATTTTGCCCTTAGCATCCCAGGGAGCAGCTGCGTGCATTCGGGAGGCTGTGATTGGCTTGTCATAGCTCAGGCAGGACTGGGAATCGGGTAGTGTTGGCATGAGGGCCAGGTGGTCAGCAGCGCCATTTTTACGTCTTGCCTGAGTAACTGCCCAGGGTCCCTAGCAGTCAGAGCCACCTGCAGTCCCACACAGAGACACACACATGCACATGCACACACGGCAATCCCTGACAGCCTGGCTTTCTTTAAACATTGCAGGAGCAGCAGCGGATCCTGGACCTGGGCATCACGGGCCCTGAGGGACACGTGCTGAGCCGGCCTGAGGAGGTGAGCACCTGCTGAATGCAGTGGAGGTCCCGCGTGTCCCTGGGCTGCCAGAGCCGGCACACCTCCTGCCTGCAGAGCTGGGGCTTCTGCGAGGCTGTTTTGGTCATGGACGTCTCAGGTTACCCGTGTGTGTCCACTCAGGCAAAGTGCAGGGGGAGACTGAGCCGAGGCGTAGAGCAGTGTGGCTTTTTAGCCTGAAGACTCCTTTCTCCGCTTGGATTCTCCAGCCCTTTCTTGGGGGACACAAAGCTTTTAATCAGCGTCCTGCAGTCTGGGTTTCGTGGTTCAGATCTTGGGGCCTCTGGAATCTCACCAGTCACCAAGCATTAGTCACGGGGATCTAAAGCTCCTCTAAAGTATCGAGAAAGCCTAAAAAGAACTGTGTGTTTCCCATGGCAAGTCTGCCCAGGGTGACCAGCAGGTTGACCAGCAGGTTGGTAGGCCGAGTTTTTCAAAGTAGGGGCGGGGAATGAAGAGCAGGGGCCCCGCTGGCACCAAGGCTGAGAGTTGCTGACTTGGATGGTGAGGCTTGTAAGTTACCGGGAGAGGGGCGGGGGCACATCGTACCCCTATCCGATGCAGAACCGGTTTCTGTAAAGGTAGAGTGTGTGGCTTGTCAGTCCTTCTCAGGAGTTGGCTCCTGAATGAAAGCTTCAGGGTCAGGTGTTTGAGGACCTGGCTCTGAGCAAAGGGAGTTCTGGGGAGTCTCCTGGAAATGAACAGACTTCCTCTTTACTGGAGATTAGATGGGAAAGGGACGGGTGCAGAGAAAGGCAGATAAAATCAACAGGAAACTGGATATTGGCATAAATTTGGATTTTACCTCCAGAAACAGGTGGAGAGAAGCTTGACAAGAGGAGTATGAATGGGAGCAGGGCCCCCAAATCTCAGAACTTTAGAACTGGGGTGTTCCCGCTGAGTATGGGGAGTGTGCACGTGAGGGCCCGTGGGTGCCCCCCCCCCAGAATGAAAAGGGATTCTCAAGGGCTGGATCAAAGGTGCTGGTGTGCGTGGGGGGAGGCGGCACGGCACCCACAGCCTTTTTCTCTCAGGCGTGGGGAAGGAGTGAGGCTGGAAAGGCACAAAGGATGAAGGCAGAAAAGGTGAAGGTGGAAGCCACTTAGAATGTGAATGCTTCCACTTCCTTGTTTTGCCCTTCCTACTGCAAACTCACAGTCACACACAAAGACACACACATAGATACAGACACACACACAGATACACACACAGAGACACAGAATCACACACAGACAGGTGGAGACGGACATAGTCACAGACACACAGACGCACACACACCAGGACACCTTCAGCACTGAGGCCCTGAGGACATTTTCCTCCCCACATGAAGGCGGAAGCTGTTGGAATTTTCAGTGTAGTGTTCTCCTCCCCAGGCCGTGGGATAGAGGGCCTTTCCTAACCATCCAACCTGCCCAGGTGTGCTGAAAGCTGAAGGCGTGAGCTGGAGCTGTCACGAGGGCGAGGGAGGCTGCAGGTGACCTCTTGAGGCCCCTGCATTAGCTGTGGGAGCCCTGTGCTGTGACTGGCTGGTGGACAGGATTCGGGAGGAGAGAGGGAGACAGTAGCTGAGACCGTCTCAGTAGCTGATGCTAAGAGCACCTGAGGCTAGGCTGGTTTTATGCACAAGCATGCACACATACACTTGTTCAGATACAAGTGCACACATGTACACATGCACGCTCATGTACACATGTACACACACATTGACACATTGCAAAATACATAGGCACATTTACACACATATACACACATGCGTAGAAACAATCCCACTTGCACAGACATCCTGAAGATTCCTGTCTGTGGCTTTGTTTCTCTTCTCAGCTGGCCTCGGTGACCGTTGTAATCAAATTCTCTGTTGGGGAGGGAAGGATGGCATAGGCCACGGTGGCCCTCAGCTCCATCCTCCTTAGAATTGGTTGGGCCTGCATTCGGTCCTAAACAGTTTTGGGGTGAGGTCTCTGAGCTGCAAGGCCCAGGAGAGGCCCAGGATGGCATGGCTCTCGTGGTGCTGTCTTTCCCTCAGAAGCCCCATTCAGAGACAGCACTTACTGAGTCCCCAGAGGTACCAGACCCCGTCGTAACAGTTCACGTTTAAGCTTGATGGTGGTTCTGTGAGAGGCACAAAGACCCTCCTCACACAACTGCAGGGGCGCCGTTCATGCAGACTGCACAGCGTTATCCAGGGAACCCATTCATATTCCACTGCTTGTGTGCGGCAGAGCCTTTGTGAGCTACGTGTCTCATATAAAGACACCACGGTGGTGGGATGTTGTGGCTGCCCCATGTCAGAGAGCAGGAAGATGCAGTGTCTGCCTGCTCCCCACAACATTCTCCTGTTCTGCACCAACCCCCAGCCGTGCCTGCGGAGCCCCAGCTCAGCCTCGAGCCAGTGGGCCCTTGTCACCAGGTGGTGACACCTGGGCTGGGCTTGGTTACACAGTTTCCTCTCACCCCCATCCCACTGGTTGGCTGCAGAGCTGCTCCCACCCTGTCCCAACTACCTGTGCAGGTGGCAGGAAGGTGCTGGCCCTGAGAGAGCACGCCGCTCTCCCTGTTCCAGGAGGCCATTCTGGGAGCCCTGCGCTTGTTTAAATTGAGAGTCTTGGTGGGGCTTGCTTCCCCTTCTCCCTGCTGTCTGCTCTGCATCCCCAGATCCCTGCAAACCCCAATCAGAACTCGAAGCCCGCCCTGGGTTCACTGGACAGGCCGGAGCTACCGGAGGAGCGCTGTTCCGGTTGCCATTTTGACCACAAAATCAAGGCCATTGTCCTGGTTGGTGCAGAGACGTCTCTTGTAGCAGCTGCTGCTTTGAGTGTTTCAGAGTCCACAGCAGTGGGGCGCGAAGGCTTTTTTGGGGGCTGGCAGAACGCTCCGACACGAGGAGCTCTTGGCTCCTTGGGGCGACCTCTCATCTCCCGAGGGGTTGCTGTTGGAGGCTTTCTTCTGCCTGCTCTTCTCAGCGGGTTCAGAGGCCCTGCCCTCTGCCAGGCCCAGGACTGGTGCTCCCTTAGGACAGCTGCCAGCACGTCCCACGCCTTCTCCCTCCGCTACTGGTGGCAATTTTCAGTTTGTCGCCAGGGGTCTGTTGTGTGTTAAGCCCGACATGAGCGATAAAATGTGGAGCCATTCTGAGGGGACTGAGCTTCATGCACAGTTCAGCTGGGGCGACGCTGCCCATCCATCGGACATAGCGGCTCAGAGCCTACGAGAATGTCGCTCCGCAAGTCCGTGACCTGCGCTGGACGCCCAGAGCGGTCCCTGCCTCTGCCGCTCGCCCCGCCACCCAGGGAGGCTGCCAGCACAGCTGGCCGTTTGCAGCGGGGAAGATTGGAAGGGAGACGCAGAGAATGCAGAAATCTAGTATCCACCAAAGGTGTCCCAGCACGGAGTAGGAGTAGGACTGCGGCCCGTGGGGGCAGCGAGATGAAGGAGAACGTGACCCCTGTGAAAGGGGGGAAGAGGGAAAGACTGGCTCTGGGAAGAGAGTGGGGCTCGGAGGTGAGGGTGATGAAGAATTCTTTACTGAAAGGAACTTTCTAACGGCCTTGTGGGCTACGCAGACAGCTGGGGACTGAGCCATGAAGGGCATGCTGGCACTGACCTGTGTGTCCTGGGGCTGGTGTGTGTATTAACACTGTTGTGTGTGCTGACACCGTGTCCTGGGGCTGGTGTGTGTATTAACACTGTTGTGTGTGCTGACACTGTGTCCTGGGGCTGGTGTGTGTATTAACACTGTTGTGTGTGCTGACACTGTGTCCTGGGGCTGGTGTGTGTATTAACACTGCTGTGTGTGCTGACACCGTGTCCTGGGGCTGGTGTGTGTATTAACACTGTTGTGTGTGCTGACACTGTGTGTCCTGGGGCTGGTGTGTGTATTAACACTGTTGTGTGTGCTGACACTGTGTGTCCTGGGGCTGATGTGTGTATGAACACTGTTGTGTGTGCTGACACTGTGTCCCGGGAACGGGTGTGTGTATTAACACTGTTGTGTGTGCTGACACTGTGTGTCCTGACACTGTGTCCTGGGGCTGGTGTGTGTATGAACCCTGTTGTGTGTACTGACCTGTGACCTGTGTGTCCTGGGGCTGTTGTGTGTGTTAACACTGTTGTGTGTACTGATCTGTGTGTCCTGGGGCTGATGTGTGTGTATTAACACTGTTGTGTGTACTGATCTGTGTGTCCTGGGGCTGATGTGTGTGTATTAACACTGTTGTGTGTGCTGACACTGTGTCCTGGGATGGTGTGTGTATTAACACTGCTGTGTGTACTGACACTGTGTCCTGGGCTGGTGTGTGTATTAACACTGCTGTGTGTACTGACACTGTGTCCTGGGGCTGGTGTATGTATTAACACTGCTGTGTGTACTGACACTGTGTTCCTATATAGTTTGCTTTTCTCTCTGGACCTAGGGATGTTGCATTTTTAAATTTTATTTTATTAATCCTCACCAGAGGATATCTTCTCCATTATTATTATTTTTTTTTTTTAAGAGAGAGCAGATGGAAGGGAGGAGGAGGAGAGAGAAACAGCAATTGGTTGTCTCTCCCATGTGGCCTGACCAGGGCAGGGGATTGAACCTGCAACCCAGGTACATGTTCTTGACCGGGAATCAAACCCGAGACCCTCTGGTATGCAGTTGACGCTCTAACCACTGAGCATGCTGGCCAGGGAGGCATACTCATTTTTAAAATCAGAAAGCAAGGCTAGTGACCCACCCAAATTCTGAGAGCTCTGTAGTGAGGCAAATAATAGTTTTTATTTCTAATTTTAATACTATTTTTGTAATGTTTTAAAGCAATAGTATTTAAAGCAGAGCTCGGTGTGTGTGAGACAGTTTATGCTGCATGTCAGGCACACAACTATACACATAGAAGGGTGAAATGTGGATTCTTTCATGGTTCTGGGCGCAGCCTGGGGACTTGTTTAAATGACCTTCTCTCTCCACGAGGTAATCTTGCAGTTTGGCCTCTGCCCTCATTCCAGGCCTGTGCGAGGGTCGGGAGGTGGGGTCAGAACCTCACAGCGGATGAGCAAATCCTGACGGGACCCTGGGACCCGGATTCTCCAAACCAAAGCCAGTCTTCCTGGAAGCCAGTCCTCTTGGGCAGGGCCCCAATAGAACTGGCGCTTTTGCTCCATTTACTCCCTAATTAGGATGATTACTCATTCCAGTGCACTCGGGACAGCCCAGTCCCCACCCATTGCTCCCTGCGGTTATGAATAGTGTCTCTGTTCACTTTCAAGTGTCTGGGTTGGGACAGTGAATTGGGAAGTCACTGGCACCCCCGGGAAGCGATGAGGATTCTAGGGGCGTCCTTTTTACTCTTTACTCTGCAGACATTTTTTTTTAAATACGCATTTTTAATGATTTCAGAGAGGAAGGGAGAGGGAGAGAGAGATAGAAACATCAATGATGAAAGAGAATCACTGATCAGCTGCTTCCTGCACACCCCCTTTTGCCCCCCCTCCCACTAGGGATGGAACCCGCGGGGACCTGGGCATGTGACCAGGAATCGAACCATGACCTCCTGGTTCATAGGTCGACGTTCAACCAATGAGCCACACCATCTGGGCTACTCTGCCGACTTGTGAGGTGACCACAGAGATGGAGGACATCTGTCCTGTGTGCTGCCTGGGCCAGAGGCACTTTGGTTGTAACTGGAGCCAAGGAGAAAGAGAGAGCTGATCGGTTAGCTATTCCAGGAATTAAAAACATTTGGATGTTTAATGAGCTTTTTCAAGAGCCATTTGGTTTGCCTTTAGATTTCTAGACATCTCTCTTCACATATTTGATGCCTGAAAGGCCAAATGTGAGTGTTGTCTTAGGTTATTAAATTAGATTACCAGTTAATGCAATTATAGAACTTCAGCTCTTGGCCAAGCTCCTGTGGAGGCTTGGTTAGCTCAGATGATTCAGTTAGGAGTTCAGTCATTTCTTGTGAAGGAAATCACAGCTCTTTATGGAACAGCCTCGCTTTAACCATGAACATAGAAGGAAGCCACTTATTTGTTCAGTAAACATTTTCAGGCACTTGTTGTGCACTGGGCATTACATTGGGAACGGCTGAGGGGGCAACGGAGGCTACAAAAAGCCGAGTAATGCCCGGCCCCTTGCCTCAAAGAGATAAAGCCACAGCCTTTTGCCCAGATTTGGGAGGGAATAAAAGCCTTTCTGACATCATTGTTTCACAGCTTTACTTGCTTTTTCAGTTGCCCTTTCTAAACGCATGGCTGATTCCTCTGTAAGATATAATTTGTTCTAAGTAGTCTTATCTGATCAGGTTTAGCAGTCGTCCCATGGGGTCTTTGAATTTTCATCCATTGAAGCATCAGGTTTAAAGCATCACGTTATTGATTAGAGCAGCTCTTTCCCTTCTTGTGCTGAAGGTCGTACCAGCCTGTGGCTGGCCACGGCCATGGTCCACACACACAGGGACTTTGGTTTGCACAGATGCTGCCTGCTCCATCCCCAGGGCCCTGTGAGGCCGCATTGTCCCTTTGTCAGTGCTGGCTTCCTCTGTGAGCATCGTACAGAAGCCCAGCACAAATGATCACATCAATGAGGGTCTTGACTCAAGACCACGCAGCTGGAATGAAGTACTAACATTGGGAGCAGTGTTTCTGTGCATGGTGGTCCTCAAATGTTAACAAGCATAAAAACCACTTCTAGTCTCACTACCAAGAGGTGCTGGCCCTGTGGGTGTGGGCGAGGCCCGAGAAGCTGCACATCTCCCAGGCTGCGGCTTTGCAGGCCTGTCCACCACACTCTGAACCCCTCAGAAGGGCCAGGAAGGGAGGCTGCTCACTCCAGTCAACATGGAGTGACACTGGCAGGTCACCTCTGGCGTGCCACTCAGGGTAGAGTCTTGAGGACACAGTGGTCTCCCAGGAACTTAGCCTTTTTGCAGGGTGGAGGGTGACGATGGGCTTGTGGAGTGGGCACGGTTCTCACATTCAGATGCTTTTCTGTAGGTCGAGGCTGAAGCCGTGAATCGTTCGATTACCATCGCCAACCAGACCAACTGCCCCCTGTACATCACCAAAGTGATGAGCAAGAGCGCGGCTGAAGTCATCGCCCAGGCCCGGAAAAAGGGTAGGTGCTGCTGGCTGCCTGACTGCCGGCCCGAGCAGGGCTCCTTTTCCAGACCCTCATGCCAAGTGGTCCGCTTTCACCACGTGCCAGCATTAACCTAATTACAGCTGAGCAAGGCAGGAGCTCCAGTTTCTCCCCTGCTCCACCGCGTGGCCTTCAGTACCTGTTTAAAGCCGTGCACCGCACCAGTGGGTGGGCAGGCACACTTCCCCCTGCCACCCCCTCCTCTGGGAAGGTTGGATTAATTCGATGCAGTCTAGATAAACTAGGCACGTACACAGATGGCATCACTTTCCATCCGCAGCAGCAGCACCCTTCTGGGCAACTTTCTATTGCAAAATGCATTTCCCCTTGTGGCTGGTAGTGCTGTCCACTGGGTGAGAGAGCCTGGGGGTGGGGGCGGGGGTGTTGCCCTGGACATGTCGTGTCCAGGCCTCCTGGTGCCCAAGTCACTCCCTGTACATGATGTTGATATAGTCTGGGCTGAAGCTTTACCTTTCTCTCTCCATTCCTCTTTCTATGTTAATAAGGGGCAGTCTGACCTTGAAGTTTGGTTTCTAGTTCTCTGTGGGATGGGATCTGCATGGATAAGGAGGACTAGGATTTCTTCACTGATGGGTGACTTGGGGCAAGACTTAGATCAATAATCTAATTTTGGTGACCCTAAAATTATAATAGCAGTGTTTGTAATTCTTAAAATATCCTAAGAAACCTGAGTGAGGAACATTTAAAACTATCCCAATCATTGCAATAGTGTATTAATTGCACATCTTATCATGGGGACTCACTCCATCATGTTTAAGTGTTATTCCAAAGTTATTGGAAACTAATTTACTAAGTGCAGCTTCCAGAGCTGTTCCGTGGGCACCTTATCCATTATGGATGCCGCCGAGCCTGGCTGTAATCTGCCCTTGGCAGCGAGTTTGGATACTTGCACCACGTGTTCCTGGCTTGGGAGGGTAGCAGAGCCTGATCGCACGCAGTGGACACAGGTGGCTCTTGGCCTGACGTGAACATGACTATCATAAGATCATAAGAGGGTCCTTCCTCTCTCCCTGCTTCCTTCCTTCCTTCCTTCCTTCCTTCCTTCCTTCCTTCCTTCCTTCCTTCCTTCCTTCCTTCCATTATGTTCCCACCCTTTGCCTCTCTGGATCTCTCCAGTCCCGTATTTCTCCATTTCTTTTATTTCTTGTTCTGTTACTCTCTCCATCTTTGTGTCTCCATTTCTCTCTTGATTTCTGCCCTGCTTTCTCCTGGTCTCGCATCTCTTCTTGGCCTCTCTTTCTCATTCTCCCTTTGCTTTACCTTTCTCTTTGCATTCCTCTTTCTCTGTTAATAAGGGGCAGTCCAACCTTGAAGTTTGGTTTCTAGTTCTCTGTGGGATGGGATCTGCATGGATAAGGAGGACTAGGGTTTCTTCACTGATGGGTGACTTGGGGCAAGACTTAGATCAAACTGCTGAGTGACCACGGAGTCAGCTGGTCCCAAGAGAGGGCGGCTTGCAGAAGGCCCTCCCTGGAGCTCTCCTGGGCCCCTCAGGCTCCAGATCCTCTTCCTGCAGCTCGTCCTCTACTGGCAGCTGGAAGGAATTGCCTTTTTGAAATAAAAGATTCACCTAAAATAACTTCGTCTGCTCAGAATGGGCTGTGAGTTGTTTCTGGGAGACGTGGTGGATGGTGACTGTGAGCGACCCTCCCTCACCAGGGCCCTGTGTCACCCAGACACCCACTTCTAACACGCCGGCGCGTGTGGGAGTCAGCCTCAGCGCCCAGCGCGTCACAGCCACTGCTTCCCCGCGGGCACAGTGGGCACAGTGTCTGAAGGAGGAAGTGGTGGGCAGCCCATTTCATTTGTTTTAATAACCATCCTGTACTCAGATGACAATAAGAAAAAAAAAAGTTAAACATTTAATGTAATTTTAATATAATTTAACTGAGGCCTTGTTTTTGAACTCAGCCTGTGACTTGCACAGGAGGAGGGAGGAGGAAGGCCTCTCACCAGACCGGGTCTGGGCCAGCCCTGGCAGGTGCGCTGGAGACCCTTCTCCTTTCTGTGCCTTAGTTTCCCCACTTGAAGATGTGGAGCTGGAGAATGTTGTTATACAAACAGTCCTGTTCTGATGCGCTGAGACTCGGTGCCCGAGGTGTCTCTCCGTTGTCTTTATGACTTTGATGCTGTGTGCGTATTAGGGTGTGAGGGTGAAGAAGGGACTACGAAGTCTGTTTGTTTTAGAACCTTCCAGGTCTGAGTCCCAACTGTGCCCGCATTGCGGTTCCCAGGGCAGCTCTTGCATTCAGACTCTCGCTCACTGTGTAGTCCGGGAAAACCTTTGCTTCAGAGGGACCGAGGCGCCAGGAACCCTCCAGTGCATCCTGTGCTTATGAGGAAGAATGGAAATCCTAGCTGGCTTTGCAGGCTCTTAAGACTCTTTCTGTCTTGTTGGGACTTTGTAACAACTTTGGGAGGTGGCTGGGCAGCGGTCGTACTTTGCTTTACTTGGCAGCTGAGTAGACTGACCCCCGAGGCTGGCGAGTGGTGGGATATCTGGCCTCAGGCCATGCATATCCATGTTAATATGGGACTCGATGCTTTGAGATTATTTTAGTATGGGAAATGTGGTGACCATCTTCTTGTCGGTATCTGTTGGGGTTCAGTTCCTCAACAAGCCTGGTAAAACTAAAGCCTGACACCCAGCACAGTCTGGGACAATATGGGCCGAGAAGAACAACAACATAAGGCTGTCTAGGCGTTCACACTCTGGGATCAACCTCCTGTGCTGACAGATGCCAGGCCCCTGTGCACTCGCACGAGATGCTGGGCAGGGGAGGGGTCATCTCTAGGCCCCATTTTCCCTCTGCAAGGGGGGGCAGGGAAAGTGACTTACCGCACAGCACGACAGTGATGCTCGAGTGAGACGCTGTTCATAAAGATGCGTATAACATGCATACCTGCTACTCACATGGTTGCTGAGTGAAGGGCTGGTCAGAGAAGCAAGGAAAGACGCCTGCTGACCCGGGCAAGGGTTTTCTACGAAGGATTCTTTTCTTCAGGTGGATTCTTCTGGCCCTTGAGGCAAGTGTGAGGCCAACTTTCCGCTGCTCCATTTCTTCATCTATAAATTGAAGAGATTTTTCATTCATTCAAGAGCTTTTACTGTGTACTTTTGTTGTTGTTGTTATTGTTAATCTTCACCTGAGGGTATTTTCTCCCCATTGCTTTTTTTTTATTTTATTTTTTATTTTTTTAAAATATATTTTATTGATTTTTTACAGAGAGGAAGGGAGAGAGATAGATAGTTAGAAACATCGATGGGAGAGAAACATCGATCAGCTGCCTCCTGCACATCTCCCACTGGGGATGTGCCCGCAACCCAGGTACATGCCCTTGACCGGAATCGAACCTGGGACCTTTCAGTCCACAGGTCGACGCTCTATCCACTGAGCCAAACCGGTTTCGGCCCCATTGCTTTTTAGAGAGAGTGGGAGAGACAAAGAGAGAGAAACATCGATGTGAGAAAGACACATTGATTGGTTGCCTCCTGCACATGCCCTGACCTGGGCAGGGGATCAAGCCTGCTACCAAGGTACATGCCCTTGACTGGAATCAAACCCAAGACCGTTCAGTCCAAGGGCTGATGCTCTAATCACCGAGCAAAGCTGGCTAGGGCTACTATTTCCTTTTACTGTGTGATACTTCAGGCCTTTGTGCCGTGATCGAAATGGTCCTAGCCCTCAGCTCCTTCACCAGCAGGGCGGGGACACAGGCAGAAGGTCACAATGGCAGATGGTCAGTGCTGCCAAAGAGGTGCAGCCATGTGTGGTCAGAGCGCAGAGGAAGGCGCCGATGTTGACAGACACGCACCGCCTATCTCAGGCCGCAGGGGAGGACACGCCATGTCTCTGCAGATGGGCGCTACTGGAAAATCCTAACCCTACACCTGCTTCTCTGATTGGCTCCCATGTGCTGGTCCTACATCTAAAACAGGGAGTTTGGGGAAGCAAGGATATGAGGAAAAACATAAATGAACACTATTTTCACATGCCCGCCTGACGCACCACGACCACACTGTTCCCCAGAGGCAGCCTTGCACCTGCTCCTCCCTTCTCTGTGCCGTCCACTGGGACAGCCAGGACCAGGCCGCCCTGAGCAGTTTTTACTCTTCAAAAGCACTTGGACATTTGTCGATTTAATAGGCTCCTAGCATGAAAGAGAAACTGAAATGTGGAAGTGAGTATTGTGCTCCCCAGCTCATTCATCCTATGAGAAACCGAATCCGGGATCGGGACTCCGGGCCAGCCCCCTCTCCACTGAGGGCCCCTCTGGGACTGCTCTGCGGGGGCTCCCTCAGGCTGCATTTTGTCCACGTGTGACATCCAGTGTGGCTGAGATGCCTCCCGCGTGTGGGTGACAGTGTGTGGGCAGTGAGTGCCCGACCTTAGCCAGCAGACAACCTTCTCCAGCCGCCTCCTTCCCAGCCCCACCATCAGATGCAGAAATGCTCAAAACATCTGGTGGTTGCTGAGGGACATTAAACCCTGGGAACCCAAACCGAGACAAGGGTCAATAGGAATGACGCAGGCACAATGAGAAGCATGTGGTCATGGATGAGCCGGGAGGACCACCCCAACTTGGGGATGGATCCTTAGTGTCATGCTAATCACAGCCTGGCAGTCTTGGACCCAAAGAGTGGCACATGACTTGGCTTGTGCATTCCATAGAAATCTGTTAGCCAGGGCTCTTCAGAGAAACAGGAAGGAGGGAGGAGGGAGGTAGGGTAGGTAGAGAGGAAGGACGGGAAGGCGGGAGGGAGGGAGGGAGGGAGGGAGGGAAGGAGGGAGAGAGGGAGGGAGGAAGGGAAGGAGAGAGAGAGAGATCTTAAGGAATCTCCCGAAGTTGTAGCCACTGGCAAGTCTGAAATTTGCAGGCTGGCCTGGGGGCTTGGAGACTCAGGGAAGACTTGATGTTGCAGCTGGAGCCCCAAGGTTGTCTGGAGGCAAAAATTCCTTCCCAGACAAAGCCCTCACTTTAGCAGCAGACACAGACCTTGGGAATGCAGTTTGCACTGTAACGCAGCCACTGCAGGATGGGAGTCTGTGCAGGTTCCCGCGTCTGAGGCCCGAGGCTGCTGCAGATGAGCATCTCCCTCAGGGCAGGCAGAAACCCTGGTCACAGATGCTGCACTTGGGCTGTGAGCTTGCATCCCCGAGCCCCTCCTTTCTTTACCACGTGGTCTAGCACGATTACTCCATTTGACAGAAATGTCCTAAGGTATCGAACACTCGGTCAACCCAAACGTTGCTTCCTAGAATAAATCGTAAGTGTGTCTGTGGTGGGGATATTTTGCACATCCCTGTTGCCCTCTTTCCTAGTGGAAATGAGTCATTAGTGCCCTTAAAACAAATCAGATTAGAGGGGCGATTCCAAAACCCCAGACTCATTCAGGGAACGTTGATTCTCTTCCTCTGGAACCACTCTGGGTACCAGAATCTGATGGGATTACTCATGGGTAGGCCCGGCTGTTGGCTCCTGGCTCGGACGAGAGAGAGAGAAAGAGAGAGAGAGAGAGAGAGAGAGAGAGAGAGAGAGACACAGAGAGACCCAGTCAGTGTTTCACTGTGCTTTTGTGGTTGTGTGTTGAAATACATGTACTCAGTCTTCCATTGTTTCTGCTCTGGGTTTGCCCTGCTTCTTGTCCATGGGGGCGCTGTCACAGCCCAGCCTCCCATTTACTCTGCATGAATGCTCTCAGGCCCCAGCCCCTTGTGAATCAGCACCAGCTGCGGGCCCTGCAGTTCCGGGCTGGCCTGGGGAGCCTGCCAGCTGCTGGCTCAGGGTCCCATCCATCCTTCAGTTTGGACTTTCCCTGGAGAAGGACATCGGAAGGTCTGACCTCCGCCAAGAAGGCCTCAGCAGTGTGTGTGGAGGAGTGCGGATCGGCCAATTGAGCCCATCGTGGTTTATTCTGATTAGTGGTGATTGTTTCTGGCAGGCAGCTCAGTGGTGTCTGTGGCCTGAGGGTCAGGGCTCGCTCAGGTACAGTGCGTCAAACGGGGGCGCGCCCTGGTGCTGGGAGCAGCCCCCAGCCCCCAGCATGGCCCACACGCCTCCTGGGGTGGGGGTCTCCCATAGGATGGGTTAACTCCTGCCCTGCCCTGCCCTTAGGGGCTGAAGAAAAGGAATAAACCAAAAGACCGCCGCAGCATCTTAGGATCCCTTGGAATCTGAACAGGAAGGACAAAGCAGAAATGAACCTCAAGCTGCCTTTCTCCTTCTCTAAGTGCCCCCGTCTCAGCTTGGCCTTGGCCCAGGAGCCCTGGCTCAGCCTGGGCCTCAGGCAGGGCTGCTCAGCAGTGGCCTTGGACTCTGACCCACTTCTGGGTTTTCCAGAGGTTGAAGGCTGAGTTCATTCTTTCGTGGTGAGTGCATATTCTGTGCACCAGCCCTGCGCCGCCAGCAGTTGTATGTCACAGACTGAGATGAGGGCCGCAGTCAAGGGCACGCATGTGAGGGGGATTCAGGATGCGTTCAGGAGCCAACGCTCCTTGCACTCAGGTTTCCAAAGCAGGACTGCAGGGCAGATTCAGGCCGAGGACGAGCAGGAGCAAGTTACGGGAAAATCAGGGAACTTTATGGTGGTCCAGGATTTTTTTCTCCAGGTGGTTCTGCTTTCTTGAACTTTTTCATGTCAACAAAACTCAGACACGTTAGGGTTGTGAGTCCTTTGTTTTCCTGATGCCTGCGCCAGCCTCTGCCTTGTGCTATGGCCATAGCCAGCAGGGCTCCAGGCCTGGCTGCGCGGAGCCGGGAGGGGAAGAGCCCGAGCGGAGGTCCCGAGAACCCGTTTGCATCTCATAAATGGACTTGGTGGCAGCCAGGGCCTGCGCGGTGTGCAGAGTTTTTCTACTTTGGAATGAGCTGGAGCTGTTTACATCCAGCTGGCTCCTCAGACCGAATTCTGCCTGAGAGGCTTTGAGAAGGTCCGGCACCCAGGAGACCTGCCAGGGGATTCTGAGCGTTGGCTCCGGGGCTTCCTTCTGGGTGGGGCTTCCCGGGTGTGGAGCCCTCCCTCCTGCTTCAGGATTGTTACCGATTTCCCCTAGAGAGCTGCCCGCCATGGCCTCTGACGCCGCTGGCTGAACAGGGACTCCTTTATGAAATTCCTGAGGCTGGAGGGCACAGCTGGGAGGAGCCAGCTAGAGTGGCCGCTGCGTCATAGAGGGCCTGTGGTTTAGTTATCCATCTGGAGGTAAGGCATAGAGGGCCTGTGGTTTAGTTATCCATCTGGAGGTAAGGCATAGAGGGCCTGTGGTTTAGTTATCCGGAGGTAAGGCCTCGGGAAGGCTGTGGAGAGGAAGGAGACACATTCCTGACTGAGAAGTGTTTGGCCCTGAGGACGCTGTGTTGGAGAATGAGGAAGGGCTGGAAGGACCGCTGTGGGGGTGGGGTAGCCCTGTGGCAGGAGGAGGTGAGGAGAGGGGATTCCTGGAGGTGGGAAGGCTGGCCTGGCATCAAATTTCAGCTCCGATGCCTTTCATTAGTAAAAGATCACCCTAACACACACTTACTGAGTTCAGCCTCCTATGTGCAGGCAGAGTCGTGTTTGGTAGGGTATGTCCATCTAGGGAGAATCCAAAAATTCAAAATGGGTGGTTATTGGAGTACTGGAGTGGAGACTGGATTGAGTTTCCGATGATGTGAATGGGGAGATAAGCTTTGTTAGGCCGCCGGACAATGGCTTGCATCAGATGTGGCAGCGAGGAGTTCGAGGAGTTCGTTTTTTGTGCTTGAAGGCAAATGCTCCTCGGAGGACTTCTTGAAGGGAGTGGCCTGGGAAGATGTCTTAGGGAGATCACTCCGGGAATGTCATGGAGAAGGGATGGAGAGCTGGGGAAGAAGGTTAGGAAAGCAAAAGTAAATCTAAACTCTGATCGGGAGGCTCTGCTGGGATGAGCTGGGGGAGAATGAGCTGAGGGATGGGACACGCAGTGGAGGAAAGGATGGGTCTCAGCCATTGAAGCATTGGCATTCTATGATGTAAATGATTCCCACCTGTCTGGCTTGCCCATGAATGGACAGAGAAGGACATGATTTGGGCATCAGGGCACTGAGAGTCTTTCTTTACAGTGTATTTCGCAGTATGTACTGCAAAGTCCTTTGTTTCTCTTACACAGCCAGCTGTGACTCGGGGTGCTAACAGCAGTTCCCTTCAGGTGGTACTCAGGGAGCCACACTGTCTCTGGGCAGATCTGTGTTTGCTCTCAAATGCTTCAGCTCCTTGGTATAACATCTCATCCCCTCTCTCAGCTCATTAGCTAGAACTAGACACTGTGAGGGGGGCTGGGAAGTGTTAGGAGAGTAGGGGGAGTATTTGGTGAGCAGTAAGGTTAAGTTTGAGATGCTATGGATCACCCAAAAATAGGAGTCTAGACAACACTTGGGCCTGGATGCTTGAATGCAGTCTGAGAGTGTTAATGATTTGGGAATGAGCAGTGTAGGAGGTGGAACGTTTGGGATCACCTATGGAGTGTGTTGAGTTAGAAGAGCAAGGTCCCAAGGTGAACTCTGAGGGAACACACGTTGAGGTGGTGCCTTTGGTGGATGAGGTATTTGGCCTCAGGTATCTGTGTCCTCACCTGTGAGATGCGGCTGGCACCTTCTCGGAAGGGATGGTGAGAGTCCTTGACATGCTGCTGGGCAGGTGGCTACTCCCAACAAGGCTGGTTTCCTTTCTCCCTCATTGCATGGTGTTCAGCTTTGTTCTCTTTGTCAGGAACTGTGGTGTACGGCGAGCCCGTCACCGCCAGCCTGGGGACTGATGGCTCCCACTACTGGAGCAAGAACTGGGCCAAGGCCGCTGCTTTTGTCACCTCCCCACCCCTGAGCCCTGACCCGACCACTCCGGACTTTCTGAACTCCTTGCTGTCCTGGTGAGTCTTGGCGACTTGTTCACACTTTCCATTCTCAGTCTTCGCTCAGACCAACCTGACCTGGTGGGTTACAGCATGGTGGGCAGAAGAAGGCTTGCAGACAGACCTGTGTTCTCCAAACTCAGTTGGCTAAACGGGAACAGGGGATTGTCACTTTGGCACCATTTTGGGGAGGGGAATTTAGAATAAAAATGTGGGCCAACTGACAGGGATGAATGCAATATCCAAAGGATTCCACTGTGGTGCGGTGACACCCTAAGATGCCTTACAAATAGGTGTCATCTGTTTCCCTTCCAGTGGAGATCTCCAGGTCACTGGCAGTGCCCATTGTACTTTCAACACTGCCCAGAAGGCGGTCGGAAAGGACAACTTCACCCTGATCCCCGAAGGCACCAATGGCACTGAGGAGCGGATGTCCGTCGTCTGGGATAAGGCTGTGGTAAGGAGCAGTGGTCTCCCTCCCGGGCTGGCCCCAGCTTTCTCCGGCCTCCTCATCTGAGGGCCATCGGTCTCATGTCAGCCTTGCAATGGCAGTTGAGAAAATTCTAGAAGCTGGTGTTTGTATGACAATATTTCTTAGGTTTGGGAATCCAAGATCTCTCCTTATATAGTTCATTTCCTTCTAAATATTTTATATACATTTTTTATCATTATCATTTGTGATCAGTGGAGACTAAAAAAACCAATACCCCACAGTCTTTAAAATTTGACTCTTTTGTGATTAGTCAGGAAAAAGCTTCCTTAGAGACCTGGTGACTTTCTCAGTTAACCTTCTATTCTTGGAAATGGACTCCATCTCCTTAAAAGTGTTTTTAGGGCTCTTTGGGCTCAGCATTTCTACCCATGACAACTACAGGCTGGTGGCGGGCCTGCTTTGAGATACTCTGACATTTAAGGGTCTTGGGACTTTTGCATTTTCAGTGCTTTAAAACATAACAACAGCACAGATTTTGTTTCCTAACGAATTTTTTAAATTATGCAAACAATATATCCTTGTTCCAGAAAGAATGGAAGTGAATGAAAACTACTCATGACACCATCTTTCAGATTTAATGACAATTAATATGTTGGCCAAATGTCTTTCCATTTTTTTGTCAGTGCAAGAGTGCACATGTGTGTATATGATATGTGTGTGTGTGAGTGTGCAAACACCACGGCCTGTTTTATTAAGACAATACATCATGAAAAGGTCTCCACATTCTGAAATATACCTGAAAAACTTGTTTTTATTCTTTATGTTCTTTGAACATTTATGTTGTTTCTGATTTTTTTTAATGCAGGAAAAGTTTATTTCTGTTTTGACAGTAGTTTGGTGGTAACTGCATAAGTGGTCTTGAAAGTGATTTTTAATTGCATGTTTATAAGTTGAGAAATTGGATATACACTTTAAGTGGAAATAGTTTGCTGCTGTGACTGAGAAGTTACACCTGCAGTGAAAATTTATTTTTCTCATACAGAATCGATTTAGGAAAGAATTGAGTTAGGAAAGCCTCAGAGCACTTTCAAAAAAAATATATGTTTTTATTGAATTTTTTAGAGAGAGAGGAGGGGAGAGGGGTAAGAGAGATAGAAGCATCCTTGAGAGAGAAACATCGATCGGCTGCCTCCTGCATGCCCCCTACTGGGGATTAAGCCCGCAACCTGGGCATGTACCTTGACTGGGAATTGAACTAGCGACCTCTTGGTTCGTGGGTCAATGCTCAACCGCTGAGCCACATTGGCTGGGCTGTCATGTACTTTTATGTCTGACCATCACCAAGCAATATTTTCCTTATCGGTGATACATATGAACAGTGAAATCGAGTTGTACAATTGCATCTGGGTATGTCATTGAATTGTACCTTAACAAAACAACCACCTCCCACCCCACTGAAGAAATGGGCAGCCTCTCGGGCCTGTCAGGCCGTCCACTGGACTGATCCAGTGCTCAGCTTCCCATAGGGAACCTGGTTTTGTTACTGGGATGACTATCCTTGGACACATCTTTTATTATGCTTCTGGGAGAAATTTCTAGAAGTGGTATTGCTGAGTCAAAGGATATGTATATTTTTTGGGCTTTTGCTATATATATTGCCAAAGTTACTTCCAGGAAGATTGCATCCATTTGTGTGCCGCCAGCATTGTGTGACATCCCTCAGTCTCTTCCACCTGGTCCTCATTGGTGTTATAATCAAACCCCCCAAAATGTGGCTAATTTGATGGGTGAATTTTGTCTTTCATTCAATCCCTTCAGTTACTAATTGGAGTGAGTATGTTTTCATATGCTTATGGACCATTGATATTTTTCTCTTCCTCTTAATACCAGCTCATTTCCTTTGCCCAGTTTTCTACTACTTTAGGGTAGTTTTCTATGCAGGCACGTCCTCAAATTCTGCTTTTGAAAGGACATAGAGCACACGTGGTAGAGATGAGAAAGTGCAGGAAGGACATGAGGAAATGTCATTGGCTGCAGAAACCCAGACATGGGGCTGAGACCTCTAGATTGGCTAGACTAGAAGCCTAGGTTTGCGCCGTATCTTTGAAAAGGACAGCCACTCAAGTCTAATGATATTTCCTCAAGAGGCGTTTGTATCCCCGTCAACTTTTTTTTTTAACTTTTCATTTTGAAATAATTATATTCAGAGGAAGTTGCAAAGAGAAGACAGAGAGGGCCTGTGTACCCTCCTCCTGTTTCCCCCGATAGCTGCATCTCACATAATTATAGTAAGATATCAAAGCCCAGCGATCAACGATGGTGGTGTGTGTGTGTGTGTGTGTGTGTGTGTGTGTCCTTTTGTCCTATGGAGATTCATGTGACCATCACTGCAAACAAGGTACAGATGTCCCCTGTCACCACAAGGAGCCCCTTCACTCTGCCCATGTATAGTCACACCCATCCCTACCTTCATCACTCCTATTCTGTTCTCCTTCTCTGTAACTTAGTTATTTTAAGAATGTGTATATAAATGAAATCATACTGTATGTGACCTTTTGAGATTGGTTGTTTCACTCAGCATAATGCCCTTAACATCCAAGTTGTCGTATGTATCAAAAGTGTGTTCACTTTTATTGCTGAGTCGCGGTCCACCCTTCAACCTCTTGACCTGTTTTTGGTGTGTGTGTGTGTGTGTGTGTGTGTGTGTGTGTTTGTGTGTGTATTCTACTCTGCAGGTCACTGGGAAGATGGATGAGAACCAGTTTGTGGCCGTGACCAGCACCAACGCAGCCAAAGTCTTCAACCTTTACCCCCGGAAAGGCCGCATTGCTGTGGGATCCGATGCTGACCTGGTCATCTGGGACCCCGACAGCGTTAAAACCATCTCTGCCAAGACCCACAACAGTGTAAGGCCTGTTCACTGTGCGCAACCAATCCAAACAGATCACAGTCACAGAAAGAAACAGAGGCATGGGGAGTCCCAGGATTGAGGGAGAGAACGCACTGTGATAGGAATGAACGTTCCCTGGGATATATTATAATTTGCATTTTGTTGATAAAAAAATTTTTTTTTCTTTAGTGAGGTCAAAAAGACTGACGGTAAGTTACTCTTATCATTTTGGAGTACCACAGCCTCTCTTACAGATAGAGTCTCTACTTACAGACTTCAGAGCCTCCAGTCATGCAGGACATTGGGAGCTTCTAGGAGTCAGACACCATTCCGTTTTTCTAGTTTGGTGCAGCACCTCCCATGGCGGCACTTGGTGCAGGGACCTAAATAAACACTCCTGAGGTGCCCACCGGGCATGTCTATTCTTTTAAGCCGTTGTTTTCTCATGTCAGTGTTGCCCTATAGAAACATAAATGACAGAGGCTCTTATTGTCCTCAAGGAACTAATTGACTTTGGCTTCTTTCCAAATAGAAGAAATACTCCCTGCTGCAGCCATTCTGATAAGATTTTAGAATCTGGAG
The DNA here is from genome assembly GCF_000147115.1 of Myotis lucifugus. NCBI lineage: Eukaryota > Metazoa > Chordata > Mammalia > Chiroptera > Vespertilionidae > Myotis > Myotis lucifugus. The sequence continues at coordinate 2,716,900 of NW_005871196.1, forward strand.
TTTGGGGTGTCACTTTTTTAATTTTTAAAATTCATTTATCGATGAGAGAGAGAGTGAGAGAGAGAGAGAGAGAGAGAGAGATTTGTTATTCCACTTATCTATGCATTCATTTGTTGATTCTTGTATGTGCCCTGACCGGGGATTGAATCTGCAACCTTGGCATATTGGGACAACGCTCTAACCAACTGAGCTACCCGGCCAAGGCCCTGGAGTGTCTCTTGTCTCTTAGTCCAGGCTGCAGAGTTTGGCGGTGCCCTGACTTGTTAATGGGACCTTGGGCAAGCAACTCATGTCACGTCTCAAGCTCCTCCGTTGCGAGTGTGGGATTTAGATGAGGTCTCTGGATGTCCTGTGAGTCAGGTCAGGGGCCTTAGGCAGAGGTTAGATACCACTGGTTTTTTACAGAAAAAGTTTTGTGTGTATGTGTCTGTATAGATATATCGATGTATCTGTATAGATATAACATTGAAAGAGTATGGGCAAAGGGAGCTTTGGAAAAGAAGTGGACACAGGACAGAAGTGTTTTGTCAGAAACTCATGAATCTGGAAGTGAATTAAAGTTCTGAATTGAAAGCTGGCTCAGTAGGGAATCTGATTCTAGACTGCCCACCCCAGCTAGCCTGACTCCTTTCCCAGGTACCACCACAGCTCAGGGGTGGGCGTCTGGCATTTCTCCAGGACAGCCCTGGGCCCTTTGCTGCACCCCAGTCCTCTCCCATTTGAGCAGAGGGGTTTGAGGTGTGGTGCTCACTAGCCTCTACCGGCACCTGTGGGTGCTGGGATGGTGGGTGCCTTCCGGGAAGGCTGCTCCGCCCTTGGTATTTATTTGTAGTTGACTTTCATCCTCCTTTCTCACTGGCTGGCTTAGCTTTGCAGCATAGCTTCACGGCCACACCAACTTGTAACCTAATCACAACCTCTTGGGGTATAGGGTGGCTTCTTTACAGGTAGCGGATCCTGCCCAGTGAACCCCCATATTCCTATGCAGTTAACATCATATTCCTTCCCATTTACTCTTTCATTTGGCCTTTTCAGTAAAGGGATGGTATTATTATCCCGATTGGGAAGATAAATAAACGGAGGCTCAGAGAGCTTAAGTCTAATGTTACATAGCTATTTTGCGGTAGAGCCAGAATTAGAACCCAGAATTGTCCAGCGCGCTTCCCTGCCAGACTGCGTATGCCGCCTCCGGGTCGGGGTTCAGTGCAGAAGCAGCTTCCCCTTCCTGCAGTCCTTCCCCAGAGGTGCTTCCTGCGAAGGCGGAGCTGGACTCATTTAAACTGCAGACAACCTCACTAGGGAGCTTGCATTTGGCGCCCTTAACCTGGGTGAAGGAGCGATGATTCGAGAAGACAGGTTCTCCCTCCAGGCATTCCACCCGAACCTTTTGAGGGCGATAGCACTGCCCTGGCTTTACCGCCAGGCAACCTCGTCTAAGACATGCTGACTTCCAGAAGTGCCTCTTTTTCATCCTCACTTGTTTTAAAGAGCCCACACTAAGCACGCCTGTGCAGCATCCGTCATTTGGGAGAATACAGACAGGAGGCTGTCCCATGTGAGTGTTTCCTACCACAGCGCTGATTAGCGTTAATTTGGAGCATTTAGATAACTATTATTGACAGCCTGCTTGGATCTTCCAGGCATCCAGCCAGATGAGTAATTTAGGGGCCCCCGTGGATGTAGGTTAAACACATCTACACTGGGGAGAGATCAAGCCGGACCGCCTCATGGTTTGACAAAGGGTGGGCTCTGAACACCCAGAGGACTGTGATCTGACCACTGACTTGTTGATTTTTTAGTCACTTAGGGTCGTGGGGCTGGTTCCTCCATCTTCTCAGAACGGGAGGTGGCCCAAAGCTCTGGCAGCGGGTTATGCTCAGTCTTCACATGCAGTTAAACTCGATACATGTGTCTTACGTTGTCGGCACTAAAGGGCCTGCGATCTTGTTGGGACAGAGCAATGGAAAACCAGACAGTGGATGAGGGAATGTTCTCTACATGCCGGCTTTGTGTCAGGGAGCATGCTAGCTGCTCTTGTTTTTCTATTTCTTGCGATCCTAGCACCATTCCTGCAAAGTGGGCCTTTTGTAGACGAGGAAGGGAAGCTGTGGATCAGAGGAGTGTAAGGGACTTGTCCTAAGTCACACAAGTGGCAAATAGCGGCCTGGGATGTGAACCCAAGGCAGATGGCACCGGGTCCAAGGTTGTCTCCGTTGCTCCAGTAGGGCGCAGGGGAGACTGTGAGAATATAGACAGTTAGCTGTGGAGTAACAAGACAGAGAGGGAGCTTGATCCAGCCCTTAAAGGATGTCACCCTTTCCAAGTCATTTCAGAGCTGACAGAATCCTCTCAGGGATCTGCACACGTAGGATGCTTTTTGTGTTGCACTCGTCACCAAGCCTTTGAGAGCGGCAGGGCTGAGTGAGCTGCCGTGGTCACACAGCTTCTGCATCTCACCACATCTGAGTGCCATCGGTGCTCAGATGTTCCATTAGTTTATGTGCCACCATCAGGGCACATCACAGTCAAGGTGAGGCAGACCCTATAAAAATACGCTGTGCCACCGAGGACCAGCTTGTGCTCAGGGTAGGGTAAGTGAGAGGGGAATCTGCCTCGCAGGATATGATGGCAAATGCCTGCGAGCCTTGACTTTGGCTTTGGGTACAGAGAGGGCAAAATGCCTCCTCGGAGAGTATGACCCGAATGCCAGTACTTATGCGAGTTGGAGGTCTGAGTTCCTGCTGCCTGTAGGGTCCAAAAGAACCTGAAGCTGGGAATTTAATATCCAGTGGATTCCATGTGGTTGTCCTCTAGGCCAGAGGGAAAAGCAAACCCAGGTCCCCCTGGAAGCACGCGGTTCAGTCTCCACTGACAGCAACTGACTGTGCAGGGCCGCCTGCTGTAAGACACATTCTGACTTCAGGGAAGAGTCTTAGAGTCGACGAAAGACTTGGGGACACACTTGGGTCCCTCCTCCGAGATGCTCTCTGCCTCGTTCCTTCGGTTGTTTCCACGTGAGTCCTCGGAGCCTCAGAGCAGTACTGACTCTCCCTCGTTGCTGTTCTCAGTCAGCACTGCTGCATTTAAAAAAATGTTTTTATTGATTTCAGAGAGGAAGGGTGGGGGGGAGAGAGAGCGCGAGAGAGAGTGAAACATCACTGATGAGAGAGACTCATTGATCAGCTGCCTTCCACATACCCGCTACTACGGATTGAGCCAGCAACCTGGGCATGTGCCCTGATTGGGAATTGAACTGTGACATCCTGGCTAATGAGTCAATGCTCAACCACTGAGCCACACTGGCCGGGCCAGCACCACTGCATTTTGACACCGAATGTGAGCTAAGGAGCCAGCCGGGGCTTCTCCATGCTTATCAGCAGAGGTGCTGACCTGCAGCGGGACAGCTCATTCCCAGGCTAACTCCTTTAGTGCTGATAACCTGGTCTGAATTCTCCCAGAAGCCCAAGCGGCTTTGTATGGTTGGAGCTGCCTATTTATGCTCCATTCCTGGGCTCAGCGCAGATATTGGTGCCTGTGACAGGGCAGGCAGGAAGGAGCAGGAGGCCTCCGGGAGTCGGGGTGGCCCTGGGTGAGCCGAAGCTGCAGGATGAGACTGACAGTAGAGTTTTTGTGGGGAGCACAGTGCCCCTGATTTCTGTTGCCTTGCTTCCAGCATGTTTTCCAAGAGGGCACACAGATACGCCACTCTTTCACCCTGAAAAGCTTGGATTGCTGCATGTTTGGGAAATGAACTAAACCTCAAACATCTTATGAAGGCAAGCCCCTTAAATTACACCAGTGCTTTCATTTAGGGACTGCAGCTTCACCACATCGCTAACAGTATGGAGAGCCAGGCTCACAGCGGGAAACCCTAGCCCAGGATGGCCACTCCAGGTTAACTTTAGAACTCAGTCACGGAAGGCCTCTGCTTTCAGCCTGATTGGAGCTTCAGTTAGTGAGAACAACGGCGCTGCTAATGCGTGGAATCCTTCTCTTATGTTTTGTAGCATTTATAAGTCCTCATGCTTTTCTGGTGGGAAGAGATGATTCCATGTTCTAGACAGAGAAATTAAGACTTGGAGATTAATGCCTGCTGGTGTGGTCCGCGGGGCAGGGACTCCAGCGCTGGGTCTTTCTTTTGTCCATGTGATGTGGGGCAGTGGGTGTTGCCCGCCTGGTGAAATCTAGCCAAGGTGGCAGGCGTATCTAAGTGTCCTGTGCCCTCTTCCTGCAGGCTCTCGAGTACAACATCTTTGAAGGCATGGAGTGCCGTGGCTCTCCGCTGGTGGTCATCAGCCAGGGGAAGATTGTCCTGGAAGATGGCACCCTTCATGTCACCGAAGGCTCTGGGCGCTACATCCCCCGGAAGCCCTTCCCTGATTTTGTTTACAAGCGTATCAAGGCAAGGAGCAGGGTGAGTAGCTTGGAGAATATGATTGTTTTGTCATGGATTACATTCAGTTTCATAAACCCTTCTAAGCACTTTGAGTCCGAATATCAAGATGAGTACGAAGGATTCAGAGAAAAAGGAAACTTTTTTTAATTCCTGGACTTGAGAATACCAGCAGAGGAGTCAGCCGTGTCCACAGCCAGCCAGAATGAAGTGAGACTGACATGTGCTGTGATAGGGTCCCGGGGCAGGAGCCACTGCTGTGGAGTCAGGGGGGAAAGTGTCATGGGGAGAGGGCATTCTGAGTTGGGTCTTGGAGGTTAAGTGGGAGATTGGCAAGTCAAAGAAGGGAGACACGGGAATATGTAGAGAGAATGTTATGAGCATGGAAAACGTATGGTGTATTCAGGGCATGGAGAGTAGTCTACAGCACTGGGCGGGAGGTGTCAGGCTGGGGTCAATGGAGTTGGAAGGGTATTAAAGGGAGAGTGAGATTGGAAAGAAAGTTTGGGCCAGATCTTGACCATCAAAACAGATCCTTTCACAATATATTTGGAATTCCTATAGGTTTAAGTGGAAGTGCCTTGGGGAAAATGGTAAGAAATGTTAGTTTTTATAGAGTAACCAGTTACCCATGACCCACCTAGGAGGATCACTAGCCTGGAGTCCTGGAGCTGCCCCATGCTGCCATCTGTCCCTGCCCTGCCCTCCATAAGGAGCGCCCCCATCTCTAAATCTCACCGGCCTCTGTTCTAGCCTCTCCTCTTCCACATCGGAGGGTGGCCAGGGAGGCATCCTCCGAATGCGGCCTGAATCGGGGGGGCCTGTGTTTTGCAGCTGGCGGAGCTGAGAGGGGTTCCCCGTGGCCTGTACGATGGGCCTGTGTGCGAGGTGTCTGTGACACCCAAGACAGTCACTCCAGCCTCGTCGGCTAAGACGTCTCCGGCCAAGCAGCAGGCCCCACCTGTCCGGAACCTGCACCAGTCTGGATTCAGCTTGTCTGGTATGGTTATGGTTTGGGGAGGGCCCAGTTCTGCAGGGGGCTGGTGAGTCTGGAATCACTTTTGTAGAAGGAGAAGCAGCAGAAATGAATGGTATTCCCATTTTCCCCAAAGTGGGAAATGCTGATATCACCAGAGATGTCATTCACAGCCAGTGGCCAGTGGGTTTCAGAGCCCTGACATCAGTTTGTGTCACATATAATGGCATGATGTGTACACTGTGTGCATACCCAGTATATTAATAGGACATTTTTTTCTCTGTATTATGGCCATCCTAGAAAAAGATGTGGTGGTTTTTCAGGATTTCTCTTCTCCCCTAATATGCAGTACAATTGACTCTTGAACAATGGGTTTGAACTGTGCAGGTCCACTTATATGTGGATTTTTTCCAATAAATACTGTTCAACCAGATGTGGATCAAAAACAATATTTTTGCATTAGCAGATTCCCAGATACAAATCTAAAATAGTGTATTTTGGTCCATGTTTGGTTGAAACTACAGATGCGAAGAGCCCATTGTAATTAAGTTTTGAGGGAGTCAGAATTATACACAGAGTTTTGACTGCACAGGTGGTTGGCGCTCCTGCCCCCTGCGTTGTTCAAGGGTCAACTGTATATTGTATAGTTCAGCTTATGGAGTTTCAGCAGCTTAACTTCGTAGTCCAGATGCTTGCCAGCTGTGCCTCAGTCTCCTCATCTATAGAATGGGTATAATAGTAGTAGCTACCGTATGGAGTTGTTGTGAGGATTAAATGAATTAATGTGCATGCAAAGAGCTCAGAATAGAGCCATTTGAGAATTGTTAGCTATTTGCTTGAATAAAATATGTGATATTAGGGACGATGAGAGGAAGGGGTCAAGATTTTAGAGCTTCCACACTTGAAATTTCCTTCCAGTCCTTCATTTGGTCCATAACTAGAACCCTTCCACTTTTCTAGCCGTCTGAACCACAAATATGTATCCAGATTTCTGTGGTGTGTTAAACAGTTAATTAGATCCTTTTTTGGGGGGGGTCAGATATATTGGTTTTTAGAACATTGCCATATATGCCATATACAGATTACCCATTTTCGAAAGATTTAATAATAACGAACCTTAGTTTTGTCATAAATGAAAATGGGCTAATGGTGTTGTGCTGTCGTATGTCACCAGGCCATTAATATAAGGAACCATCATATTAGACAATGAGGTGAGTAGTGTTAGGGGAACATAACGCCAGAGGGCTGTGCCTTCGGAAAAGCTGCACTCAAACTGACTACCAGAGTAGGGGCAGGATGTAACGAGTCAGGAGACAGCCTGGGATGGAGTGTTCCTTTATATGTAGCTTTACTTTTTCAAGTGATGGATCCAACTGGCTTCTGCAGGTACTGCTTTATACCGTCAGCGTCTTTGGCCACCTTAAGCCCATCACTTCTTTGTAGTTTAAACTTCCAGGGAGTGTTGAGAGGACAAAGAGTGGGTCCGGCCCTTAGAGCAGGAACTCCTGTAACTCTGCTTTTGACCCTCACCCCTCTTTCCTCTCCAGGTGCTCAGATTGACGACAACATCCCCCGTCGCACCACCCAGCGCATCGTGGCGCCCCCTGGGGGCCGTGCCAACATCACCAGCCTGGGCTAGAGTTCCAGGGCCCATTCCACTGGGGGGTAGGGGTTGGGGGATGGGACACCTGAGGACATTCTGAGACTTCCTTCCTTCCTTCCTTTTTTTTTTTTTTAAAGAGCCTGTGATAGTTACTGTGGGGCAGCCAGTTCACGGGGCTCCCTCTTGGGCCTCACACTCCGTCCCTCACCCGGAGTCACTGACTTTGCTCACCCACTTCTCTACACATCTACAAACATCACACCACATCTACCCACCAGCCCCGTACAGGGGACTGCATCCAACACTCAGACATGCGAAACAGAGCAAATCACCATGAGGGTGTTTCTCATCTCCAACCTCTGTTGTATTTATCATCTTCCTTTTCATTGGGAGGGAAGATAAAGTGAATTGCCCAGAGCTGCCTTTTTCTTTTTAAATTAAAAAAAAAAATGTTTTCGTTATGGGGCTGGGAAGGGGTGGGTGGGGGAGGGGGGAGATTTTTTTTTAATACTAAATTAGAAAAGCCTAATTCAATACTAATACAAGGGGTTTGAACTGGACATCCTAATGATGCAATTATGTAACCATCACGCTGATTCAGGGTGGTCGGCAAACTCGTCGTGTCCCTCCTGAGGTTCCAGAATGTCCACATCACCATTCCGTAGTCTTCTGGGCTGACTGCTTTTAGGGCAGGTTTTCTTTTTGGCTTAGATTTTGCTGCAGAATAAATCTTTTCCTCGGTTCACCTCTTCTCTCTCTCTCTCTCTCTCTCTCTCTCTCTCTCTCTCTCTCTAGCTTTTTAATTTGTTTCATGCCTCTCTCTTTGTGTTTCTTCCAGCCTTGTCTCTGAGACACTGGTTTCTCGCCTTCCCCACTGCCTCTTCAAATGACCAGGTCTACCATTCTACTGTGGTCATAAGAACCTGCCTGGGGGGGTGTGAGCTTTGTCATCACAACCATAGTAATCTGCTGTCCTTGTCCCTGTAAGACTGGTGCTACCCACCCATCACCATGAGGATATGCATGTGGGTCTGAGACCCTCCCAGGTGCAGGGAAGGGCCGAGGTGCCCACCCTCACGGGCACACCTAGGCCCAGAATAGACCCTGACGCAGTGCCGAGATGTGGCAGAAGTTGAGGCTACAGGACGTGCGAGTTTTTCCTCCAGGCAGTGCTACCTTGTTAGACATAATCAAATCTGTAAAGTGAGCCCCAAACCCGAGTGAGCCACCCAGTCCCTCAGGCCAACCACCAGCTCAGCATTGTTGAGCTAGTGGGAGTGGCCCCAAGAGCCTGCTGTTCCTGGCTAAGTGTCTTTTGGGGTTCCTGAACACAATGGGGCTTCTCACTTTGGGGGAAAATCTTTTTTTCTTGTCCCATTATTTCAAAAGACATCGTGCAATGCAGGAGGCCTTTTAAACTCTGAAAATTCTTGGGAAATTGGCCTTAAAGCCCATTTTACTTGGCAAAAGGAGACATCTGTTTAATGAGTGCGATGTCACATCAGAGCTGCTTGTGGAGAAACTCACACGTCGGACATGAGGCCCGTAGAGACCAAAGGTGACCTGGGTCAGCATCTTCCCTCTCTGTCTCAGTGACCCTCTCACTCGCTGCCTTTGTGCCCGTCCCTGTCTTTGCTGATTTGTGTTGCATGTCCTCCCAAGCGTGTGTACAGGTTCTCCTAAGTGCGGTCTGTCTGCGGCTTTCATAAGACCCAGCTGCTTTCACATACAAAAGTAGGTCATCCCGTCATTCCACTTGTCTCTCCACACATTTTGCCTTTGGGGTTATGGTTGGGGTGTATTTTTTATTACTGTTGTTGTTTATTTGTTATTTGAAAAGGAAATTGCACTTTTAAAGAATAATTGGTTAACTTAATATATTTGCTTTTTTTCTCACCTTCACTTAGAAGAAATTTGAACCAGTTGGAAAAAGTATTTTTTGTTTCAATTCTAAGAAACACTCGCAGCTCTTCAGTGTTCACTTGAGTCTTCCTGTCTTTCCTGTACCAGGTCCTGGTCATTTTGGTTCTTTGGATTGTTTCCTTAAAACCGCTTGAAACCTGGAGATTCCCGCAGGCTGTGTAAGCATGTGTACCTGTTGGCTTGCTTTGTGTGTCTGTTAGATGAATGTCATGTGTAAATGCTAACATAAATCGACAGTGTCTCAGATCTGAATAACTGCAGTGACTTGATGCTCTGAAACAGTGTAGGATTTCATAATAGATGGTTCTTAATCCTTGGAATTGTGATTGTGACCCATGAGGAGGAACTTTCAGTGCTAAAGCTCATCATCGTGTGTAGCCAGAAGAGTACCTTTTTTTTTTTGTAACCACTGTCTTAATGACAAAATAATTATGGTTAAAAAACAAACAAATAAGTCTCGTGTTTATTATTCCTTAAGAACTCTGTGTTATATTACTATGGAACGCCTAATAAAGCAAAATGTGGTTGTTTCACAGCTGTGTCTGTGTTGAGATGTTCAAGAGGCAGCTGCTTGGCCTGGCCTTCCCACACCACCTCCCTTCCCGAAGCGTCCTGGGCCCTTTGACCTTGTTTTGGTGACTGTCCCCGTTCCAGAGTTGTCACTGCATGTCCAGGCCACTGAGGTCTGATTCCCAGCAGAGCTCTGCATGGCGGAGCTGAGGGTCAAATTCATAGACTGTACTGGGGAGGCCACCAGGGCCCCGGAATCCAGCTACGGACCTACCATGGGACGTGGGAGTGGCTGGGGCCATGTCGGTTAGTGTGGGTGACCTCTGGGCTCCCTGGGACACCCTTGAGCTGCATGGGGACGTGGAAGATGAGCGATTAATGTGTGCTGATTTGCATCAGTCCAGGAGCTTGCAGGAAACTCAGACATAAAGCATTTGTTTTTCTGTCCCCAAGCCAGTGCCAAGCATGCTCCCCACAGCCCTGCTAACTGGTATTTTTTATTCTGAAAACACCGAGTGAAGAGAGTGAAGAGGGTGTATGCTGGGGGCTCCCAGGCCATCGTAGGGCTGATGACATCTTTTTCTCTTCCTTTCTCTTTTTGTTTTCTATCCCCCTGTCCAAACAGGATATCAGGTGGTTTACAAAAATATATACACTACACCAAGCTTTTGTAAACAGTACTTGAGCAAAGGGAAAATGAGAGCAGGAAAAATAAGATAAGGCCTGGGGTTAGCACAGCACGCCTGCCATGAGGTTGGGAAATCGTGAGGGAGCTCGGAACGTCCTAGCAACAAATCAAAACGGAGACATGGCCAGAGGCGATACAACATTTACAGTGACCAGAAGAGAAATGCATCCTTCAGAAGAAATAGAGACCCTGGTCCTCGCCCTGAGGACAAGTGTGGGGACCCCAGGAGCCAGTGTGGCGTGTCTAGGGCTGGCTCTGACACTGCCTCCATGGTGTGCCCACGACTCAGCACTGGGATCCAGGAAATTCAAGTCTGTCCAAGAGCTGAGGTGGGGGGTGGGGAGGGGCCATAAGGGCCGGCCCTAACACTGTTGGGACTTGGGCCAAGTGTTAGAAATCCCAGGCACGCAGCCCATCCTCCTGGTCCCACTGGCTTCCTCCCACACTCAGGGCTCATGCTCATGCCTGTGGACACCCCAGTTCACATCCCAAGTTTTCCCCCACCCCTCGCAGACACCCCGAGGCTGCCTGCAGCAGTGGTGAGCTCCGCTCTGAAGGACAACCCAGCAGAGGCCAGAGTAAGCATGGGCTGCAGGCTTGGGTCCATTGAGCAGGGAATTGTGGGAGGATGGCCAAGAGGCGGGTACTCTAAAGAGGGAGCCCCATGGGTGCCATGTGGCTAAACAGTGGGCCAGGTATATAACTATGATTTAATCCAAGGAGATTGAAGAGCATCTAGAAAAGGTAAGTGGAATGCCTATCCTCCAGCAAGTGTTTCGCCTTGCATTGCCTGGAGTTGGAAGTTACAGCCTCTGGAAATTTCTGTAGCATACATTCTGTAAGAAAAGGCAGAGCTATTCCTTTCCCATTAACTAAGATGGGGATAAGTTTTGTGCTACTGATTAGGTTTGTGTCGTATTTACTCTGCAAGGTAGAGATGGTGTTATCTTCTCAGCCTAACTCCCTGCTTAAGTCCAAATTGGAAAGGGCAAGCCAAAAAGCAGACATGGGGCCAAGCAGAGGAATGATAGGAAGCTGTTGGGAACAGTGTCTTATGTGTCTCTTTCTAAAATAGAAATAGATAGTTGACGGCAGTGATCATTGAACATCAGAGATGATGTCGGCTGTTAATTAAAACAATCGGTTAAAGGCACATTGCTAATAGCTAACATTTATTATTACGTGCCAGGTACCACTTTAAGGGCATTCACATGTTAACTCAGTGAATCTTTGCAACATCCCAGAATAATTGTTGCCACTGTACAGAGGCACAGAGTTAACAACTGGCTCAGAACAGGCTTTGAAACTGATCCGTTGGGATCCGGTGGCCGTGTTTTTGATCACTGTTATTCTACCATCTATGGGAAAGCTCCCCGTAGAAGGGTGTGGGGAAAGGAGAGGTGGCAAGGGCCAGAGGATAAGGCTGTGCAGGTAGTTAGGCTCAGGAGCAAAACTGTGGACAGACGAGCTTTGCAGAAAAGAGTACATGATCTCATGAAGCCGACTCGAATCAGGAGCTATGTGGCTCTAGGTAAAAAGAAATGAGAGGGCTATAAGACACCCAGCCGTGAGAAAAATGGTTCAGAGAAGGGCAAAAGCTGCAAAGGAAAACAATAATAGTTTGGGTACATTAAATTTTACATACAAGATTTGGGGAAATGGTGTTGATTTGGTGAAAAATTGCAAGTGTCTATATGCACATAAATATTTTTATAAGGATATTGCAAACATGAACAAAATAATGCCTATTGAAAATATTTTGAAAGGCGCAAAGGGACCTAGACATGTAAGTGCCTTGCCATTTCAGGAAGATTTGATGTCAGGAGAGGGCGGTGCTGTTAGGAAGGGGACAGGTAGCTCCTTGCAAAGCTGGACATGCTGTGAGGGGTGTAGAGAGATTTATGGTTTGAATAATTAATTGCATTGAGATTATTTATGTGTCTAGTAGTTTTGACAGCTAAGCTGTGCTGTAGTTACACAAACAGTCCTCATTCCACTAAAGTGCATCCCACAGCACAGAACCACCTGGCAACCTGGGGTGTGATGGGAACGGGCAGAGCGCAGAGGCAGGTGGGCCAGACTCCCGCCTCGATGACCTTGCCCAGGGCCAGCTGTTTTCAGCTTCATCTTGTGACTTGGGAGGCACCAGGAAACCATGATAGTCCCAAATGTGGACCCCCCAGAGAAGAAGGGGCAGCAGGGAACTTACCGATCTGCCGTGACAGCTCCTCAGGGTCAGACCTTCCTCGGAAAAGACTAGATGTGCACTGGGCTTTCCATTTCTGGTGGCTCTTTCCCTTGATTTTCCTCTCACTCCAAAGGCTCGCCATTTTCACTTGCCAACAATTCAAGAGCCTCTGGTTCCCAGTAAGCTTCTTTCAGGAGGTCGGCGTATTCATGGTGTTGCACTCCCTCTGCTGGACACCTCTTTTCTCTCCTACATATTTAAGCTGTGAGAAAGCAGATTGTCGTCAGGACTGCTTTTTCTCTCAGGAGAGTTAGGAGAGGGTCTAGCTGTCTGCTGGGTGTCCTGCCCAGATGGGCCCCTACTCTTATTTTCCGCTCTCTGACCAGCTTTCCTATGCACCCCTCCCGCCACACTCAGGTTTTAACGTCCTGCACCTTCAACCATGTGACTTGGTTGTCCTCCGACTATTAGCTTTCCTAACATCTCACCAGAACCCCTTGGCAATCATTTGAACTCTTCCTAGTTCTCACAATTTCCTTGAATCCATTTCCCCCAGTTGTAACTGTTGAACATACCCCAGCTTGGAGCCCCCACCACAGACCCAGCCCTGCCAGCCCGCAGCCCCTGCACCGCTCTGTCCTCAGAGCAACCACTCCTGGTGAAGGACCTCTTGACCAATAGCAGCCCACGCCGTATGCCCCATCCCAGCAGCCTATACTGAGGTTGGCTGGTACGTGAGTAGACTTCATCAGGCATGGCTTTGGTTGTAAAAATGGTTTCTCCTCCCTGGGCCTCATATGCTAATTTGAACTTTGTATGTCTTAGGTTTTCTTTCACTAAATTCTTTACGTTATCTAAATGAAATCTGCACCAGCCAGACCATTTTCCTTATGGTTTTTCAAATATACCGTCCTCTTCACTTTCTTTGCCCCATCCCATTCTTATGCTTGGTGCGAAGGGAACCTTTTGGCAAAATGATGCTTTGGAATTATGCCTTTAGAGGTGATTCATGTCAGCAAGAGAGGATGAGGTTTTTGGTTTTATT